>NC_137904.1:7853499-8165387 GCF_963455335.1 Martes martes | reverse complement strand
TACCTGTTAGTGAAATGTACAGATCAGACCACCATTTTACCAGTGAGGAGTGGAGAGATTGAAAATTCCTAAGAAAGCAGGGGAACAAGATCACAAAGGAAGACAAAAGGGAGGTTTAGGCATTATAAACATTGAACATTGCATTGGAAACCAAATCACCTGGAACCCTGGTTTACCTTTGGGAACATACTGATCTTTATTATGGTTGAGACTGCCTGAGAATGATCACTCACACATCTTGAAGCCAAAGACATCAGAGATTCGGGATAACATTTTGACATTTCAACAAGAGCTCTCCGACAATCAGTACCAATGACACTCTGGTTTTCCTGATGGAGATGACTATTGCTTCATGTTTCCTGATAGTAGAAGAATGGAATGTGATTTCACAAAAGAGAGACTTCAGAAATTAAAACTTTCAACCATTTCTATTTTGTGAATTCCTGGGAATGATGACTTCTCAAGGGACTTTCATTAACCAGTTGCCATTTTGTTCATTAGAAAATATTTGAAGGAAGGCGTGTACGGAAACATCCTCGGGCTGGGCTTTTCTCTTCACTCGGAGGGCAGGTTGCTCCAGGAGACCTCGGTGAGCACGTTCGCCATCCCAACTAGCTGAGATACAGTAGAACACCAAACCCGTGTTGTGGTAACTACAGTACGTTTTACAGTGGAAGGATGAGAGTGTGACCTTCATGAAGGCGTAAGAGGATTCTTTTTTTTTTTTTTAAGATTTGATTTATTTATTTGACAGAGAGAGAGCACAAGCAGGGGGAGGAGGAGAAGAAAATGGAGAAGCAGGCTCCCCCTCTGAGTCAGGATCCTGGTGTGGGACTCGATCCCAGGACCCTGGGTTCCTGACCTGAGCAGAAGGCAGACGCCTAACTGACTGAAACACCCAAGAGCCCCAGCATGAAAGGATCCTTAAGAAATATATTCTATAAGTGCTTCATAAAAAGAGAAACATGTGTAAAGATCCGGATTTGCTAACAATCCAGGATCCTATGGAAGAGAAAGACTTATAAACGTGGTGAATGGGATAAAGGGGTTCATTTGAGCATATACCCCAAACTCAAAGAACTCACACCACAGTGAAATCCCAAGAGTGATGATGATTGTGTCAGGGATGACTTTAGTGTTTATATTTTTATCAACAACTTTATTGAGAGTCATTGGACATTCTGCAAAAAGAGAAAGCTTATAAATATTTTTATTGGGGAAAAAAAAGTTTTGTTAAGAGAACAACTTTCCACTTTCACAGTGTTCAGAAAGTGAGAGACTTCATAAACACAACAGACGGATATCTTCTTCTATTTTCCTGTTACTCATAATGTATATCCTTAATTACATAAAAATACATATTAATGTAAAAACCTAGTTATACAGAAAGACATGACTACATGGCCTAAAGATAAAGATCATAACAGTTGGACATATACCTTCCAGAAAATTTAAAACATGTAGTTACGTATTTATTTTGATGGTGTTGTTATGTAAATGCTTTTGCAAAAGTGTCAGTTCCTTCTGCAGTAGCTTTAGTTGATTTCTTATATTGTGAATTATGAGTGAATTATGAGTTGACATTCGTTACAATTTACATTTCACTATTAAATAAGAAAAAACTGTGATGAGCATTTCTGTTTGTGCTCGTATTTAATTTATATCCCGTTGACCAATGGTTTATGTATTTATGCCTATGAAAACTGCTTAATAGTACAGCAGGGAAGCATTTGAGGGTATATCTGCAATGTCTTACCTGATTCCTGCTGGTAACTAACAGCACATTTTTTTGTTTTCATTTTTGTTTTCCTGTATTAACTTCTAAGTTCTCCTTTAAGGGACACCACCCAAGTGAATGAAAACCTTGATGTCATTAGGACAGACTTGCCAACTGTGAAGATTCTCAGGTACTATGTGCTTTATTTTTATCTTCTCTATTAAGAAATTGGGATTTTCCTCATCTACATCTTGTAAATCACATTAAGAAAAAAGATGCGCATACAAACTCTGACAGACACATATTAGGTCATATTTAAGCTAAAGTAGACTTTTTTCTTTTTTCTTTTCCTTCTAAATATTTTATTTATTTATTTATTTATTTATTTATTTGAGACAGATTGAAAACAAGAGAGAGTGAGCATGAAAGGGGGAGAGACGGAAGGTCAGAGGGAAAAGCGGACCCCTTGCTGAGCAGGGAGCCTGACGGGGGACTCGATCCCAGGACTCCAGGATCATGACCTGAGCTGAAGGCAGTCACTCAGCCAACTGAACCACCAGGCACCCCGAGTAGGTTTTTTTTAAGTCATACAATGAGGGAACATTAGAAATCATGTTTATTTCATACACTCTGCTAATGAAAACAACTACTCTTTGATAACCACAATTCATCAGGTGTCTTTATCCCAACTTTCTAATTAAATTATTAGAATGATACTGGTTGATAACCATTTTTACAAGTTTCTCCTTTCTACCTGAGGCTTGGAGAAATTGAACAACGTACCGCAGATATCAGAGCTAGTGACTGGCAAGATTGATCTTGAAATTATGTTCTTCCTTACCCCAAAGCATACCCTGATACCTAATCGGCCTGGTTGGTAAACTTGCTGACAGGACCCTTTAAATCTTTAGGATCACTAAAGGAAATCATTTCTGTTGAGTTCACTGCCTCAAATTGTCTCTTAAAAAGGGAAAGGTGATTATTCATTTTTCTTTGTGTTTTCCTGAAGTTGTGAATTTCTAAAACAGAAACTAGCCTTCCCCAATGGCTTAGTAAGTAGTACATTTTACTGTCACAGGTGAATCATTTTAAACATTAGCAAACTACTTGTATATATCAAATAAGGGAAAACTTCACATCCATCCATTGCTCACCAGGACACAAGCTGTGTATAGCTGCTGTGTCCTCTGTCTTTCTTCTTCTCACCTTCACCACCGTCCATGACATCCAACACCCACTAGTTCCCTTTAATATGACAAGGCACAAGATAAAGACAGGGTTAATTTAATTAAATGATGTTCTCAGTGTTGCCAGGATCCCCTTAGTGTCTTCCCAGGGTGCCATACTGCAAGCATTCTGCTTCGTAGCAACTCCTCCAATCCACTATGGTTTTGTTTCTTTGTTGGGTTCCCCAGCATGGATACTAATATTGAAGAGTTCAAGGCTGGCTGGCTCGTTATCTGCCACATGTGTCTCCCTTACATCTCATGATGTTTGGCACAGTTGTGGCCCGAACAAGGTCCCTTGCAAAATCCATATGTAGAAGTCTTAAACCCCGGGATCTGAGAATATGATGGTTTGTGGAGACCGGGCCTTTACAGAAGTGACTTAGCTTAAAATGAGGTTATTAGGGTGGGCCCTCATGCAACATGACTGGTTCTTACAAGAAGAGGTCAGGGTGCAGACATATACACGGAAGAGACCACATGAGGCCACTGCAAGGAGGCCACATCTGTAAGCCACAGAGAAGGGCCTCAGGAGAAACCCAGCCTGCTGAAACCTGGATCTTGGCCTTCCAGCCTTCAGGACCATGAGGAAAGAAATTCCTGTTATTTGAGTCATCCAGCCCGTGGTGCTCTGTGAAGACAGCACCAGAACACTGATACAGGCCCTATACACAAGAAAAAGAAAACAAAACATTGACTTTTTGGAGGCAAGTCCTCTGTTGCCCAGTTTGCAAAGACTTTCACTGATTCTCTGTCTTATAAAGAAGAGTGTGCTCTTGGGATGAACACCATGAAGGAGTGAGGGACACAGAACCGGGCAGAGAAAGAAGAACTTGTGGTATGGTCACAACGAAGACGGCCAGTTCGATTGGGATGAGTCAGTGGGTACAAGACAGCGCAGCTTGAACAGAGTGGTCCCTTTTGCCCAGAAAACGTTCCAAGCATCCCAGCTGCATTTCTACCCTGGCCTTTGCAATTATACCAGCTACGTCTTGAAAGTTCCTTCAAGGTGTAGCCTCTTACCTCCTCTGGGAATCAACACTTTCCGTGTTTTTCTCTGGTGGAGGTGAGTGGAGATGAGTAGATCCTGTAAGGATGCATGTTGTCTTGTAAGGCAGAGGCCTCTATGTTATCTTTAAAGATGGAGGAGTTGGGAGGGTGGTCACTAGACTCTCATAGGTGCAGGTGAGAGACAGTTCTCTAGGCTTGGAAAGTTCAGGGGGATTTGGAGTTTTGGGGTTCTCTATAGCATCAACTCCAATGCCTCCATCCTACGTATCAGGATGCTGTTCCTTCCTCTCCCTTCCTATCCAGGGCTTTGCTAGAGCAGCATTGCCAAATGAGAAATCAGCTATCCAGGGCTTCCCTGCCCTCACCATGAGACCCCAGTCCTGACCCTTCTGGTTGTGGGAGACAGGGGTTCTGTTTGTATGCTGGCAGAGAGGCCCAAGGGACTGCCAGACATTGGTGATTCATCACCCTTTCTGTTCTCCAGTACATCCATAGCATTTAGCAAGAATCATCTAGCCCCTTTATTCTTTCTGTTAAGACTCCCTGCTCAGCTCTCAAGTGCATTATCCTTCACTGCCATCCAATCCCAGTTCATCCGTGGAAATTTTAACAACCGGCATGGGGGCAGCACGGGGGAGGAGAGGTTACCCAAGTCTCCTTAGTACAAATGATGGGCCAAACAATTGGCAAGACATGTGGTCTCATCCCCATCTATTAGGGCTGCTGTAACAAAATTCCACAGCCTGGCTACCTTATAAACAACCAAATATTTCGTACTCAGAGTTCAGCAGGCTGGAGTCCGAGATGCGAGTTCCTGCATGTTGGAGGAAGACCCTCTTCCTGGTTCACAGTCAGTGCCTTCTTGCTGTGTCTTCACACAGCAGCCGGAGACGGGGATCTCGGCAGGTCCCTTTTACCAGGCACAGTACCATTCACGATGGCAAAATATTATAAAATAGTATAATATTCCTAATGAGGAACAAAGACAATAAATATCAATCTAATTTTATCACCTTTGGTGTTAAGAATTTCAGCACATGGATTCGGGGAGGAAACGAATATTCAGACCAAAGCAGAAGTGACACAGTTTAAAAATGTCATTATAAAGTCTTCTTCAGATTCCTATCAGCAACACGGTCTAAGGTGACCTTCTCTGGGAATCAGTATGAGATAGGGATACTCCAACCCCCGAACACTGAATACTGAACTTGAGGCAGGAAAGTCACCAAGGAACACACTAGTGATACATGTGAGGGGGTCAAGGAAGCAGGATTAGTCAGAGAACGAGGGTCAGGTGCCATGCACATGTAGCAGGTGCAGCTAAGCCGGGGAGGTGGGCGGGGGATCTCTTGAGCTGGGATGGTGCTTGGATTTTCCCGGAGTTGATGGAGGTGTATACCAAGTCGCTGGCCCCAGGCTGTTCTCAGGGAGAAAGTACAAACTCGAGTAAAGAGGCTCCCTTTGGTGGAGGGTAATTCCAGGGAGAGACTCGGCAAGTTGCATGCAGGACGCAGCTGTGAGCCTTCAAACACCCATCCCACCCGCTGCAGAGGAGGAATGTTTCTGCCTGGAACAGAGCATCAGGGCAGCATGACATGGCACTTAGAATCCTGAAGAAACTAGCAGAGAGAAAAATAAGCACTTGAAGAACACACCATGTGAGGCTGAGGTCCTATCTGCTCTATCACCCATGAGCAAGGAGCCACGGAGCCCTCTGGTTCCAGACTGAAAAGCAATCTAAATATTTCATGCAGCCAGATTGTCCCCTGTGTCTCAGTGCAGGACCAGAGGGTTTCCATCTGAGCTCGGAGGGCCATGGTGTTCTGCCATGTTCTGAAATTGTTCTGAAATTCTGCCGCTATTAATATTAAGAGTTATAAGCTCGTTTTTAAATGTTGGAACACAGAGAAAAAGCATCACCGTCCGTGGTTCAGAGCTCCTGTGTTCATTTGCGTTAATCCCCTCTCCCCGCCCACCTATCCACTCCTGAACTGGGGTCACTTGCCTTTTGCATTGTTGCTCTAGGTTCTCTTCAATTTTGTATCTCAAGTTTTTTCTTTTCACTTTGCTTTTTAAACTTCACCTTTATTGAAATATGATTTATGCACCATAAGTTGCATTCATTAAAAGGACACAGTTAATGAGTTTAAGAGATGTGCACACACCAGATATCATCACCAGCATTTCTCTCAACCTGAAAGATTCCTTGAGCCCTTGGACTGGTTGTTGCTCTCCCCACCTCACTCCAGGCAACCAGTGAGCTGCTGCCTGTCATTACCAGTTACTTTGTATTTCTCCAGTATTTTATGTAAATGGTCCTGTCGTAGATACTCGAGTGGCTTCATTTATTAAGCAGACTGATTCTGAGATTGGACAATGCCGTTTCCATGTATTAGCAATTCATTCTTTTTACTACTTTTTACTACTATGTTGTATTTTTTGTATGGATACACCACATTCTTCTATCCGTTCACAGATTGGCACATATTGTCTTTGTTCCCAGGTTGGGCTTCTCATGAACAATCACTTCTGTACAAGTATTTTGTAGGCATATGTCTTTATTTCTCTTGGGTAAATGCATAAAAATTAATCGTGAGGACAAACAGTAAGTACGTGTTTAACTTCTAAAGAAACCACTGAACTATCAGATCTGTTGTAGTTTAAATTCTTATCAGTAGTGTATGTTCTGCATTCTTGTAAAACCTTGATATTGTTGGTCTTTTTAATATGCGACACTCTAATGTATGTCAAGAGGTATTTTTTGGAGGTTGCAATCTGCATTTTTCAGATAACATAATGAACATGCGTGATATGATTATTTGCCATTCATATATCTTCTTTGATACAGTGCTCAAATTTTTGCCCATTTATTTTGATTTCCTATTTTCATAATATTGAGTTGTAAGAGTTCCACATAAAAGGGGTTTTTGTCAGATAATATGTATTTTGAAAATGTATCCCATAATATGGTTTGACTTTTGTTTTCTTCATGGTGATTTATAGAAGAACATTTTTAATTTTGGTAAACTGAGGTTTTTTTTTACTAGTTCATGCTTTTTTTTTTTTTTAACAGCGTTTGAAAAATCTTTGCTGGTGTTGCAAAGATTTTTCTCCTATATTTTCCTCCAGAGGATTTATAGATGTTTATATTTAAGTCTAGAAACAATTTTGCCTTGATTTGAACTCCCACCATTTTTTCGAAAAGACTTTTCTTTCCTTGATGAAAATTACCCAATGCTGTAAACTTATTTCTTCAATCAGTAATCTGTTTCATTGATCTGCATCTTTCTGTAAGTCAGGACACCACTTCCTGATTTCTGGAATCTTCACAAGTCTTCAAATCTGGATATTTAAATTCTCTTAATTTGTTCTTTTTTAAAAAAAAAATGCTTTCACTATTTTAGGTCATTTGAATTTCTGCATAAATTTAGGAATAAACTTGCCAATTTCTGTACAAGCCCGTTGCTGTTTTTCACTGTGATTGCCTTGAATCTGCCGATTAATTTGTAGACAAGTGACAACCAATCAGTACTGAGGCTTGCCGACCCAGCCTATCATCTCTTTGTATAAATATTCTGTTGATTTCGGGAGAGGCCTTGTACTTAGTCTGTTACATTTATTCTAAAATATGTAACATTGTGTGATGCTAATGTAAATGAAATTATATCTTGTTTTCCGATTGTTTATGGCTCGAATACTCATATATTTTATTTCACCCTTGTGATCTTGCTCAACTTTCTTATTTGTTCCAGCAGGTCTCTTCAAATCACTTACATACACTGTATAACTAGGTTTGGCATCTGCAAGTACAAACATTTATTTCAGATACATCTGCCTTTCGTATGTAAACAAAACAAAACATTATCTTCAAGTACATCGTGTACTGAGGATTTAACAAAGGTTAACTAGTCAGAAGCTCACAAACTCCAGAGCGTGCTTTTCTAAGTAAGAAATGGTCAGGATGCCCTAGTAAGATACTACTTCCTCTTCTAAAAGTGACGGCCAGTCCCAGGACATAAAATCTTCTATCTGTATATCCCCTTTCTAACTTTTCTCCAAGTTAGCACCTTTTTCTGGAGCAATTTTACTTTTCTTGTTTTCAGCTAGAATATGTTACTATTACGGCAGCGGCACTGATCTTCCGTAAGGCAGAGCACCCTCCCCGGTCCCCAGGCACTGAGCAGCGGGCGAGGAGAAACGCTGCCAAGTTCCCGTACTCGCCTGAATGTCCGCACAAGTGCCACTGTGTAATGGTGGACATCACATCCGTGGAATCAGGAACACCCACATGCTACTAAGAATTGTTGGATGGGGATTATGGGAACTTGTTTTCTTTTTCCTTCCTTCCTTCTTTCCTTCCTTCCTTTTTTCCCGCCGTCCCATGCCCTTCAAATTAGCCATAATAAAGAATGAACTATTTCTAACCATGAAATCAAAACTTTGTTTATAAGAAGAAGCTTGTGAGAAAGTTTACAGTTGTTGATTTTCAAACATAGTTATTTTATAAGGCTGAGAAATGCAAGGCTTTGGAGATTCCTTTTTGAACTGCACTTTCAAAAAAGAGAAAACCTCTACTTTTCAGTTATGCTACTCGGTATCATTGTATCTCTCTTTTATTTTCCAATTAGGGCCATCTTTATAGTCATCAAAGGCTCATCAGCAGAAACCTTAGATTATTTATGCTGAAGGGTTTTCAAGCAGTAAGTAAATTAATGTGTATGATTTGGAGGTTTGTTTGTATATAAAATTTCTGGCAGAGTTTTTATTAATATTAAACTGAAATGAAGAAAAACCATATCCAATGCCATTTCATTAGTAATGCTCTCTTATTTAAATTTTACCTAAATATTTTGGGGCATCTGAGTGGCTTGTATGGTTAGGTGTCTGCCTTCAGCTCAGGTCATGATCCCAGGGTCCTGGGACTGAACCCTGGGTCAGGCTTCTTGCTCAGCGGGGAACCTGATTCTCCCTCTCCCTTTGTCTGCTACTCAGCCTGCTTGTACACTCTCTCTGTCAAATAAATAAATAAAACTTCTTCAAAATTAAAAAGAAAATAAAAATAAATTATATCAAAATGTTTAATATATTTGTATGATTATACTTAGTATATTATTTTTATATAATTATTATAGTGTTTATGTTATCAATATTTAATGTTATATCTATTTACATATGTGAGATAAGCAAAATTTATGCAATTGTTTATTTTAAACATGACAATAGAAACTTGTAATAAAATTTCTACCTTGAATTCCTAGATTGCATACATGTTATGTGGTCTAAGAAATTAAATACTTTCATGGATTCCCAAAAGTCAATTAATTGCAAAAATTAATTGTAAAAGATAGAATTCCTTTTGCATTGTATCTTATCATATAAAAACCTTCTAATAGTTTTCATGTTTAGAATTACATTGATGAAGATCAGTTTATTTGGGATATGAGAGAGGTAGAATGACTTCCTGGAACTCATGAAAATATACGTGACTTCTTTACAGAAGAATTGTAGTTCTCTCCCATGCATAGACTGATGGTTTCTTTTGTTCCTTTCACTTGGTTGTAAGTCCTTTAAAATCTGAATCGTTAAACTCTTCTTATGTTTGGGTAACACTTTTAAGGAGACACACTGACTGCTGTTTTTGGTTGGTTTGCACATCATCCTGTCCAACTGGGCGTGAGTAGAAGCAGGAAGTGAGGGGTAAATCTGGCTTCATGGCAGGGCGTTTAAGTAAGACACCTCTGGGTTTTTAGTTCACTGCCGGCGTGAGTCAACCACTTGAACTAAATGCCACCAAACTTAGAGTTCAGTAATTGTTGTTGAGTCTAGGTGCCAAAATCAACACTTAGAGAATCACCAACGAAATTGAGGGCTGGACACACTGAGGTGATGATGGTATATGATCCGATGGTAAAATGTACTAGAAGTGTTTGTTTTAAGAAATCAATGCCTTGGGCACCTGGGTGGCTCAGTGGGTTGAGCCTCTGCCTTCAGCTCAGGTCATGATCTCAGGGTCCTGGGATCGAGTCCCACATCGGGCTCTCTGCTTGACAGGGAGCCTGCTTCCTCCTCTTTCTCTCTCTGCCTGCCTCTCTGCCTAATTGTGATCTCTCTCTGTCAAATAAAAAAAAAAATCTTAAAAAAAAAGAAATCGATGCCTTCAAGGGGGATTAGCAGCTGCCTTTAAATGTTGAGTGTCAAAATGTGAAACTAGTCCAAACGGCAGACCTGAGATGGACCTACAAAACCCACATAAGTAATGGACTAAGTCTCGTGCAGTGGGTTCTCTCCCTGGGTACCCCGCGGGCCACTGTGAAGCTAGTGTCGCAGGTCTGTCTTAGCTGCGGTGGATAATCTGATTTTCCTCTTCTGCCTAGATGGGCATGACCTCACTCTACCAGGGAAGAGATTGGGGCACCTGCTGGCCCAGAACCTACTGGGATGAAAACCATGCTAAAGCATCCACGAGTCTGTAAGTTTTACTTTTTTTTAATTTTTAAATTTTAATTCCCATTTCAGGTGTATAATACAGTGATTCAGTACTTCCGTAATCACCCAGTGCTCATCCGGCCGGGCGTGCTCCTTCATCCCCAACCTTATTTCACCCACCCCCCACTCTTGGAGCCGTGGGTCTGTTCAGTCATGTGACTTTCAGAGGACATGATGAGGAAGCATGAATTCACTTCCCCTCTGGAAAATACAAAGATTATTTATTTACTTATGATGTACTTACAATTTATCCTATAATTATAAAAATACATGACGCAGAACACAAAGTCTCATTTTTTAAATTGTCAGTCATCAGGGTTTCCTCAAAAATAAAAAGCAGTGACACAAAGTGAATCATACCTTTAAAAATGCCATTCAGGTAGTAACCCAAAGAAGAGATTGTGTTGAGTTTTTAATGTCTAGAAGTGAGGTTCAGGACAACCTTTAGTGGCTCACAAAACTCTTCCTCTTTCCTCTTCGAGGTAGAGTTGGTTGACTCTAGATTGGTGCTGGTGGTAGGCACAATGTTCAGGAAGAGAAAAATACTTAAAATGTTAAAGACCACCATTATGATTATAATTTTATAATCATATATAATCATAATGATTATAAATTTATTAATTTAGGGTCATGCAGGGACAGATAGTGGGTCAGGATTTACAAAATTGATTCAGTTCCATGAGTGAAGACCTCAGTCCTTTATGATTTCTCTTTTCCCGTTCTACTTCCTTCCCCTCCTTATTTTGTATTTCTTTTAAGCGATGGTCACAATTCTCACACAGGTATATTTATTCCCAAGGGATTAAGTAAGAACGAAGATGCTTCGTACATGCTCTCTACATAAATACAACATCCTCAGTAGGTTTCTCAGACTATTTTAAGAAAATATTATTTTCTTGCTTTTGTCCAAATTATGTGACAGTGACTTCAGCAGGACACTGGAATAGGAAGCCTTCAACTGATTCTCCTTACCCCCCCCCACACACACACTTGGGTTTAGCAGCAACACACACAAACCAGTTCTCTTTGTGAGAAATCCAGGATCCAGTTGAAAGACCCCGCATCCTGGGCAAGTGTGAACACCCATCACCACCACTGACCATGCTATAGGAAACTGAGAAAGGAACTCCAGTGCCCAGCTGAGCCCTGAGGAGTCACAGAGCAGCACTGACTTAGTGCTGCAGATTTTCCAGCTTTTTCCCAAGAGAAGCTTCTATCTTGCCTGCCTGGAGAGCTGCCCAGGCTGCCATACCCTCATTCCCGCAGGGGACTGTCCAGGGCCAGGTGGTGGTTTGAACTAGCATGCAGGTGTAGGGGAGGAAAGCTTTTCCCTTCTTCTCTTCTATGTTTCCTTAGTTGGCATAATAATTAAATTAGTGTAACAGATTAACAGGAAAAAATCACATTAATTTCATGTGGACAAGAGTTCATAGAAATATGAGACTCAAGGAAGTAACCAAGACAGGCAGCTTTCATGCGTTTTAGACAAGGAGACAATAAATTTGTAGGGAATTGACAAGACAAAGGGGTTTAGGCTTGGGGTAGTGAATTAATGAAGAAGGAACAAGATTTGTTTGCACAACCTTCTCAGCCCTAAATTCCCTATCTCTGGTGATAAGGATGTCTCTCTTCCTCCTGGTACAAGGAGGGTGCCCTTCCCATAGGGAATTTATTTCCTGCTTTCAGAAGGACAAAAGAGGCCAGAGTGTTCTTCTTGCACTTAACTACTTTAGTTCAAAATCATCAATATAAGGAGTGCCTGGGTGGCTCAGTCAGTTAAATGTCTGCTTTCAGCTCAGGTCATGATCTTAGGGTCCTGGGATGGAGCCCCAAGTCAGGCTGCCTGCTCAGCGGGGGAGTCTGCTTCTCCCTCTACCTCTGCCTGCCATTCTGCTGGCTTGTGCTCTCTCTGTCTCTCTGTCAAATAAATTAATAAACAAATCGATCCATTAATTATTAAATCTTAAAAAAAAAACCCAAATAATCAATATACAAAGTGGCATATTTTGGGGTGGCACATTGTCCCCCCCTTTGCAGACACTTCCCACACTCCAGTCCCCATCTCAGCGCACAGTGAGAAGGGGATGAACCCCAGCCCCCAGCATCTTCTTGAGGAGGGAAAGATTGTACCAGACGCCCAGTGTCCCAGCTTTTCTGGGGTTGCCCAAAAGGCTAGCTTCTCCCATCTGTCTGAGTGCCAGCAGGGCAGAGCCCCAGCATACTCCAGCTGCCTGCAGGCCGGTGGCAGGGGCAGCTGCTACACTGAGCACGCAGCTGGTCTCCACAGCGCCTCCTCCTGGTTCAGCGAAGAGTAAACAGGTGAAAAATCCCACACCTGTGCTTAGTCCTAGAGGGGAATTTTTTAGACAGGGGCCCCCAAAATCCAGCTTTAAGGGGGCTCCAGAGGATCTAGTTCCAGGCACAAACAGAAGCCACCAGAATGCAGACACCTGGATACCTGTCGAAGGAAGTCCTGCCGTCTGTATCAGTATGGGTGAACCTGCAGGGTTCAGTGAAATAAGTCAGTGACAAAAAGACAGACACCGCACAATTCCACTTATATGAGGTATCTACAACAGCCACGCGCATAGAAACAAAGGGTAGAATTGGTTGCCAGGGGCTGAGAAGAGGAAAGAGGAGTTGCTCTCCAATGGGTATAGTTTCAGTTATGTCAGAAGAATAAATTCCAGGTCCCTGCCGTACGGCATACTGCTTACAGTTCACAGGTATCTACTGTACACTTAAAACCTGTGAATAGGTGGATTTCATGCTACAGGTTCTTACCACAATGAGACAAAATAGAATAAAACAACTGATGAATCCTGGAACTTCACCTCTGAAACTAATAATACTATATGTTAAATTTATTGAGTTTAAATAAAAATGAATTTCAAAACACTAAAAAAGAGTAATATAAAAGAAAATGAAAAAAATAATAGTATAAATAAGTAAAATAAACCAAACTCTGGGCGCTTGGGTGGCTCAATCGTTAAGCGTCTGCCTTCGGTCATGACCCCAGGGTCCTGGGATCCAACCCAGCATCAGGCTCCCTGCTCAGTGGGGAGCCTGCTTCCCCCTCTCCCACTTCCCCTGCTTGTGTTCCCTCTCTCGCTGTGTCTCTCTGCCCGATAAATAAATAAAAATCTTAAAAATTTTTTTTTAATTTTTAAAAAAAATTTTAAAAATTCAAGAAACTGATACTATGCTAATAAGTGTCAACTGGCAATTTGATTCATTTGTTCAAATGTAAAAAGTAAATTATAATGTAAATCATTTTCAGTTAGTAAAATTGTTCATCATATGGGGTCTTTTCCCCACTGTCCTTAGTAACAACATTAGTCTCTGTGACTGAGCCTGGTAAAGCCTCTGCCTTCAGCTCAGGTCATGATCCCAGGGTCCTAGGATCGAGCCCCGTGTCGGGATCTCTGCTCAGCAAGGAGCCTGCTTCCTTCTCTCTCTGCCTGCTTCTCTGGGATCTCCGTCTGTCAAATAAATAAATAAAATCTTTAAAAATATATATATACACACACACACATATATATATTTGCATGTATATATGCATGTGTATATATATGTATTTGCATGTATATATGCATGTGTGTGTATATATATATATACATACATATATTTTGCTAATTAAACTGGGAATGTACTCTTAGGAACAGCTCTCTTGTGAAGTATAAGGCTATTCAGATATTTTCTGTAGCTTTTGTAGAGTGAACAGTCTAAGGATTGTGAAATAAGAAAAAGTTCAGGTTCGATCTGATATTCTTGGACTTCAATCTCAGCCTGTGATCTGTCCTAGCTTTGAGGACATTATTTAGTCTATTTTTTCTCAGTTTACTTACTCAGAATATATATACCATATATATACCAGAATATATCTCTCTATGTATTTGGTTTTCTCCCAGGGTTCCTGGCTCACAGCTCCCCAGACCTTTGGAATTCTCCGAGAGGTAAGAGCAATGGGAGCTCCTCTTGTTCTAATATTTGTCTCTTTGTCCCCAGTTCCTGAAATCCTTCAGGACCCTAAAGATGAGTGATTGTCTTGGTATTCATAACAACCCCCTTTCCACCACAGTGGGGGGAGGGGGAGGGAGGACACCTGTGTCAATGAGGTGATACTGGAAAATACCAAGGATGGATGGTTGGTCAGGTCAACAAACAGGGGGGTAGAAGATAGAAGAGTGGAACCGATTCCTGGGAAAGGGAGAGTGAGTGCAGCAGAATCGGTTAGTAATGGCCGGTGGTTTCATCTATCATGCCTATGTAATGAAGTGTCCATAAATGTCCAAATGGAATGGGGTTCAGAAACTTTCAGGTTGAGAACCAGGACCCTATGATGTGCTACTGTACCAGGTTGAAAACTCCATGGGGAGAGAAGCTCCTTTGTTGGGGCCTCATCCTTCCTTCTTCTGCATCTGGCCGTTGATTCCTATCTTTTAATATCCTTTGTGATGAACTAGTAATCTGTGCAAGCCACTCTAGCAAATTAATTGAACCTAAGGAAGGGTTGTGGGAATTTCTGATTTATAGCCCATCAGTCGGGGCACCTGGGTGGCTCAGTGGGTTAAAGCCTCTGCCTTCGGCTCGGGTCATGATCTCAGGGTCCTGGGATCGAGCCCCGCATCGGGCTTTCTGCTCAGCAGGGAGTCTGCTTCCTCCTCTCTCTCTGCCTCCCTCTCTGCCTACTTGTGATCTCTGTCGTCAAATAAATAAATAAATAAATAAATCTTATAGCCCATCAGTCAGAGTACAGGTGATCATGTGGGATTGTATTGGCACCTGAAGTGGAGGCAGGCTTGTGGGAGTGAGCCTTGACCTGTGGGATCTGATTCTGTCTCCACATAGTGTCAGAATTGAGGTGAATTCTCAGACACCCGGACTGCTTGTTGGTGTGGGGTAGCCTCCCCACATACACTGTAATTGTGTCCTGGGACCCAAAGGACCAAAGGTTTCAGCTGCCTACTTTCACTGCTCTGATTCCAACTCTCATACACTAGACTTACTCCCTTTGTGAAATAATAGATTTAGAGCTGTTTATGTGCTCAGAACCATTTATTTTTCCTTTTTTATGTCTCAAAGTCTTACCAATTCTTTTTACTTTTCCTTCATGCCTTAAGCCTGTTCACATCACCCTCTGTTCATATCCATCAGCATTCTCCTCCAAATTGAGCCGTCAGTCAGACTGGGTGATGCTGCTGCAGCATCTTCGGCTCCCTCCCTCCCTCCCTGTCTTATCTTCTTCTACCAAAGACGTCATGGAGGAACACCAGTCTCAGTGGAATCTAACTTTGAATCTCCTCCCACCTACATAAGAGCTTTTCAAGAGAGACTTTTTCTTGCATACTCTACCACTAAAACCTTGAAGTTGTCAACCTCTACTGAGGACTGAAAAGTTACCAGGTCATCCTACAGTTCCTTAATCACCTCTCCCTTTATTCCATATAGTGGCAAATAAAAACTCTCCGCTCTCCTGAAAACTCTGACCCTCACCCCTTCCCACCAATCTCAAAGATGTCATAAATCAGAAAACAATATTGACATATTTTAAAGTCTTCCAACTTCCTGATCAGGAGTCTATATTTAATTTTTAAAGACTTATTTATTTATTGGGGGGCAGGGGGGTAGGGACAGAGAGAGAAAGAATCTCAAGCAGACTCCCCACTGAGCTTGGGAGCCCAACACAGGGCTCGATCCCAGAATCCTGAGATAATGACCTGAGCTGAAGTCAAGAGTCAGTCACTCAATGGACTTAGCCACCCAGGCACCCCCAGGAGTCTATATTTAATGTTTCCTTTTCCATTCTGAGAGTTCTGCCTCCCATGTTGTGAAAGCATGACCCAGAGCTTAGAGCATAGACTGTTTAATTCTCGGTTAAATCATTCATGTGTACATTGTGATGATTAGTCAAGAATTTTGAAATAGATTGCAGAGCATGATACACATCACTGCTTCCTGAAGGTCCAGGTCTGACACTCGTCAAGGTCTGACACTTGATGTAATGTTGATGGTGGAGGTGGAACAAAAATTCGGTTGACTGGCTTCCACATCAGTGATATTCTCACTAGGTCTCATGGCCTCACAAAACTCTAATGTCTTTACACTGAAGAAAAGATCTTTGAAAAGAAATGTTAGACTTATCAGTTAATGAGGAAGTTGTTGGGTTACCAAAGTCAGAGGAAAGATTCTAGTTTCATCCAAAGCACATCATGTCAATAATATCAGATAATGAACTTCCTGAAAATGAATGAGGCCATACTTTTGAATAACCCAATAGTAAGAGTCAAATCTATATCTGTAAATATAACCATGCTGCCAGTGGCATTCCTTTTTTCATGTATTTGTAATCTTTATCAATTTTTCTCTTACAAACCCGATAATTAGATTTATATGTCTCTAATTAATATTGATTATGCTGTCAAGTAAGAGCGCACGTGCTCCTAAGAGAGACATGGAGAGATCAAATGGGCATCTAGACTTCCACAATTTGCTTTGTAACAGCTTTTATTTTCTTTATACTTTGGGTTTCTATATATGAACTATATGGATAATTTTAAGTGCTTTATCCAAATATTCATTTTGCATATCATGAAATTCATGTTTCAAGAGACGATTTGATCTAAGTCATGCCTTTGATTTCTTAAATTCCATCTTATTTAAAAATGGGAATAAGTAAGAAAATCTAGACAGTATGATAAAACACACGCACAGAAATGAGAAAATTTTGTTCCCAGACATAAATGACAAGAATGATTGACTTGGTTCCTGATGATTCCTAATGACAAATTCCAAGCAAACATTTTTGCCGTTCACTTTCTTAGGTACCTAGATTCCCTATAACAAATTCTCCTTAAACTGCAGCAAAGAATCTAATTTGTTGTTTGGCAAACATTATTAACTAAAGCTATATGCAGCATTTATATTGTGAAACCTAAATTGTTAGAGGTTGAGTACAAGGGAATCTTATGGCACCAAAAAGAAAGAGGAAATAGAATCCATTATGTTGTCCTTATAAGGAAAACATGGTTCAAAATAAACACAACCACTCTTTAATAATTATAGGAAACTAGTATGTCCCCTGGGTCTTCATCGGATAAGTTGTATATAATATGATGAAAATTAGCTTCAGAAACATCCTTATAATAAACAAAATAGTGAGATTCACGGGGTTATATTTTTAAATTTCTTCATAGAAGCCAATCACCTCATACCAAAGGAGAATTTAATAAAGTCTATTCGGTATGAGTGGTCTGAGTACACATTCTTGATACAACTAATAATGATGTTGGGAGAACCAGGTCACTTAATTTTTAGTTTAGTGGTTTTGTTTTCCTTCCATCTATAATGGAAGCCACGCATACATATACATACACATTTATACATGTGTATGTGAGAGAGAGAAACAGTGTCTTCCACATGATGCTCACTTGTCAGTGATATGTTCTGGATTGGTAAATCAAAACATACACACACACACACTGCTGACTATTTCTGATATATGGGAAGAAATGTCACTCTTTTTGCATGATCTAAAATGCACTGACAATCATAAAGTAGTTCTGTTTTTAATTTTTTGAGGAACATCTCTACCATTTTCCATAATGGCTGCACCAATGTACATTCCCACCAGTAGTGTGTACAAGTGTTCTCAACTCTCCACATCCTCATCAATACTTCTTTTGTTTCTTTTACAATTATCATCCTAACAGATATGAGGTGGTATTTCATTGTGGTTTTGATTTGCATTTCCTTGATGATGAGTGACATTGACCATCTTTTCCTAACTTGTTGGCTATTTGTTTGTCTCCTTTTGAGAAATGACTGTTCAGACTCTTTGTCCTAGTCTTAATCAGATTGTTTGTGGGTTTCTTTTTTTTTTTTTTTTTAAGTTGAGTTGTAGGAGTTCCTCCTATATTTTGGAAATTTTCCTTTATCAGATAAAGGTTTTACAATTATTTTCTTACATTCTATAGGTTGTCTTTTCACTGTTGATTATTTTCCTTCTTGGACAGAAACTTTTTAATTTGATGTAATTTACTTGTCTGTTTTTGCTTTGTTGTTTCTACTTTTGGTATCACATCCAAGAAATAATTGCCTACACCAGAGTCATGAAGATTTTCTCCTGTTTTCTTCTAAGAGTTTTTCAGTTTCAGGTCTTACATGTACTTCCTCAGTCCATTTGGAGTTGATTCTTGTGTAAGTTAGAAAAGGGTCCACTTTTATTATTTTGAATATGAATGTCCAGTTTCCCAGTAATCCCACTTCTGGGTATATATTCAAAATAATGGAAATCAGGTTCCCAAAGAAGTTTCTGAGCTCCCATGTTTATGGGAACATTGTTTGTACTAGTCAAAGTACGAAATACACAAAAAATCTAAATGTCCATCAAAGGATAAATGAATAAATAGAATGTGAGATATAAATAGACAATGGAATTTTTTTACAATGGAATAGTTTTCTTCTTATAAAAAGGTAATCTTGCCATTTATGGCGATAAGGGTAAACCTAGAGGATGCTTTGCTAAGTGAAAGAAGCCAGTCACAGAAGGACAAACACTGCATCATTCTGCATGTAGGAAGTATCTAAAAAAGTCAAACTCATAGAAGTGGAAACCAGAACGGTGGCTGCCAGGGGCTAGAGGAAGGTAGAAAGAAGGGTTGCTGTTACCCGGGTGTAAAGTGTCCTCACACAAGGTGAACAAGTTCTAGAGAGTAGCGTACAACACTGTGCCTGTAATTAACCACACTCTACTGTGCACTTAGAATTTGTTAAGAGGCTGGAACTCATGTTAAGTGTTCTCACTACAATTAAAAATAGATAAGGAAATAAATGCATTGGCAAATGGAGGCGAACCTACTATTTATGAGACTGACGCACTACCTACTGTGCTAACGAGGCACCTGAACCTATTATTTAGAAATATGGAAATTTACAGGACTCTGAAAGCCATTGGTATGCATTTTCACGAGTTGTTGATAACTTCCAACCCCTTATTTTGACTGATCAACAGTGACCAACATCGAAGCTGCAGGTTCCAATCAATGGAAATGCCTGTTCTGAAAAAATCGTACTTTGGCTTATTAGTTTTACTAAAAAATTAAATAACAAATCTCAATAAATGTTGAGAAAGTGTTACTACAGTGTGCATTTTGTACCTTCAAGCAGCCAATAAAATGAACCATTTCTCAATGATCCCATAATGTCTGGGATTATCACAAGCATTTATCTCTCTTCATTAGCTTCCCCTTTTCTCAGTCTTCTTCCCATCATTGTCTCTATCACCAGCACAGCTCTGGTTGTACTGGGGGAAATGCTGAGGTATTGGTTCCACTGTTTGTCATAAGATGTGAAGTCACAGAAAGATAGATCATCTCAATTTTTGCGTTTTGAAGGTAAGAAAATAGCAAGGTAAAATCACTTATCTAAGTCATGAAATTAGCAGATGACAGAGCAGAGCACAGAACCTGGAAATGTCACCTAGTTCCCAACTATCTCCAAGTATAGACGGCACTCACAGTGGCTCACACAGTTCTCTGGTACAAAGTCTGATCCCTTCAAAATCAATAGTGATCTCCACAGTCACTGTTTGTAATTCTTGAACTTTTTAAAAATTTCTGTTTCTATTCACTCATTTTCTCAGGCTTTGATGTATTTTGTCTACTATAGTTAAGGAGTATTGACTTATTTATGCTGACATGCCTTGACTCAGCCTCTTATCTCCAGTTTCCATGAGCCAGTCTTCTTCATCACAGTCTCTGACGAGGTTCCAGATGTGTTCTTTCATCTGGGGATGAACTCAGAGTTAGAAAGTTCTCCTTCATAATGACTAGTTCTCTGTGACATTCACTTGCTGATCCTAGCTGTATGCCTTTCTGCACTATAAAGTTGGTGTTTGGACTCATACCTCCAAGCAGATTTGACCTGTTTGCTGTCAGCCCTCAATTCCTGTTTGAGTTTTCTCTGTATGGTGGCTGCATCTGCCTCTGTTCCCGATAAGTTCCCGAGACACATAGGTATTGAGCGTCTACTCTGTGTCCCACCATGCACGGGAGAAATAAACAAACACAATGGAAGAAAACTATGGATCTTTAAAAACAATCCTTTAGGGGCTCCTGGGTGGCTCAGTCAGTTAAGCGTCTGCCTTCGGCTCAGGTCATGATCCCTAGGTCCTGGGACTGAGTCCCACATTGGTCTCTCTGCTCGGCAGAGAGTCTGCTTCTCCCTCTCCTTCTGCCTGCCATTCCCCCTCTTATGTTTGCCTGTTCTCTCTCTCTCTCTCTCTCTCTCTCTCTCTCTCTCTTAAATAAAATCTTAGGAAAAAAATCCTTTAATATAGGAAAAGGGGCAAATGTCAAATGGGTAATTATGCAGAAAATAATAATTAGTATTGTTATAGGTTATAAAGGAATACAGAGAACTTGAAATAAACCAGGGAGATGTAAACTAGTATAGAGAACATCCAAGGCATTTTCTTTTCATGCCTGTATCCCAGCATCGTTCAATGAAGGGACGAGGGGATATTCAGCAAACCCTCATCTACGCCTTCACCTACATCCTCTAGATCTATCTTACCATGAGACTCCCAGAACATGACACCGAGCTTCACGCTGTAATGTTCTGATAATGGAGTAGGGCATGACTACCACATTAACCACGAGACACGCTATCTTCCCCCTTTTATTTGTTTTTTTAGAATTTTTGTTTTGTTTAATGTTGGATTTACCTTTGAAAAAATACAGTGTTATCCTAAAATAATTCAAGCATACTTATTATGCTTAAAGCTCCTGTATCATGTGAAAATGCAAAAGTGAACATATTAAAGTCTCAGAGATGGAAAATGAATCAAAGTCAAATTTGGGTAAACATCTGTAGCTTCCACTCTGTCCATGTATTTCTATGTGTGTATTTATATTTTAAATGTAAACTTTAAAATTTTAACTTTAAACTTTAAGCCATGTACATGAGTCATGAATATATGTCACACAACGTAGCATTTATAGATCAGGTGTTTTGGCATCCAGCAGATGATCCGTTATCACATGGCGATCTCTCTGTAAAGATTCAGAAGCATGTCTTATCAGGAGTGCCACCTGTTCCTGTCTTATTCCCAGCCTTCTTTCCCATTGCTTGTCTATCAGGAATCTATCTGCAACTGGCTTTAACACCTTCTATGTGTCTCTGCTCCCTGCCGCAGGCTGGTAAGAGCTCTTGGTGCCCTGGCACCACTTTTGTTACGGTTCAAATCTCTTCCCAGAGAGCAAGGAGTCCAAGAGGTCTGATGTAGCCTGAACACAGAAGTAGAGCAGGATAGGCTGTCTTTTTTATTTGACAGTCCATGGAGACTACTATCCAGGGACAACAGTGGGTTTCAAAGTAGGGAAGGTGGTAGTAGTGAAGATGCAAAGTATAGAAGCTAGACTCCCCAGCTCCCCTGCACAGGAGGCAGAAGGAAGCCAGTACTGGGGCCATGTTTCCTCCCAACAGTGGAAGCTGCATCTAAAGTGTAGCTCCAGTGGGTAGGTAAGAAAGTGCAGAATCCGCAAGGTGCTGGCTAGCTCAGTTTGGCTTGCTTCCTTAATGATTCTGTTGCTGAAAAGGAACCTAGCTTGGGTGGTTCTCACACTCTTATGGCATCAGCAACTTCTGTGCAAATTACTCCTAAAAAATACTTGGAATGACAAGTAACTCATCACCAGAACCCTTGCTTTAGGTTGTCTTCCATTTTCAAATTGTTGATATGGCCCATATTTTCTAGAAAATCTGGATTTAAATACTGGAAACCAATTTGAAATTTAAAAAAATAATAATACAAAGAAAAAGGCTGACAGAGGGGAAACTCTAAAAGACAGCAAGAAAACATAGAAATGAAGGTCTAGAAAAGCCATCTTAAGAAACACGGAAATACGGTGACCAGAGCAGCTTCAGGTCTGCACAGGATGGGCCTGGGGCCACTCAGAACTTCAGGTTCCACATCCCTCCTCACACATGTTTCGGTGTCTTTCTTCAACTGTAGGCAATTTAGTGGGAAACATGGTCTCTAGAAGGTCCTGGTCCATAAGCTTCACATCCGCTGAGGCTCACAGTTCCAGGGAAAGAATCTGATGGGCCAGAGTTAGATGCCCATTCTTGGGCAAATCACTGTAGCCAGAGGAGCAAAATTTCAGAGTGGCAGCACCGCCTGGGGTCAGTGGGGATCGCTCTCCTGAGAGATTATTACTCTGAGAAGACATGTCCTGGGGGCCCATTATAGTCTGCTACTCTACTGACCAGCATTTGCCTTGAGTTCAGTGTGGCACATTTTCCCTCACAGAGATCGAAGAAGTTAATTTTGTGGAAGCCTTGAGTATTTACACAATAAATATCTTATTTCGAGACAGACAGTTTCAGAGTTTGGGAATGTTTTTCCCCAATATGGGCACCTTAGGATAAATGTGTTTGATACATCTCTCAAGGCACAGGGCCTTAAGACAATTCAGCAAGTCAACAACACAAGGCTTCAAATAGTTGATTAGATATTACAGCAATCTTCTTAAATAATGGAGGAAATTGAGTTCATTAAGGAGAAGACAGAAGAAAAAATGTCAGTGGGGCAAGCTCTACTTAACGGGGGTGAATAATCCAGGTGTTTCTCGAAGAAGAGGCCCAACCCATCACTGAAGCAGACTCAAATTCCATTCTACAACGTAATTAGTTAACTGCATCTGTTTCCTTTAGTGAGTCATGGTTTAGCAAGTCATTGCTGACTCTGACCCATGAAGGGACTCTAGGAAGTCATTTCATATAGGGCTCTTAAACAAACATGGGACATGTATTATCAGAAGGAGCCATGTGAAAACAGCCCTGGAATCTTCAGAGTGGAAAGAGATGTGCTCATTCTCCATGCCTAGTGTGCATGGTGTAGGGATTGTTCCACTCCTGGACCCACGCTCTGGAGGCCTCTCCTAAAAAAAGTGGCTTCTGGTTTGCTGGACCCAAAAAGAACGGGTCTGACGGTGGTTTGTCAGTTCTCTTATGCTTCCAAATGGATGGGAGACATCCTTCTGTCCATAACACATTGGCCAGGACTCATCACGTGACTAGCCTGACTCTTAGAAGACTAGGAAATCTGGGACAACAAAAAGAAATTAATTGAGGAGTAGAGTTGTCCCTGTCACAGAATAACAGAATGCTGCTTTATTGTTATTATTTGTTTTGGTTTTATAATATCTTTATAAAATCCCCTTTTCAAAAATATCTGGGTCAGAAATCTCATCTTTTTATGAGGGACTCGAGGGCATAGGGATCCTCCAGAAAATATGAATGCTTACTGACTCACCAACTGTCCATTTCTCAAGTTATAAAGGTATAGAGAACATGCTTATTATAAAGTATTTATAGCAATGTCTTTAGCTCCGAAAATGTCACCTTCTACAAGTACCCCACACCCCAACGTGTCTTCTGTGAGAACAAGCTTAACTGTAATCACTTCTTGGCTAAGTCCCTTGAGTTTTACACTTTGTAGCTGAACATATGTATGAGATCTGCTGTAGGGGCAATGTGTTGTACCAACTTAGAGGGTGATACATAACCTAAGTTCCTTCTAATAGGAGTGCGCTGGCATTTGGGCAATCCCACAACATGCATGTGTGACAGCTCATTGCATGATTAACTCCAAAAGCATCTGAAAGTTCTTTCCTAAAATGGAATAATGCCACGAGAGAATCTGTAACTTCAAACGGAAGCTATACAGTGGCTGTGGTTTAATATTTGAAGTTCAGCTGATTACGTATTCATATAAACATGGTCTCAAGTTATAGCTTTGTAGATAGGAAAGTAAGATTAGAGTGAGAGTGAAACAGTTTATGTTAACACAAAACAATTTAATTCTAAGGAATACATTTTATACTTTGGAATGCATCCTCTGCTTTTTCATCATTTAAATGTATTAACCATTTATATAGAAATTAGGATTCCACTAATTTTTCTCTCAATTATTGAGCCTAATGTTTATGTAACATGGATTCAAAGAACCAAAATATACTTTGAAGAGACATATTTTTTACATTTGTGAAGTTGAGTTTTTCACATTTTTTATAACACAGTACATGCTGAATTATGAGCACAAAGGAGTCAACAATGAAATGTCTCTCAAGAGTCTTCACAAAACCACAATTTATAAACGATTTTTTTTCTTCATTCTCATCACACTATTAGTATTTCAGGAAAAATGGTGAATAATTAATGTAATCGTGCACATCCTTATCTTTTGACTTTCATTGGCTGTGCTTCTAATGTTTTATTATTAAACATATTAGTTTTAGGGTGAAACACATAAACACACACACACAAAATTATCATGTCATAACGACAAAGTATTCATTTTAAGGAATTTTATCAGATGGTGGATTTTATCAAATGCTTTCTTAGCTCCTGAGGAGATATTTTTACCTTTTTATAGGTTATTGTGAATTATTTTAACATGTTACAAATATTATGATATTGGTTCTATTCTCCTGAATATTTTAGTATTTCATTTTAAAATTTACATTAGGAAATGTAAGTGCTACTAGTATAGAAATTTGGCCTCAGATGTGTCAACATTATGGCGCTACAGACAAAAACTTTCTCTTCTTCTTTCTCTAATCCATGCTCTGAAATAAATTAAAGAGCTTTGGAATGATCTCTTTCAAAGAGCTAAAATCACCTATGAAATGGACTGAAACTTACTGGGTTTTTTTTGGAGGGGGGAGGGGAGGAGAATGTAGATTTTTTTTTAAGTGGTCTCAATTTGTTCCACAGTAATAGTACCTTAGACATTAATAGTTTTCTCGGGAACATAAAATATTAATTTATATTTCTTGAAAAGTCATCATTTTCATCCAGGTTTTCAAATTCTTAAGCAGAAATTGAAAAAATTGAAAAAACTGCAAGCTTTTATTCTCTTGTATTTGTGTTTTTTGCTTTTCTTATATTCACATTTAACAAATTATGTCTGATTCTATATGTATATACATTTTCCCCCTCTGTTTTTTTGACTAAGTTAATTAGTGGTTTTCCCTAGAGGCCAGTTTACACTCCCACCAGCAGTTCATGGGGGTTCTCTTTCCCCATAACCAACATCTGCTATTTCTCGTCTTATTGATGTCGGTCCTTGTAACAGGCATCAGGTGATTAGTGACCATTTCTCCAGTCTCTACCACTCCACGGACAATCTGCAACTTAAAATTATCACAAACTGATGGATATTTGTCACAAAATAGCTTCAAAACATCAAAACTCTTTGTTTCTTAATTGAAGGTGCAGAAAATCCAAGATTTTGAGGTTTCTTGTTTATGTTCTTAAAGGTTGCAAGTTTATATTACTTTGAGAACAAAGCTTCTCAATTTGGAAACCTAGCAGAATCAGACATTAAGCTGTGTAGAATGTGTGAAATATATCTTTTTTTTTCCATTTGGAGATATGGTTCTCTGAATGAATTATAAAGTGTGGTCGTGGCGATGTCTCATTGTGGTTTTGATATGGATTTCCCTGATGATGAGTGATATTGACCATCGTTTTTATATGTCTGATTGTCACCTGTATGTCTTCTTTGGAAAAATGTTTATTCAGATCCTGTGCCCATTTTTGAATTTGATTGTTTGTGTGGTTTTTTGAGGGGGTGTTGTTTTGTATAAGTTCTTTATGTATTTTGGATACTAACCCATTATCAGTTATGTAATTTGCAAATGCCATCTCCCATTCAGTAGGTTGCATTTTTGTTTTGTTAATGGCTTTATTTGCTACACAAAAGTTTTTTATTTTGATAAATTCCCACAAGCCATCACTTTACACTGTCAGAAGTGTAAACTTACTGTTTTTTTTTAAACTTTTTTTAAGTTTTTTTTTTTACTTTTTTAAAGTAAAAAAGATAAGAAATAAAAATTTTAGTGAGGATGTGGAGAAAAAGGAACTTTAGTGCACTGTTGGTGGGAGCGTAAATTGGTATGGCCATTATGGAAAATAGTATAGTTTTCTCAAAAAACTAAAAATAGAAATATCCCATGACTCAAAAAAATTCCACTTCTACTTAACCAAAGAAAACAAAAATACCAATTTGAAGATATAGGCACACCTATGTTTATTTACAACAGCCAGATGTGGAAGCAGCCCAAATGCCCATGGATAGATAATGGGTAAGGGAACACACACACACACACACACACACACACACACACACACACACACACACACTGGAATGTTATTCAGCCATAAAAAAGAATAAGACCTTGCCATATGGGACAACATGTATGGACACAGAGGGTACTACAGTAGGTGAACTAAGTCAGACAGAAAAAGACAAATACCATATGATTTCACTTATATGTGGAATCTAAGAAAAAAAAAAGAACAAACCCCAGCAGAAACAGACCCATCAATACAGAGAACAAATTGTTGGTTGTCAGAGGGGAGAGAGGTAGCAGATGGACAAAATGAGCAAAGAAGAGTGGGAGATATAGGCTTTTAGTTATGAAATGAGAAAGTCACAGGGATGGGGGTTACAGCATGGGGAATATAGTTAATTATGTGGCAATGTGTTGTATGGGGATGGATGGTAGCTATACATGTGGTGAATGGAGCATAATGTGTAGACTTACAGAATCACTATATTGTATTTCTGAGGCTAATGTGATGCTGTCTGGCAATAATGCTTCCATTAAAAAATTAAAAATTTATAAATAATTATGAAGTAATGGCATCTTCTCTTTGGGAATTCTAAATATATGTATCTGGCATATTATGAAGTAAGTGATTCAATATTAGACTATTGTTCAACTCAAAATATAGATATCACCCTAACAGCACTATTTGTAAACAGTGCAACAAGAAGGAGAAGAAAACACCACTGGAGGAAAATGTGACCCATTATACCCAATTAGCTATTTTTGCTGAAGAATCTGATCAGAAGTGACAGTCTTCCAGGCTATAAATAAGCACCAGGCTTTGTCTAATTAACACCACTCCTTAGTTACATAGCACCTTCAAGTTTCTTCCTAGAGTTTATGTAAGTTCAAAAAAAAAAAAAAAGAAAGAAAGAAAGAAAAGAAAAAACATCTCTTACACATGAAAGCCAGGATTTAGAGGGGAGCAGATAATGCCAGAAAGATGAACAGGAATCTGTCCACATCCAGGGTGTCTCTTGTGGGATTTGAAAATTTGCCATAATCCAATACTCAAGCCTCAGTCTGCAGACTCAGAAGAAGACTGTTTTCCAGGTTACCAGCAGCGGGTCTCTTTTTGGTGAGTATTTCAACTCCTTGTCACAGCTTTATTCAGGTGCAAATTCACATATAACACATGTTCTGTGGCATCAATTTTGAGATACATAGATGTTCTCGATACCAGCACCACAATTAAGACAATGAACACATCCATCACCCTGTTTCCTCAAGCTTTTTGGTAATTCACCCCTACCCCTCCCCAGCCCCAGTCACTGACTCATTTTCTGTCCCTTGAAATTGGTTGATGTGCCAATTTTTATAAATGAAAATTTATGATGTGGAATGAGGTGGAATTTTTATAAATGAAACCTCCCAGTTTGTTTTTTTTTTGTATGCTTCTTTCACTAAATATAATTATGTTGGGATTCATTTACAGGTGTTCAGTCTACTCGTTGCTGAGTTTGGCTTCATTCTGTGGAAACAATCAGTGTAACCATGCACTTGTTGAAAGTCCTTCTGTTTCTTTCCAGTGCTTGAGCACTACCAGTAAAGCTGCCATGTGCATGAATGCAGAGCTCACTGCATGTCCATGTCATGGCGTGGAAGTGTGATCTCATTTCCCTTGGCTACTCACCAAACCATGGCATAGCTGAACAATACACTATGTGTGCTGAATTTTTTAAACATTATTTTTTTAAGATTTTGTTTATTTATTTGACAGACAGAGACCACAAGTAGGCAGAGAGGCAGGCAGAGAGAGAGGGGGAAGCAGGCTCCAAGCTGAGCAGAGAGCCAGATGCGATGCGGGGCTCGATCCCAGGACCCTGAGATCATGATCTGAGCAGAAGGCAGAGGCTTTAACCCAATGAGCCACCCAGGCGCCCCCTGTGTGCTGAATTTAAGGAACTGTAAAATTGTTTTTCAAAGTAGTTTTAAATTTCATATTCCCTCTAGCATTGTATTAGAGATCCAATTCATTTCCAAACATTTGTTCTAGCCACATTATTTGTTTAAATTTTAGCCATTCTAATTGGTGAATATTCTTTTTTAATTGTGTTTTCAACTGGTTGTCAAAAACCAGTTGTCTCTATATGTTTGGGTCAATCTCTGTGTTCTCTGTGCTGTTTCCTTTTTTTATTATCCATCATTATATCCATGCCACACTGTCATAATTACTGAGGATTTAAAATAGGTCTTGAAATCAGATGAAGTTATTACTTCATGTTTTGTGCTTTTTATAACATATTTTGGATACATTTTAATTTCTATAAGAATTTTAGAATAATTTTGTCACTTTTTATAAAATTTTCAATTTTTTTCATTTCTACAAAAATTTGATTAGCGTTGAATTGATAAATGTGAGTAAATCTGACATTAATAATACTGGGTTTCCAACCTATGGAAATGGACTATTTTTCCATTTATTTAGGTCTTCATTACTTTATTCTCCACAATGTTTTATAGTTTTCATTGTGTAGGTCCAACATGTATTTAGTCAGAATTTGTGTCAGACAGAGTGTAATGTAATCACCATAATGTCCACCTCCTGGTATTCTTACATTTATATAAACTTCTTCTATTGAGAGTGGTTGGGACCTGTAACTGGTTTCTAACCAATAAAATACAGTTACTATTGACTTTTTCCATTTTTTTCTATTTTCTATATCTTGACTTCTACTCCTGTCTTTCTTGTTTCCTTTTTTTTTTAATTTACTCAATTCAATTTTTAAAATTCCATTTCTTTTTTTTCCTAAGATTTTATTTATCTATTTGACAGAGAGAGAGAGCGCAAGACCTGAGCCGAAGGTGATCACCTAACTGATTGAGCCACCCAGGTGCCCCTAATTCCTAATTTCTTAAAGTGTTCACTGGGGTCATTGATTTGAGAGCTTTCTTTTCTTATATAGATGAGTCCATAGATGATTCTTGTCCCCAAGCCCCACTTTAACAGCATTTCACAAATTTTCATATGCTGAATTTTATTATAATTTAGTTAAAATATCTTCTAATTTCCCCTTCAGTTCCCCTTTTGACCCATGAATTACTTAGAAACTTATTATTTAGGTTTTTTTTAATGGCAATTTTCCATAGATGCTGTTGATTTCTATTTAATTTCATTGTAGTCAGAGGACTTTCTTCATATGATTTGAATCCTTTTAAATAAATGTATTGAGCCTTGGTTTATAGCCCAGAATGTGATTTCTCTTTAAATATGTAGTATGTGAATTTAAGAAGTATGCTCCTTCTGCTCTTGGGCTGTCCTGTCAATATCAGTTAAGTCAGTCATGTTTTTCCAGTCTTCTAGATCCTTGCCTGTCTTGTTCTAGCAGTTATTGTGAGAGAGAGAGTGAAATCTCAATTACACATTTGGGTTAGCTGATTTCTCTTGGTCTCTCAGTTTTTACAACATGTATCTTGAAACTCTGTGTCTTAGTCTGTTTGAGCTGCTATTACAAAAATACCATAGCCTGGGTAGCTTATAAACAATAAAAGTTTATTTCTCACAGTTCACGAGGGTGGGAAATCCAAGGTCCAGGTGCCAGCATGGCCATGTTCTGTGAAAGTCCTTTTCCTGGTTCCCAGTTGGTACCTTCTCACTCTGTCCTCATCTGGTGGAAGGAGCCAGAGGTTTCTCTTTTATGAGACACAAATCTCATTCATAAGAGCTTCACCTTCATCTCTTAAGCACCTCCCAAAGGCCATCACCTTAACATGAAATTTGGGGGCTCAAATATTCAGACCATATCATTCTATTATTTAGGGCTGCTTTTTCTTTTGGATGACTTAATCTTTTTAACATTATTATATGACCTCCTTTATTCCTAGTAATACTACTTTTTTCTAAAAACTGTGCTGTCTCGTTAATATAGTTACCAGCTTTTATTAAAATTCATATTCTTATGATATATTTTTGCATCCTTTTACGATTTCCTTTTTAATAATTAAGGCTTGTTGTAGGCAGTATGTAGCTGGATCTTGCTTACCCCCACCCTTCCTGCAACCTGAGAGTCTCTGCCTTTTAATTATGGTATTTAGATCACTTTCACTTAATGCGATTGTTGCTATGGTTCAGTTTAATGTCATTATACTATTTGTTTTGTATTTGTCCCTCTTTGCTTCCCTTTTTGTCCTTTTCTGTCTTCTTTGAAATCATTAGCTCATTTAAAAAGACACAATTTATCTCCTTTGTTGGGTTATTAGGCATACGCTCTCATATTTTAGTGGATCTTTTGGGGTTTTTAGAATTCATCTTTATAAAATCACAGGCTACCTTCAGATGATGTTATGCCACCACAGTTACAGAATAAGAACTTTATAACAGTATGTTTTCACTTTTCCCAATAATTATGCTTCTGCAGTCATATAACTTATGTTTACAATCCTCATAAACCCCATAGATCATGATCACACTCTTCAAACAGTGAATTCTCTTTTAAAAATTTATAAATAATATGAACATCTAATGTATTTAATCATAAAGTTATCCCTTCATGCTGTTTATTTCCTTGGGTAGATCCCTATTTCTCTGTGGTATCATTTTCTTGTGCTTGTAGGATACTTTTTTAACATGTTTATTAGTGGAGCTTTACAGGTGTTTTCCAGCTTTCCTATGTCTAAAAAGTCTTTATTTTGCCTTCATGTGAAGTTGTTTTCAGGGAACGGAACTCTAAACTGGTAGATGGTGTGAGCTTTACCTTAAGTGGCATCAGATGCTTTTGTGTTCCTAGAACTACTCCTGAGCTTTGCTGTGAAATGATGTTATGTTACTTGCAAATTGTTTAATTTTTTTAGGTGTTGCTTTTAAGATTTGTTGGGCAGTGGTTAGTCTAAAAGTAATTATACCTTATTACTGAGGCAAAACCCTCTGAGTACTTTTCTCAATGTATACTCTTGAAGTTTTCTAATTTGGATGGTGGAAATAGTCACTATCTGTGACCCTTTCTGAATACCAGCTGTGTTACCTGTAGTCCTTTTGGGAAAATTTCCTGCCAGCCTCCAGGAGTTTCCTCTCTCCAATGCACTGATCAGTACTCTGTGGAATACTTTAGGGGACCCCTCTGTATATGTCTGCAGTTTCCTCTCTGTACAGGTACCTCCTCATTGGTATTCTGTCCAGAGCCCTTAGCTGCCTTGAACTACCTCAGCTCAGGGCACCAGCATGGCCCCACCTGGGTATCCCTTCCCTGACATGTGGACTGGAAACTCTCTTGAAGCAGTAAATTGAAATAAGCTCAGGGCGTGACTACTTGGTTTCTTCTCCTCCCAGGGATCATGGTTCTTGCTGCCTGAATCACAGCATGTGAAAATTATCATTTCATATACTTTGTATTTTGGTTATATCAGGTAGGATGTTATAAAAATATATCTCAGTGCAGATGAACATGAACCAAACTTATAGTCAGTAAAATAAAATTAATCCATAAGAATTTCTATGAATGAGGAAGTAATACATTCAAATCTCTCCTTCTATTTGAGCTTTGCTATAAGGCAACATTAGAAGGTCATTTGTGGATCATAGACTCAGAAGAAGTAAAGCCAGATTGGAACAATCAAGCTAGTGGCACGATGCCAAGACAGCCTGATGCACCCATCTCCCATGAAAAATCTCTTCAATCCATTGGCAGGTGTAGAGTCCATAAACCTCTCCTTGCCTCTGGGCAGCGTCTGGGTGGAGACTGACAACTGTTCTATATGGAACTCTATCTGTGCCTCTATGGCTAACAAAGATGCCTGATAAATACTTGTTCTAAAGTCATTTTCATATCTAGATACTGCATGTTCTTTTTCAAGTTGCCTTCAGGTCCTGTTGGGCTGAAGGTTCTTAAGTAATCCACATATTCTTTAATTTTCTACGTTAATCTCATTTTAACCTGCAGAAACAACTTTCTTTACTCAATTTTCAAATTCTTAATCGATTCTCAGTGAGGCCCAAGTGCTGGCCATAGTTCTTAAATTTGTCCTTATATCCATGACTTCCCACTAGAAATATGTTACTGTATAGCAGCTTAGGCACACGGATGTATTTCTCTCCCCATTTTCCATTCGCAACTATTCACCATTGAATACACACACCGAGCTAGTGCTTAAATATTATGAGATAAAGGCACACATGTTTTCCTTCTTTTACACACTCATCTGAAGGCACGCCTTTCAGAATCTCACTTATCTCCAAAATCAGTATCCTTTATTCTTTACAGTTAACATTCTTTTTAACTGCAATATGGTCACTTTTCCTTAGAAGTATTACTAATTGTTTCCAGAATACTTTATACTAACCTTGTGTGAATGTTACCTCATCCTGTGTTTTAACCTTTTCACACTATTTATATAGAAATATTCTTTCTTGGGGCACCTGGGTGGCTCATTCGGTTAAGCATCCAACTCTTGGTTTTGTTTGGGTCATGATCTCAGGGTCTGTGTGCAACACGGAGTCTGCTTGAGATTTTCTCTCCCTCTCCCTCCTGCGCGTGCTCTCTCTCTCTCTCCCTCTCTCTCTCTCTCTCTCCATCTATCTCTATCCTCCCAAATAAATAAATAAATATTTTTTTTTAAATAGAGAGGTGTTCTTTCTTTCTCTGAAACCCTAAAATGCCTTTAACTGCTACTTTGTATAAAACGTTCTCTATGATATTTACATGACTCTAGTTATTATCCTGCTGCCTCTAAAAATAATTTAGTCTTCCTATTAATTCATTTTCATCTTTTAAGGCTTCCCTGAATAATACGATTTAGTTTCTCTACTTAGGATATTGTTTGTGCTACCTTCTGCCCACTTTGAATGGATTATGTCCTCAGAAGCTCACTTTTTTTTTTTTGCCATACTCAGAAAAATATGATTTGAAGCTTCCTGATCCATTGCTTTTATCTCTTCTTTTCTAATATAAAATATAATAGCACACTGAGACTTTATCTACCATATCTGAACTATACTGCTGAATAGTCTTAAGTTTTCCTTGTTTCCTCATAGAATGCTGACAAAATGACCCATTTCGCGGAGCGAAGATTCCCTTGGGTGAATCTGAAGGACTTGTCAGCAGAACATACACGTCTAGCCCCTATAATTTGCAAACTTCACCCCCAAGCATTTGTCTACATTTCCTGTTAGTTCCCAACATTCTGGCACCGTCCTCCTTTCTACAAGTATGTCAAAATCCTTTTTGCATTGCACTTCTTGAGTACTGTCTATCCATACTCTGTGGCCGAGCCCTCTGGTGGCTACACCATCCATCCCTCCATTTTTTTCTCCTAGCCGAACACTGGCTTCGTTCCTGGTGGTCATGTGTCCTATTGCAGACCACAGTTTTAATCTCCTTCACTTCTAGGGATGGCCACCTTGCTGTAATTTTAGTGGTTGAGTGGAGATTCTAGCAAAGTTCTTTGAGACAGTAGACTAAGTGACAGGAATCCACTTTTCTGCCAGCTTTTCTGCAGAGCCCTACCCAGAAAATAGAGTCAGTGGCTGCTGGAGAGCAGAAATCAGACAGTAAAAATGGCCGAGCAAAGTTGGCAGACTGTGTCTCTAAGTACTAAGAACATCATCTCAGTCCTGGACTGTCCATGTGGCACTCACAGAAAAGCAAATCAATACTGTGTTTAGGCTACAGGACTGGTATTTGATAATCACAGTCAGAGTCCCTAGCCAGAAGGGTTCCCATGACTATGGCTTTTTCTTATGCTTGCTGTGACTTCTACTTCTCACGAGAACCTTTGTTGAGTAATCCACATTTTTGTTGGAACTGCTCTGAGTAGTTCTGACAAACTATCCCCTACGATGTAGAGTGGTTATTTGAGTTTCTTATTGTCTCTGAGATGGTAGAATCATAATTCAAACTTGGGTCTGACTCAGAAACCCAAACTTCAAGTTCTACTCAAATATTTCACATATTCACGGTATTTTATTATATTCTGTCGAACTTTGTTTTATGTCTTTAACCATGTGGCTTAGAATAACATAGCAGAAACACCTTTACCCTGGCCTCACTTGTATTTGATGTGCTTACCTTTATGACTGAGTCCAGAGAGGCTCAAATAAACAGGGCAGATCTTTCTGGAAAGGTGATCTTACCACACCTGGTCCCCACCCCGCACAGTCACGAATAGCTTGTTCCCCTTCTCTCGTTTGGTCAGAGTGCTATGGTATAACCTTATGTGGGGGTCAGTGTGTTTTACCCACCACTCACCCATAATGACTTTTAAATAATCATTTGTCCAGTAGATTTTTTCTTCATTTTAAAAATATATCATTCCTACTATATAAATGATATATAAATATACCATTTTCTGGCACCATCAGGCATAGCAGTATATGTCATAACTGAAACTCCCTCACCTACTATATATCTAGTAGTAATGCACAACCACGCATACAAGGATACATATTCGACCACACTTTATTTACTGGAAATTCCTAGCAGCATTAACTAAACCAGCACCATCCTTTCTCCTCCTATTATTTTATTTTATCTTATTCTTACAGTACCTTCTACACCCTCCATGTGAAGCCTTTGTCCGTCTGCCTCTCCTGTGAGATTTTAGGTTCTAAGAAAGCACTGACTTTGTCCACATCCATTTCTATATGTTCAGCATGTTGGACAGTGACAGATTCATAATAAGTGATTACAGCAGATATGCTCATGAAATCAATCATTGCAAACATCTGGGGGACTACGTTTAACAAGAATCTTCTGGTGTAAACAGTGACCTCCATTTCACCAGTAACGAAACCAAGGTGGAAAAAATGGAAGTCTCTTGCCCAGTTTTGAACAACAGATAAGCAGAATTGGAGAACTTGAGCCCAAATCTCTGTCTGAAAAATCTATGCTCTTTGGATTGTATCGAGAGCAGAACTTCCCCAGAGCCTCACGGTTCACGTTCAAAGAGCTCTTTCCTTCCTCACTGTTTATCATGCTGTTCACACGCTTTTAGTTGTGACATCTGGCATTACACACTTTCTCTTTATCCTTTGCTTGGTTTTTCATTAGTACCTATTTTCACCCTCTTTTTCTCTTAATCCTGAGGGGGTTATCAGAGGTGCCTCTGTGAGCACCTGCCCGTCCCTCCCCACCCCCCCACCCCCATGCAGTGCTGGGAGCATCTGCTTCCTTTCCTGACAAATGAACTAAATTTGTGAGGTTTGAGCTGAAACCTTACTCTCACTTGGCATTCTCTCCTTCCTTTGACTATCTACAGGAGCTTTTCTCAATAGATTTTTGGTTGGTTGGTTGTTTGTCTTGTTTCATTTTGTTTGTTTTCAGTTGTTACTCTCCTTCCTCTGGTCTATGCCTGGTTTTCATTATTTGACTCTATGGATGATACCAGTATTTTTCTCTTCAAAAGTGATGGATTCATTCTGCATCTTCAGAGTTACTTCCCATGGCCATTTTATTAAACCACACCCTTCTCCACACAATCAGAGGATTTGTAATGAAAGTCATTTCCATTCTGCAGCCGAGAGATAATGGCCGTTAGCTGCCTTAGGTTTCTGGTGTTTACTTTCGCAATTTGGATGCATGTGTGGTTCCCTTGGCATCTTGCAGGTAGGGCTGGCCCCTCTTCTTTGAGTTCTCAGAGTATGGATGTTTTCTTAAACTGATTGGTTCCCCTAGATTTTTTAAAATTAAGTTTCCCATCTTGAGGGTGTGTTCTTAGCTATAGTGTGCTTCTCTGATCACAGACAGGCCTGGCTGGGCTTTCCAAATGTTGTAAGTCTGTCTTAGTCCATCTGCTTTTAAATGAAATTATATCCCCTGAAACTGTGACTTTGTGAGTAATTACCAAGAACAGGTTTATGCCATCATCTCACAACTTAAATAAAAAATTCATTGTCTCTGAAGGAAAGACAATGTCCTGTAAGTAACATGTGTGCCCTCAGAAAGGCACTCTGGATTTGGACCGAGGGGTGTTCTTTCTTAGGTGGTGAATATATATCACCTAAACCCACTTCTTCACCTTAAACTCTTCCCAAAACATGTGTCCATTTTCTCTTCAAAGACTAAGAATCAGAAACGTCTCCTTATACCTAAGATAAAGAGCCCAGTGTCCAGAGTGATTTGTGTTCCCTAATAGCTGCCAAACATCAGTGAGCTCCCTCTGCCCTGCTTGTTCATTTTCATGCCGGACCTCACGGTGCCCTCCTTCTTTCTTGGGCCAAAGCCTTCTCTTCCCTGTAATGTCCATCCCACCTCTTACACGGCTCCCGCCACTGGAAATCCATCCTTCCACTCCTCCCTGCACTCACACTAGTACTTAGCTCTGCTGTGTATCTCCTGCTACTCAACTGCCCACCCCCGCCCCCGCTCCTCCCAACCATGAGGTCATTACAGTGGTCACTGCTTCCACACGATCCTTTGGTTCTGTTCCTAGACCTCAAAAGTTCTGTGTGCTCCCTTTCTCTGTGAAGTGTCTGTCTCTATCTAGCTTGGATGAAGAACAAGATTGATCATCAGTCTTGCTTTTATTCTTGCTTTCTTGTCTCCACTCCTCTGTTTTGTTTTTGTTTTCATTTTTCTTTATCTATCTTCAGCTTGCCCGTTTCCTCCTCTATTCAGGGCCCCTGCTTTCCAGCAACAGCCAAAGCCTGGGGGCAAATGCTTGACTGTATCCAGTCTAAGCCCTCCAGTATTTCCCCTGATGTCCTCACACCTGCAACCTCCTTTTTCCGGTTTGCCTTTCCACACTTGACTCCAAGGTGCCCGCTCTTCTGACTGTCACCCCCATAATTCTCACTACAGGATGTTTTGTTCAGTTTTCAAGCCCTCCCATCCATCCTTTAAGCTAGATGGATCTGAGTCTATTATGCCATTTCAAAAAAACAGAAAGTGGGCAGCCCGTTTTATATTTTGTTACATGATCTGCAGGATTACAATCTAAAAACTAAGCAAATTTCCCAACCAACCATGGGGACCGTAAGAAAGTGATTTGTTTGAACACAGATCTCAAGATGGTCCAGATTTCTTCCTTCTTTAAATCAGTATAATGGAATTGGTAAAGGAGCAGACTTAGTAATAAATTCTACAGCCCTTGGCAAACTTCTGTTTAATCACCACAGCCCTGGTATCAATCGGGTCAAGCAGTAATATTCCCAAATTAGCATTTCATTTAAAAGAGAAAGCACATGCTAGAATTTTCTCTCACATCTGCTTTCCCAGCCTGATCAGTTCTGCAGCCCAAGGTTATGATAGGCCCAATCATATGAGAAAAAGTCAGGGAAGCTATTCACTCTTCCTGAGTTGGAATATCTAGAAATTAGTCTTGAGGTGCAAGATATGAAGGACAAGGGGAAAATAAGAATTCTTCTTACATATCACAGCACTTTTTCTAATAGTCACGTTATTTTCAATCCTTTAGAGGTACTCAAACAGGTGTTTGAAGATAAAATAGGCATATATTCAATTAGGCCAAAGTTCCGAAATCTCCTTGTAATTACTTTGTTCTTTATTCTTTTTTATTGTTTCTTCTGCTCTCTTGATATATTGAAGACTGCTCTTCCAATTATAATTGCTAGTTCTGAGTTCACTTGTCACTTTTGGGTAACTGCCACATTGAATCAGCTGTTTCAAGGAGAGAGGTAATTCAGAGTAGCTCTGCTTTTTCTAAAGATTTATTTATTTATTTGAGTGAGAGGGAGAGAGTGTGCATGCATGTGTGAGAGTAGAGGAAGAGCAGAGGGAGAGAGAGGCAGAGAAGCAGAATCCCTGCTCAGTACAGAGCCCCACATAGGGCTTGATCCCCAGACCCTGAGATCATGACCTGAGCAGATACCAAGAGTCAAAGCCTTAAGGAACTGAGCCACCCAGGCGCCCCTAGAATAGGTCTGCTGTTTAAGGAAATACTTACCAGGAAGCAAATCCCACTACCATGTCTTTTAAGATGTTTGAAAAATTTTAAACGTGAAAGGTCCGTTTATTATGATTATCCTGCCAGAATAATCCCTTTGAGCGAGCAGTCGGCAAGTTCTCCTGAAACGCATCATTAGTAATGTTAGCGTTTCTCCATTACCCACCTTCCCTGCAGCATGTACGTATTAGCTTCCACATTTTATAAAAATCACGCGTAGTTTGCATGACAGGACAGGTGGACATTTCCCCATAATTTATTTAAAAGTTTTAATGAATTTATGGGATGGGTGGACATTTCCACATAGTTTATTTAAAAATTTAGAAGTCACTTTTGTCACGGCATTCAAGACTTGTCAGTGGGGGTGCCTGGGTGGCTCAGTGGGTTAGGGCCTCTGCCTTCGGCTCAGGTCATGATCCCAGGGTCCTGGGATTGAGCCCTGCATTGGGCTCTCTGCTCATCAGGGAGCCTGCTTCCCCCTCTCTCTCTGCCTGCCTCTCTGCCTACTTGTGATCTCTGTCTGTCCAATAAATAAAAAAATAAAATCTTAAAAAAAAAGTCATCTTTCAAAAAAAAAAAAAAAGACTTGTCAGTGATCTCTGGAAGAACATGGTGATTAATTTCTGAGCCATATACAGGATCTGATTTCAGCCCAAAGAAGTGAGTGATTACTGACATGTTCATCTACTTCATCGGGTTCTCTGATAGTCGTGAAGATATCAGTTGATTTTCAGATGCAGAATTAAGCTCTGCAAATGGATGTGCATTAGGCACTGCACGTTTGAGACTGAATTTGGAATGCTGGCCCTGGAGTTGAGCCTTTTTTCTGTTTTACATCTGCACATCCTGTGAACCCCCTTTAGTTCTCTCTGTCTGCTCTGAACACAGCCCTGTGAGCAGCTCATTTTCCGAAAAGGGTGCTTTAGACAATAGGCATTAGAAAGATGTGCAAATACATCCAGCTCTGCCAGTTTGGGGGCTTAGTTCTAATCACTGTTAATGAGGGTAATGATTTAGTGGGTGGAAGAATGAGTATGAAAAAAAATGATTAGACTCTACAGGAGTTTCATAACCAATCTCCATAGAAGCTTATCCTGTCTCTGCTGATCCATTCGATTCCATGTTTGGAAATTATCCCTGAGAATAAAGGGAGATTGAAAATCCTCCAACCCAAGACACAGTCAGGCTTTTCTTTTTAATAAGAGCTATACAATTTTAGCATTATTTCCCCCAAACCCCAAAGTTGTGTTAGCCTACCACTAAGGCAAAAAATAACTACTATTTTAATGCCAGTAAAACAATAATATTTGTATCTAATGAAGTAGAGGCTTCTGGATGATGGCAAACTAAGTTTTCTAGTAACCCCTTAAGACTTTTAGAAAAGCTGTAAGTGAAGCAAAACTTAATCACTGAAGATTTGGGAAGAATGTGTTCCAGACCAAATAAATGCCCTGGATTTGGCAACAATGTAATGGTTACAGTAACAGCTGTAAGAGAGAAGAACCCTCCTCCTCTCACACCCCCCTTGCAAAGCCTTGCAAACCCTTGCAAACCATGCTGTGGCTTTCTGATTTCACAAGTGGTTAAGAGATGTCTAAAAACACCATCATAGTCAGAGTTGAGGAATGAAAATAATCTTGATGCATGATAACTCAGCAAACAAAAAAAAGTTTTGTAATAACCATAAACCGTAAAGGGCCAATGTTGGTACAGTGGCTCCCTGCTCTTAGTGTTACCCACAGGATGATCTTTCATGGGGCAGGAAGAGGCATCTCTCTGAGCTTGTGAAGTCGGGACACTCACTGACCTCAAGAAAACTGGACAGATGGGGACACTGGGTGCTCATGTTTCTGTCCTATTGGAGAGGAACTGGTGACCAAGTGTTTGCTAGAAAGCTAATGGTCCTGGTATGGATGTGGTTTGAATGAAAGGCGAGATTTCTGTAGGCTTTGAAACTGGCTAAATCTGTGCAGGGACTTCTTCATAAAGAAATACATTGTTTCTTTGAGGGGATAAAGAAGGCTTCGCACACACCCCATAACTTTGATATGAGCATGTTTGAATGCAGAGCTGCAAGGAGTATTTGTCGAATACTAAAAACAGTTTTAGGCTTGTTCTTTCAAATGTCAGAGGTCAATTTACAAAGTTTTACTTAATGTTAGACGTATCACTATCATGAATGCAATGCTTGTTGGAATAAGGAAGTTGTAAATTCTTTAAACCATGTTAACCTTAAAGAAAACTCCCACAGTCCAAGCAGGTTTCATTGGTCACACAAACTAGACCCCAGTGAAAAAATCAGAGATGATTACATTTCTACACACAGAAATTATCATCTTGTGGTTCTCGTGAAAATTGGGAGAGAATTTTATTATCATGTCTCCCTTCCTAAATTTCTAAGTTTTGAAAAGGCACGCTCTTACTTTATTCTTTTGGTGGCTGTCTAGTTGCCTAAAATACAAAATTAAGAATGTAGACATGGCTATTTAATGTATGCAAAATAAAAGTATATCCATGACCTATGCATATGCATGGGTACATATATATGCTTGCTTTTATATAAAAATCTCTGGAACAACAATATGATTGTGGAATTTCTCTCAATAGTATTTCAACAGGAGCAAGGAGATACAAATGTGAAAGGAAAATTTGAATCTAATATAACCGATAAGTAGGACATACCAACCTAAACATTATATCTTTATTTTTTGGTGACTTGATCCCTGAAATTTGAGTTTTTCGTGGCACGATATGATTTATCTGTGTTGCACAGTCTTGTGTGGAAATATTCTCTGACATCTTTACTTCCTGATAATATTTTTTGTGTGTGATTTTGGTAGGTTTAAATTGAAATAATAAATATAAACCCAAGCATCTCAGAAAAGTTACTCAAAACTCAGAGTTTTGTAAAGGGACATGAAATTTCTAAAATGGTGTCTGATACTGAAATTTGGTCATACCTAAAAGGCTGTTGTTGGGGTGAAGTTTTGCTATGACTAGTTTCTATAAGCTAGATGTGGGCACCTCAAAGCGGAGGGTGTGTGTATGTGTGTGTCTAAAAGTGGGACTTTATGCTGTCAATTGAAGATGGCTCAGAGGCCTCACGGATTGGAATACTTGCTTCCTTGTGTCCCAGTGAAAAGTTGTGAGCTGTAGGTGTAAACTGCCACTTAGCTAAAGACTATTAATATACACAGGGTGGAAGTTTCTTTTTTTCTTTTTTTTTATTTTAAAGATTTTATTTATTTTTTGACAGAGAGAGAGAAAGCAAGAGAGGGAACACAAGCAGGGGGAGTGGGAGAGGGAGAAGCAGGCTTCCCACTGAGCAGGGAGCCTGATGCAGGCTTGATCCCAGGGCCCTGGGCAGGATCCCAGGGCAGATGCTCAACGACTGAGCCACCTAGGCGCCCCTAGGCTAGAAGTTTCTAAGAAAGAGAGAACATCAGAAGAGAAATTGCACACTGCTCAGTTAGAATCTGCAGGAAGAAGACACAGGCTCAGAGTGTGGCTCACCTGGGAGAGAGTTCAGTCTCTCTACCTAAGCCCCGCTCCCTCTGCAGACCTTCGTATCTGATGTTCTTGTCTGGGCTTTTGTGCTGATGTTCTCTTCCCGTGCCTGGCCCATTTCCGTCTTACAGTTCTCCCAGGAAGAGAACTATAATGCTCAGTCTCGCTTGATCGACTCTAACCTTCTTCCCAAACACATGTTCAGTTACCCCATCATTTTGACTACCAGACCCTTGTCACTGACATTCCTCTCTTTTCTGCTTATCCTTGTCCTTATCTGATCCAATCCAGCCCCATGGCGGACAGTGACTCCTGAATGCATCCCTGTAGCCCAAACACCTCGGATGAATGCCAGTATCAGGTGTCTGCACCGCCTCCTGGACATCTCTGCTCAGAGGTCTAGGGAGCGTCTCAGATTTGACATGCTAAAATGAGCGACTCCCATCACTGTGTTTCCCTCCCAACTTACTCTTTCCTCAGTCTTTCCAATCTCAGGTAATGGAAACAGTGCCCTTTACTTTGCTCAGAACAAAAAGTTCTGAGTGATCTCTGGCTCCCCCCACCCCTTATCCTATCAATGAGGTAATCTTTTATTGAAACAAAGATGACTTATCTTAGCACCCATCTATCTTCTAAGTATAAGCTACATTTTTTTACATTTTTCTTCTTTTTTTCAACTTTTTTGTTTATTTATTTATTTGAGAGAGAGAGAAGAGGGGCGGGGTGGGGGGGCGGACAGGGAGAGAATCCCAAGTAAACTCCTCACTGAGCACAGAACCCCATGCAGGCTCGATCTCAAGACCCTGAGATCTTTTCCTGATCTGAAACCAAGAGTTGGAGACCTAACTGACTGAGCCACCCAGGTGCTCCCCCACCTTGCTCTTTATCTTTTTTGAATGGAAATTAGACAAGTTCTACCATATATAACTCAGTTCCCCAAAACTGTTTAATGTGGAAAAATTGTGTAGGCTAGCTTATTACTGGTTAGTGCATGAATTAGATACTCTTTTTAGCATTTAACATTTTCCAAATGTCAGGTTTATGTTAAGTTAGATTTTAAACACTCAGAGAATTACATACTTCAAATCTCTAAATATTTTGGCAATATATACATAATTTTTAAATGATACAGCCTTCAGAAATTATGGGACCAACGGCAGTTGCTACGTGGATGGAATTACAGAGGATGTATAAGCGGCATATGGACTACACGTGGGTAAAAAGATGCTGTGATCTCATGTTGCGATGAGATTTTGCTCTGTCCGTATTTCCTTTAGAGCCAAACTGGGAATTAGATAATCCCATCATGTATCTTTTTCAATGTTTTGGATTACTCAAGCATCCCATGATTACATTTTTTACATCTCTAAATCAGTAATAAGACATTGGCTATTTTGGGAAGATATTTGTCTTAAAGACATAACTAACAGAACTATAGAATTTGAACACTACATCCACTCATTTAGGGTAAAAAGTAAAATTTTTTGCAATGACAATGTAAGACTGAATTTCTTCTATAAATCTATAGACAAACATTAAATTATGCACACATACACACACACACACACGATACATATTTTAAAAGGATAATGCTCAGTTGCAGTTCTGTGAATGTTTTTTGTTCGGTAGTTGAAGTAATGTTATAGAGATAACCCAACCCAATGGGGCTAAAGCCTTAACCTCTACCTTAAAGTGTGAGTTTCTTTCCCTTGGAAACAGATCAACAATGTGAAATTGTTCTTGAGCACAGTATTATGAAGTATCCTCATCTTTTCCGTATTTCTACTGAAGGACCATAAGCAACCACCAATCTGAAGATTACCTGCCGTCTCTGCAGTTTCTACCTGCTTGTCCTCTTGGACATGGGAGATGCTTCAGAAACCGATCCCGTGTTTCCAGGCAAGACTGAGTAGTAACACTAACAACGCAGCAGGGGTTCACAGAGTAATCACTGTATTCCAGACCCCCTTCCAAAGGCTTTACATGCATGAACTCATTTAACCTTTGGATCCATGCTTCAAGGTAGGCACCATCATTTGTACCTATTCTACAGATGAAGAAACTGAGTGCAAAGAAGTCCGTGATTCTTCACAGATCCCCACATCTACTCAGTGGTAGATCCAGGCTTCCAAGGCAAACGACTAGTTTTTACAATTTACCCAAGTTTCCCTTGGACAAGATGAGTAAGTTCTGGAGAAAGGTGACTTGTTAACAATCCTGTCTTGTCTATTTAAAATTTGCTAAGAGGAGTGTGGCTTTCTGTTTATTTAACTCGATGTAAGGATAGAGTTACATATTCTAGAGAAATATGTATTCCTTACGCACCTGTTTTGGAAACTCAGCCATTTTGTTGCCTAACAGGTGTGCAGTGATTCATTACTGAGTTCAAGTCACACTTCGATAGTAGACAACTTGAGATTAAAGTCCCTACAGAGTGCCCTAAGAAAAATAACTCCCAGGAGAAATTTCTCTTATATAAATATTTCTTAAAATTCCTTTTTTCCCTTTCCTGGCTAAAAAAAATTGATTTTTTAAAAATAGACAACCGACCAATATTTTAAAAGAGATTTAAACATCACAGACTGGAATAATATGGTATTGCCTATGGAGCTGTTTACAGTGGTGCTCGAATTATACAGACAAATGTATCTAAGTGACACCAACCCAGAGACTTTACAGAACAGAGGGCCCCCCACTCCAGCTTCTTCTGTAAAGACTGAGAAAATGAGGTCAGTTGGCATCTTTTGATAAATTTCCTACAGTGAATAATGGTTTGGGATAAAGTGTTTTTGTTTTTGTTTTTCCTTGAAGAGTTGGTGGTTTAACTAATAGGCATACCTTCAAAGCATTTAAATACCAATAAAAGTGAATTTGAACCTGGAAAGAAAGAAAAAAGGCAGAATACCCAGGTGCCAAGGGAATTTTTTCATTAAAATGTAAAACCTGGGGCGCCTGGGTGGCTCAGTGGGTTAAGCCTCTGCCTTCAGCTCGGGTCCTGATCCCAGAGTCCTGGGATCAAGTCCCGCATTGGGTTCTCTGCTCTGCGGGGGGCCTGCCTCCTCCTCTCTCTCTCTCTCTTCCTGTCTCTCTGCCTACTTGTGACCTCTGACTGTCAGATAAATAAATAAAATATTTTAAAAAAAAGTAAAACCTGCCAGGGTAAAAGGACATAAGAAAAGTACCTCTACAGTAAGTTAACAGAAAAACCAGATCTGAAGTCAGTCTGAAAAGGGTGTCAGGAAGTGGGCTCATCAGGGAACCGAGGTAGATCATTGCAGAGGAATGAACCAAGGATTTTAGCACTAAGGGAACAACATCCCAAAAGCCAAAAATAAAATAAATTTGCTGCTTTTAAAAACTGTTCACAAAATTTACATTTAATGGTACAAGCTGTATTGATTTTATTTTGTTCATTAATATAGAAGAAAAGTTTCCATGGTGAGTTTGCTAATACAAAACAATAACATAAAAGCTGATACCCTTTTTAGAAAAAATATTTATTTATTTATATGGCACAGAGAGAGAGATCACAAGTAGGCAGAGGGAGGTGGGGGGTGGTGGGGGGGGAGGCTGACCCCCCTGCTGAGCAGAGAGCCCAATGCTGGGGCTTGATCCCAGGACTGTGAGATCATGACCTGAGCCAAAGGCAGAGGCTTAACCCCCTGAGCCACCCAGGTGCCCCAAGCTGATACCCTTTTAAATGTAACCAAACTTGCTCTCTTCGAAGAGTATATAGTCAAATCTATGGCAGATCTTGAACATCAGTTTAAAGATACATTAAATTATTTATTGTTTTTGGCAAAATAAGAAGAAAACAGTTTTCAGAGGATGATCATGTGACAATGCATAATTTAGCCACTTTAAGATAAGCATATCTTTATGTAATTTGAAACATGGAATCAGTTCCTATTCTAGACATGATAGCCATTTCCTTTTCAGTGACTGTGTCTTATTTCATCAAAAAGTACATATATACACACATCTCAGGAATCGTTTTCTCTCTTACCCTGGTCTCTTCACAGTGTTGTTGGGGGGAGATGAGTTTATTAGACCCTGTAATACAAAAGCCAGTGAAAAGGTTTTCTGACTATTAAAGAGATAGACTTTTTTTCCATAGTAAATACACACATACACACACACACAACATTCCTAGAATGGTCCATGCTAGGGCAAGGGGCTTAGCGAAACTTTGGTGAAAACATTACCAAGTATTAAATAGTGAAGAGCCAGGATGCCTGGATGGCTCAGATGGTTAAGCATCTGCTTTTGGATCAGGTCATGATCTCCAGGTCCTGGGATCTGATCAAGCCCCAGGTCCCCCAGGTCAGGCTGCTGGCTCAGCAGGGAGTCTACTTCTCCCTCTCCCTCCGCCTCTCCCCACTGCTCATGCTCTCTCTCTCTCTCTCTCTCTCTCTCTCAAACGAATAAATAAAATCTTAAAAAGATAGTGAAGAGTCTACTACCAGTAGTCAGTTACAAAGTGGGATACTTCCCATCTATCTGCCTCACCTGTATTTTATTTCTGTCCATTCAGAACGGCAGACAGGCCACAAAGAGACTTTATTGAGTTGCAAGTAATGTCCACAGTGCTTCAGACCTCTGGTGATGAGTTAGCTGAGGTCCTGCTTGGAGAGCCCAACATTTCCTCGGGTAAAGAGACCATAAACAATAAGAAGAATCCAAGAAACCTAAAATATAGGTCAAAGTGATTTAATATTTCAAATTAAAGATTAGGACAATTTTAAGAAGTTTTGTTTGGTTCCTATTTTATAGTTGTTAAATAACGTAAGCCATGTTGTCCAGAACTCCCTCCTTACAGAAAGAAGAATTAGAAATCAAAATGTTCATAGTGTTTATAATGAGTCCCTTGAATATAAGGTTCTTCCAAATTTCTGAAAATCACATCACACTCATACTTGGGTCAAACCATGAAGAATGGAAAAGCCCATCATGTTCTTGTAATTTACATATATATATATATATATATATAATATTTATAATGTACAAATATATATTATAGTTAGAGTGTTTAAATTTATATTATATTTATTATATATTTATAATATAGATCATATCTGTAATATTCTATCATTAAGATAGTAAAAGAAATAAACTTTCCTATCATTCTCTGCTTAAATCCTAAAACAAAACTTTAAAAAAATTATTAGCATAATTTGCAGCAGTGTAAATTGAACCTTTGCTGAAACTCAAGAAGCAGGACCAATTAGTTCGAGTGTCGCCAACACTAGGTTAGCGTCATCAAACTGAATGCAGGACCTGAAGGGAGACTAAGACAGTTAGTGGATAACAGCTGGCTGAAATAGCATTATTGAAAAAAAAATCTTAAAGAAAAATAGAAGATAAGTGATGACTTTTTTTTAGAATCACAAGAGAAATATAGGTTCTGCTCAACTGCAGCGTTCCTGTATCATTACTATTGAAGATTAATTTTTCCTAATAATAAGATTCCAAATGCCAATGAAATTGACAAAGATTTAAAGTCCAAGTTTATGGAATAAAAACTCAGGCCCATGACTCCTCAGTCGAATATGAACATCTAACTTCACTACTGTTAATAGGGAATATGTGCTCCATTCCTTTTGATGACTTTTTTTTTTTAATAGCAACCCTGAAAGTTTGGATATAAAGTTCTGAAAGGTTGAATATAATACTTGATGGAGTTTTGGGACCATATGCTCCATCTCAGTTTTTAGTTAGAATTAAATCAAGACCAGAAATTGTGTCTTTCATATGTTTTGGATATCCAAACAGAAAGATCTAAATAATGTGTGTTAATGATCATTTTCAGCATTTTAAAAGTCCATGTGTTATGAAATATCTGTCCTATGCAATTTTAATTATCTTGCAACTAATTTTATACACACACACACACACACACACACATATAGAGATATATATATATATACACACATACATATCATATATATATATGATATATATGACATAAATTTTATTGGAAGAACAGTGCTTTACCATGTCCCATTAAGCAGATAGTAGGTCATGGATAGTTTTAAGGAATAAAACTTGGAGAACACACATGTCTTTCTTTGTTAGTCTCTTATTATTACCTGTCTTGTGAACTTGACTAAGATCCTTTAAATGCTCATCTCCACACTCTTGCCTGGGTCTTTGGAGGACAACACCTGACAAGGGCCTGTTAGAGTTCGCACAAGGCTGGGGGATCATGGAAGTGTTCATATTTTCTTTCATTTTCATAATGGAAATTTGGAAAGTGAGAAATGAAACTGTTTCTATACAAACTAACAATATTAAAATCTTCTTGGCAGGTAGAGATATTTAAAAGATAGGCTCCAATGGGTGCGTATCAATGACTTTGCTTGTAAAGAGAATATGTAACCAAAGTATGTATTTTTTGTCTAAAGCAGATATTGTCACCAACTTACCATAAACACTCAGGTTTCAAAGTTTCAATTTAGATAAATAGCCTGGAAATAATACCTTAGTTTCAGGGCAATAATGAGTGTAAACCTTTTGAAGTATCTATACAATAATATGAAAATAGCTTTGATGTGTACGAGTAACATAGAGTTACTGCTAGCATTTTGCCGGTTTGCTGTCTACATAACCGAAGGGGGTAGGTCCTCCATTTTAGTTAAAGGTTAGTGAAAATATGTATGTAATTATTTCTCCCCTTCAAGCTCATATGCCTCTTGAATTCTATTCACAGATCTTTTCAGTTAAGTAATCCAACAGAGAAAATTTAATCATTTTTCTTAGCTTAGTTTACTTATGTAAGAAACTTCCTCAATTTTGATTCAGGATCTAGATGGCCTTCTATGTCTCACTGCGATATGCTGAGTAGTTTTCTTCATGTTTACCTTCATACATAGAAGGTAGATATCAAATCAAATAGGGAGATCCAATACCCATGCCCGTAAAATTCCAATGGAAGGTTACCCAGGTGAGTTAAGCATCCAAATCTTGATCTCAGCTCAGCTCTTTATCTCAAGGTCATGAGTTCAAGCCATGCGTTGAGCTCCACAGTAAGCATGGAGCCTACTTAAGAAAAAAAATTCTTATATAAACTATTTTTCCCTAGATAAATTATAGAAACTTAGCTACCGAGATTATCAAATTGTAAGAGACACATACAAATTATATTTTATTTTAAACCAGGTGTAATCAATTGAAAGAAATTACTTTAAGTTTTAAAAATATTATAAGACATCAGGCCATCTTAAAGGGAAGTCATGTTTTATTCCTGAAGACAATTCTTGTGTTATTTTAACCATGTGACATGTCAATGTAAAAAGTTAGAAGTATTCATTATTAGAATAGTACTGAGAGTCTATGAAGTACTGATTACAAGGCTAGCTATTTTAAACACCACAGAGTGCTGCAAGGTCAGAGGAAGGAACCCTGTTTTGCAAAGGTGGAAACTGAGACTCAGGGTTTTCTGGTTCCCATGCTTATGCAGACTGTTCCTGCGAGAGCATTTGATAGAGACCATAGGCTGCCATTGATTCTGTTATAGATAAGAACATCAGCTGGAAAACATCCCATGGCAAGATACAAACCTGCCTCTCCCCTTGCAGGGTACTTTGGATGCAAAGACCTCCACATGAAGAGATTTCTTTCTTATGGTAGAGTCTTTCTTCAAATGCCTGGAAGCTCTTCTTTTTTTTTTTTTTTTTAAAGATTTAATTTATTTATTTGACACAGAGAGAGAGATCACAAGTAGGCAGAGAGAGGGAGAAGCAGGCTCCCTGCTGAGCAGAGAGCCCGATGCAGGGCTCGATCCCAGGACCCTGAGATCATGACCTGAGCCGAAGGCAGAGGCTTAACCCAATGGGCCACCCAGGTGCCCTCTGGAAGCTCTTCTATTTCCATTTCAAGTCCCTATAGTCAATAGGGACTTGACTATTTTAAGAGATCTGAAAGAATAGCTTTCAAAGAGAACTTGGTTGATGATGCATTTACATTTACTTTAATTTAGTTGGTGGACTTTGTGGTTGAGACCTCATCTGAATTGCCACCATCAGTTTTCTCTCCCCCATATTTGGATGGTTTGGGGGACAATGCATGTGAGAGATGGGTTTGGTGTTTCTTGGTCCTGGCTATTCCTCCTCAGTCTGCTTTTCTTAGCCCCAGTACACCCAAGCCGTCAGCTTGAAGAGTTCTCTCTCTTTCTCTCTTTACTCACCTTCACTCTTGGGAGATCCCATCAATTCTTTTGGGGAAACGTGCTATTTGTGGGCATCAAACTCTTAAGTTTATAATGTCAGTCAAAACCTTGCCTGTGGGACCCTTGCCTGTTACTCCATAATTAGCTTTTGCTCTTGGATGACATTTTTTTTTTAAACCAAACATTCTAATTTCTACCTCAGACTATTCTTTCTTTCAGGAAATGTGCCCATCAACCTACCTTGTCACAAGAATTGTATATGAGGAGTCTTCTTTAATTCCTTTTTATTTCTTTCTCCTCCAAGTGCCCATCCACAATCCTAGCAGTTCTGCCCCCAAAAGATTTCTCAACATACATGAATTCTGTCCAACTCAACTATCAGCAACATACTCATTCCCCCCCAAATTCATTGATTTTAAGAAATGTTAATACAACACCTACACAATAGACTAGATATTGTTCTAGCCTCAAGACATTCAACGCGGAATAAAAATAACTCCAATTCTCGCGGGGCTTACAATAAATAATTATTGATCACCTTTTATTTTCAGAAAGCATGACAATAACTCTCTTGGAGGGACAAATATTATAGTGGCATTTTATTCTCTGTATAAAGTTCTACCATCAATTATTCTCATTTCTTTTTTTTTTAAGATTGTATTTATTTATTTGACACAGAGAGAGAGATCACAAGTAGGCAGAGAGAGGCAGACAGAGAGAGATGGGGGGAGCACGCTCCCTGCTGAGCAGAGATCCCGATGCAGGGCTCGATCCCAGGACCCTGAGATCATGACCTGAGCCAAAGGCAGAGGCTTAACCTACTGAGCCACCCAGGCACCCCAAATTATTCTCATTTCTTTGAACGTGACAAGGTAGAATCAAAGTCCCTGTTAGTTGTCTCACTGATTAGGTTTCAGGTAGGTTTTGATGAGTTATTAACCAGTGAAAAATGACCCACGTACAGATACTTGACATTCGAACTATTGTTTAAGGAGTTACAGATCTTGACTTGGATAATATTAGTGCTTTCTCTGCCCTGATTACTGAAATTATATGTCATTTATGAAACCGTCTTCGAGTAATATTCCTTTCTTTGTTGATTACCACATGATTGTTTTAAAACAACTTTTATTGTTGCATAGTCTCAAAATGTGGTGCTAACAGAAAGGTTCTAGGATTTCAAATGTCAGTCAACCTAGAAAATAGGCCAAATAGGCCAGGTTTCACTGTTTGAGATCAAGAAAGCAAAAAATCAAAACAAAAGAAAACAAAGCAAACTTAGATCAACTTTCAAAAAAAATATAAGAAACTTAGACAAATATTTTAATAGAATTTTTCTTTCTTTCATTCTAGCAACTAGGTAATTGAACAACCATTAAGATTTTGATGAACATAATTTGTTCTTCACAAGAGTTTCAGAAGCTAGTCACTTGTCAAGGTAAAAGCAACATTATCATTGAAGACTATATTCTCTAATATTTTGTTTTCTGCTGACTTTCAAAATACTTCGATCAGTTCTAGGGGCTCCTGGGAGGCTCAGGCAGTTAACCGTCTGCCTTCAGCTGTCAGGTCATCATCCTAGGGTTCTGGGATTGAGCCCCACATGGGGCTCTCTGCTCAGCGGGGAGTCTACATCTCTCTCTCCCTCTGTGATCTCTCTCACTTTCACTCTTTCTCAAATAAATCAAATCTTTAAAAAAAATGCTTTTGTTATTTCTGGAAATGATGGAGCAAATAATGAATTATTTCTTAACAGATGATTAAAGAGAGTTCATAACCTTAAAGTAATTGACATTTTTGAAATGCGGAAAATACTAGAAAGACATTACTGCATGAAGTATAACTTAGTTAACAAAATTCTGTTTGCATGGCCCTGATGGAGATTATATTTTCCAAATGCACAGGACATTGACATGCACATGATCATTAAAAGTTCTTCATAGAATAAACATTCTTCATTTTTATTTGAGTATGTATTTTAATAATTTCTTGTGTTAATACTTTAAATGATCAACTTGTTAAGCATTAGAGGGTTATTTGCTCTTTTAATAAAAGGTGTGTACACTCTAACGATTTCAGTTTACATAAAAATACAACTTTTCCAATTTATAGAAGAGGAAAGTTTGGCAGAAGTTCCACAAGCCGTGACCTAGCATATCAATATCGCACTGTAAAACAGAGCTCCTCCCCCTCCCTCAAATATTAAGTATTAGTTGTATTGGAAAAGTTGTCTTATTCATCTTTTAGTTCCCTTCAGATGCCTAACCCGGTGACTGATGAGTTTTTAGGGCTTCATAATTGTCTGATGAATGAATGAAAATACCAAGAGTTGAATTGTTGCCATGCATTATTTACATTTCCAAATAACTTCCATCTACTTTGTTAGATAGACAGGAAGCAATTGTGAGCAAGTGGGGGATGCATGTCATTTCCTGACTTTTAAACAAAATTGCTAAAGCACAACACGGTCAGTGATATCTATCACTTGACTGGACATTATCTTTTCAACTTCGTTTTAGTCTTATTTCTACCACCTTGGCATGATGTCTGACAAACTCAGGAGGCCCAAATATGAATAATTTTCTTGCTGATCAATTTCTGCTCATTTTCTATATATATATATTTTTTTAATTCTCTTGTATTTTATTTTTTTAAATTTTAACCACCAGGAATTGCGGTATTAAGTTCTTGAGAGCTTTGTCTCCAAAAGATGATCTGTGTCCCTCCCTCATGTAGCGAATGCCACCCTGGTCGAAAGGGAGGGAACAGAGCTCTTGGGTGTTTCCTCCCCCTCCTGGCCGAGTTCCATATTACAGTGTGAGGTCTCTTGTAAATCCGTCTAACTCAGAAAGCTCCTAGCACACGTGGGTATTCCCAGTTTTCTATTAGTTTTTGTTTATGTCCAAGTTCTTCTTTTATTAAAAAGAAAATGCCTTAGTGTTGTGGTAGCTTTGTTTGCACCTGGATTCATAAACACCCATGTGAAAACTGCGTAATATTAGAAGTCTCAAAAAAATGTGACTGGCGTGGGCAACAAGGAATTATTGTTATCTTTATGAACGTAATTACATTCTGGTTATGTAAGAAAATCTCCACATTTTATTTTTTTCTAAATATTTTATTTATTTGAGAGAGAGAGGGAGAACGCACAGAGGGAGAGGGAGAAGCAGACTCCCCTCTGAGCAAAGAGCCCAGCGTGATGCTGGATCCCAGGACCCTGGCATCAAGACCCGAGTGGAAGGCAGATGCTCAACTGACTGAACCCCCCAGGTGCCCTGAAAATGTCCAAATTTTAAATACGTCTGCTTGTGTGTAGGAGTAGAAGAATGTGACAGCTGGTATTTTCTTCAAAGTGGACTGTCAACAAATAAAGAAAAATTAGATACTTAATTCAAATGTAATGTTACCAAATTTGGGGAAAAAGAATTGAGAGTAATAGGTATATGGGATTTCTTATACCAGTTACTCTAACTTTTTGCCCCCCTGATTTTATTTTCTAACTTACAACATAAAACATGTACTTCAGAGCGATTATTAGAAAATATCCGCAGCTCTTCCCAAAGAGACATAATGTTCACTCCCATCTGGGACTAGAGAAAGCACTGTAACTCGGACCAAAGGTGGAGATAGGAAACATACAAATAGTAGAGATATGGTCTCTGGCTTGAGGGTAATTTGGGTAATCCAGTAGATTTAAAATGCCCCCAGGGACCAGCCATTCCCTCAAAATCTCTTGGCAGCCACATTGTGAAGCCCAATCAGAGTGAAAGGAGGGAAGTAAAGAATGTGGGAGAAGAGGGCGTGGTGCCATCCCCTGAGGATACCTGGGGGACCCACATTAGGACCAGGCGGACATACCCCTCTCTCTCTGCCTGCCTCTCTGCCTACTTGTGATCTCTCTCCATCAAATAAATAAATAAAATCTTAAAAAACAAATCCATAGCAACCAAAATCCTCTTAGAGTTAATGTCAAGGGCCCCTTGAGACCAAACTCCAGATTAGAAATAGCATCTGGCTTAAAAAATGTTGAGGCTCCTGATAACAGCCATCTTGGTTAGGAATATAATGCACATCAAAGACCACACTAAATACTTTTTCACTAGGCCATTCTATGCTTACCATAAACCTATGCATTAGTTCCCTTTTATTTTTATTTTTTTTAAAGATTTATTTATTTGTTTATTTATTTATTTATTTGAGAGAGAGTGAGAGAGACTATGAGCAGGGGGAAGGGACAGAAGGAGAAGCAGACTCCATGCTGAACAGGGAGCCCCATGCGGGGCTCGATCCCAAGATCCCAGGGTCATAACCTGAGCTGAAGCCAGACACTTAACAGACTGAGCCACCCAGAAGTCCCCATTAGTTCTTCTTAAAAGTCATTTTAGTGAGGTATGGTTGATATATATAAACACCTGATTTATATTTGCTGATTTCAACTTAATGAGTTTGGAGAGAAGTATGCAGCCATGAAACGAAAAGTCTAATAGCAGGTCCCATTTTCCAGGTGAGAACAATAACACTTGGAGAGGTTAAACATCTTTCCCGAGTCCTCCCAGCTAACAGAAAAGGCTAAGGCACTCCGGTCCCGCCCCTGTTCAGAGCCTGCGCTCAGCCAGCAAACTACCATGTGTTTGGACCAAGAACATCCTGGAACAATGATGAGAATTGCCTTGCCAGTCTCTCTGGTGAACACCACTTATATTTTCTGTTTCTTGTTTTTCTTTTATAGCAAACCTCTGAACTTAACCACATTGCTGAATCACGTTTTCCATGATAACTGCTAGTAACCTTTCTGATTGCAATTATGCATAATTACTCCATCATATCTTTGTCCACAACTACTCTGTATTGAATGGAATCAGTATCACAAAAGACACTCCCCAAGCGGCAGTGGTCTCTGTGTTAGATGGACTTAACCAAAGCCAGGTACAAGCAGCCTCTCGAGTAATAAGTAAGTTCACCAATGTAGAAACTGCTTTTCAGAGTAAAAGCGCTACGCTTTTTAACGTGTCTGGTATATCTAAAAGCCTTGGATGTCTATAACTTCCATAAGCTTAATTAGAGTTATATTTGGAAGAACTGGAGGACATATTTTAATTACATAGCTTTAAAAATATGTCTTATTACAATGTCACGTTCACACAGAAGTCCTCAGGTGCTCTATTTATAACTTGCATCACAGTCAGGAAACAGGAGCAAATTTCTAGAGTGTGAAAGTGATGGGTAATATGAAATGTTAAATTCTGCTTCTTTGGGTTGTTGCCATCAGCAGTAGCTGAGTGAAGACAGTGCGGATCTCTGTTACTATGTTTGCACCTTCCTGTGAGTTTGTGATGATTTCAACTTAAAAGAGTTTTAAAATTTGCTGCTTTTAATAAAAAAATCACAAATGTAAAGCTCAAGAGATTCAGGTCAGGATAACTGAGTCAATAGTCAGATCTTATATAAATGAAAAATAGCTGGAAAAATAAATAACCGAAAAAACCCCACTTTTAATAATCTGAAAAAAAAATAAAACAAAAAGTGGCATCCTAAACAACCTTCAGTTGGAAGTCAGCATTATTAATTTTTTAATTAACAGAAGAAATGACCAGAATAATTTTCTGAGCTGAGACATACACGAGTGAAAATTCCATGGTGAATTATTTTTATATGAAAACAGTCTTTCATGATGAAAGCAAGAGATATTAGTTCCAGGCAATTGAAAATACAGCATTCAAAAAATTTTCTGTGCGTGTGGGGTGTGTGTGAGTATTTGAGTCAGAGCATCTACCGATAAGAGGATGAGAGTCTCCTGAAACCTCTTCCTTTGGTGTCGGCCAATTAAATGCTTATACATGCTTAATCATTTAATGTCAGGAAGATCACGATTTGTCTGATCAACACAGGAAGATGACTTTGAGTATAGAGATGCCTCTAATGTGAAATTACAGAATCATGATCCTTTGAGGGTGGAAATGGCTCATAAGTAAGTAATTGGAATTTTTTTTGACAACCACAACACCAAAGGCATAGCTGATGAATTTACTTAATGGTCTCCATGTCAGCGGAACAACCAAGGAAAGGCTTTTCAGTTATAAGCAAGTCATGGAAAATGCACGTAACAACAACAACGACAAAGATTACCCCCTCAGACCCTGCAGCAGAGGTTCAACATTTGGCTCTGTGGTGGACCCTTGGTCAAGTTTCCAGCTCCATGCTTCTGTAGCGGTCCTGGGCGAGGCACCTCCCTTTTCATGCCCAAGCACCCTGCTCTGGGATCTGAGGGTTGTGTGATGCCCTGGGGTTTCGTGGGTATGGAGTAAGTTAATGCACACAAAGTACTTAGCAGAGGATCTAGAGCATAGTACTCAGTAGCTGTGATGTCCACTTTTTAATGAGGCATTCCCTGTATCACGTACCAAGTTATCTGATGGTACCGTGTGCAGATCTTGAGATATTAGTCCTTTTCTGTTCTAAATACCATTTTTCAGATGTCTGCTGCCCTGACTGTCCATTTAGGGAAAGACTCTTCTCCCTTTCCAGCAGAAGGTTTGCATGGGAAATTAGGAGTAAACCAATACCAGCTCTAACCCATCTGCAGGAGAAACTCTTGCATCACTTTTTTAAAAATTTCTTTTCAGTGTAACAGTATTCATTGTTTTTGCACCATACCCAGTACTCAATGCAATATGTGCCCTCCCTAATACCCCCCACCTGGTTCCCCCAACCTCCCACCCCCCGCTCCTTCAAGACCCTCAGGTTGTTTTTCAGAGTCCATAGTCTCTCGTGGTTCACCTCCCCTTCCAATTTCCCTCAACTCCCTTCTCCTCTCCATCTTCCCATGTCCTCCACGTTATTTGTTATGCTCCACAAATAAGTGAAACCATATGATAATTGACTCTCTCTGCTTGACTTATTTCACTCAGCATAATCTCTTCCAGTCCCGTCCATGTTGCTACCAAAGTTGGGTATTCATCCTTTCTGATGGAGGCATAATACTCCATAGTGTATATGGACCACATCTTCCTTATCCATTCGTCCATTGAAGGGCATCTTGGTTCTTTCCACAGTTTGGTGACCGTGGCCATTGCTGCTATAAACATTGGGGTATAGATGGCACTTCTTTTCATTACCTCTGTATCTTTGGGGTAAATACCCAGTAGTGCAATTGCAGGGTCGTAGGGAAGCTCTATTTTTAATTTCTTGAGGAATCTCCATACTGTTCTCCAAAGTGGCTGTACCAACCTGCATTCCCACCAAAAGTGTAAGAGGGTTCCCTTTTCTCCGCATCCTCTCCGACACACGTTGTTTCCTGTCTTGCTAATTTTGGCCATTCTAACTGGTGTAAGGTGGTATCTTGCATCACTTTTTGCCTTTTACTGTTTTTCTACACTATTCATCTAATACTCAGTAGACTGTATGGAAATATAAGGTCGTTCACATCAGAAATTTGTGTCCACTTGGTTTATGTATCTCTGGGGCCACAACAGGCCCTCGGCAAACACTTGGTAAATGGGTGTCATTGCATGAGACAGTGATTTTTCAGGCTAGCTTCTGAACACTTGTGTTACCCTGGAGAAGGCATATCTTGGAACATTATCTGGGAGGCGTCTGACCCATTTTCTTCTTATGTGTCTTCTCTCTCATATTCAGACATTGACACACCATTTCCCCGGTCCACCTAGCTTCTCTGTCACCTAGCTGATGATTGTCACAGAGCTCACTCCTGAACTACACAGGTATTGTGAATGAGTACAAGACAGTGAGAGATCTAAGGCATTAAAAATGCCCCCAAAGCCAAGAGGTCTCAAAACCAGAAGACTGTGCTCTCCTTGTCTCCCATTAAGTCCATTTCTGGTGAATGTTTCCTTGTACATATTTGTATGCTGGTCACTGGTGGAAGGACTTGCAGACATTTCATTATTTGACCAGCATTTATTGGCCACATGCGATGGGGTAGAATCTATTACTAGTTGAGAATTTTCCTGAACTGAGTATGTATTGATTTTTATAAAAGTTTTCTTTGCTTTTAATATGTTCTGGTTATAGCCATGGAAAACCAAAATGCTACCTCTTAGCCTCCTCAACTGGAGCAGGGAATTGTGGCGCCTCTGGGAGAAGAGGGTGTCGGTGGGAGGACCTCACCTCTGTGGGGAGAGAGGCTTCTGCAGGGAGGAGCTGGAATATAGCCTGGAAAGTGACGTGGGAAAATACAGGGATTGGAGCACTAGTGTTCAGAGTCACATCATGAATTTACCTGAAGCCAATCAATTAATCTGTTACTCAGTTTCCCCCATTGTACTACGTGGTACTGGAAATTGTGTAAGGAACAAACAGATAATAAGTGTTATAAAGATCTGTGGCCTCAGCAGTCATCCAAAGGTGATTATGACTTTTGTAAACATATTTCCTTTCTCCATTTCTGCGGAGTCTCCCTTGAAATAGGAGTTGAGATCATAAAATGTGGTCTGCTGTTAAATTTGACCAGCCGGTCTGCGTCTATATCTGGGATCACCTGTATGAAAGGCGGAAGAGTTGGCTGAATGAATTTTGGGAGAAAAAGAAATTTTTCCTGGGTGGCAAGCTCATTCTACCACCTCCTCTGGATGCCTTCTGGGTATTAACGTGAGAGCGAGTATCCTTCCTGGTTTTTGTTTTTCTTTCCATAATGGAAGGTAGAGCTAACACTGCAGGTATTTCTGGGGCAAAGTAACACAGTATCTTAAGTTCTCAAAAGGATACAGGAGTCTTAGATCTTCTGAAGAGAACAGGCTGTAGGAGAACAATATTGAAGGTGTCTGGGGAAAGAATGGGGATATCTGTGGGAAAGGAAGGACTCATGAGGAGAGGAAACAGAGCATGAAGGTCAGGGGGCCAATGGTGTCACTTTATCAAGATAAAGTACAGTGTGAGCTGCCTGCTGGGTGTCCACCACCGCGGTCTTTGATTTCTCTGTGACTCATGGGGCTAATGCCACTCCCCCACTACGTTCTGCTGCTTTTTTGTGCTGTGTCCCAAGTGCTGCCCACCACACTTTTCAGCAGGAGGAAGCCATTATATTAAACCCCTCGGTTCCGTTCATGCATTCCTTCAGACCGGTTCTGAATATCTTTGAGGTATCGGTGCTGGGCCAGGTGCTAGGGACCCAGAGACAAACTAGACCAACACGATTCCTGATCTCTTGGAGCCTCCTGTCTGGCGGTAGAAACAGCTGTTAGTATTCTCGACTGACACTTCATGTGCACGGCCGTTGTTCCAAGCCCTTTGTCACATGGACTCATTTTGTCTTCACAGTGGCCTTGCAGAACGTGTCACAGATGAGGAAACTGGACCACAGAACATTTGTGTAGCTGACTCCGCTCTCTTTCGCCAGTAAGTAGAAGAACCGGGCAGGCTCTGCTCTTAGTCTGTTCTGTAGCAGCCCCATTTTAAAGACATATTCATCAAGTAACCACACAAATGTATATGAGATGGCATGTTGTCTCTAAGTACTTCACTGTGGGTGAAAAGTTATATTTTGATTTGAATATTTTATTATGCAAAGTAATTTTATGTTATATATTATCCGACCTTTGCAAGCACCTCTATGATGTAGAAAAGGCAGATTTATGAATCCTAACACAACTGGTAAAGCTAGAAATGCTGCTTTCTGACTTTAAATCTACTATCCTCCCTCTGGTGATTTTATTTCGTCTTATCTTTAATTTCCAAATAGTACTCATATCATGCCAGTGCAAATGAATTAAGTGCAACGGAAGTCTTGGGTATACCTGAGGGTTAGTCTTTCAGAAAAGCAACTGCAGAGCAGACGAAGGATATACATCTTGAAAAAGACTTCCTAAAGATGTTAGCACTTACTACCTTTGCAAATCTTGTCATGAGCTTCTATTCTAAATATAAAAATATCAAACTATAAAATATCTGTAGCAACTACTTTTTAAAGGTAGATCATTGATACTCAAGAAGAGGATAAAAAAAGAATGGAAAGAAAAGAAAATCATCTTGCCTAGACTCTAGTTGCTGACCTTACAACCAAAGCATACTCAACACTTCACTTTGAAAGCATACAAATCAGGTGGGGTGGCAAGAAATCCTATAAAAATACCTGCTTTGCATAAACATCCAAGAGCCACTCTAGTAGCTTCCTGCTTTGTCAAGTACAGAAAGCCCTTTTACTTCCCACATCCCCCTCCCCCACATTCTTATTAAAGTGGACATTCAATTTTATTCTTTCAACTCTTTCAGCATTATCCTTTTAGATACAAGTTGATAGCCTTCAGGAATTGCTTTTTTTTCCCCCCCACTGATTAAATGAATGCCAAAAACTACTCCTGTATAATACAGATCAAAAAAATAATGAGCCAATTCTATATGCCAGACCCTAAGGGGAAAAAGAAAAATATCATCCTTCCCCACCAGGAGCTCACACTTAGGAAGAGAAGTAAATAAGCAAACATAATTTTGCCACACTGTGATATGATGCGTGCTCGAGGCAGAAAGAATGAGTATTTTAGGGGCACCTTGCTTGTCAAAGTGGAATGGTCACAGGAGATAAGGATGGGGGAGGTAGTAGCATTGAAACCCTACAAGGGAAGTCAGGTCTGACGGGGAAGGGCGAGTTCATGCAATCAGGCAGATGAAGAAGAGGATGGATGCGGGTGGCGGGGTTTGAGATGGCCCACCCTTTAAAGTTGCCACAAGTGGGGAGCACCTGGGTGGCTCAGTCAGTTAAGCGTCTGCCTTCAGCTCAGGTCATGATCCGGGAGTTCAGGGATTCGAGCCCCATGTCGGGCTCCCTGCTCAGCAAGGAGTCTCCTTCTCCCTCTGGCCATCCCCCATCTCCTATGCTCGCTGTCTCTCTCTCTCTCTCTCTCTATCTCAAATAAATAAACACAACCTTAAAAAAAATAAAACAAACAAAGTCACCACAAGTCCAAGTACCCAGCAAATAGCAAAGTCTTCCTGGGGAGATCAATAACATGTAACTATTCGGAGAGAGCAGTATATGTCATGCTAAACATTCTTAGTTGTCTTCTCCCAGGGAACTGGGTGGAGAATCATTTTAAATATGAAAATGAAATGGCAAGTGTTTATATTAAAGGATGGCTCTGCAGGTATGACAGGTAAAGGCTGAGGTAGGAGGAGGAATGTAGTAAGACACACATACCCATGAAGGCGCTCCAGGGTCCGTATACCCGAAACCTTGCCTCGCAGCCACGCAAACAGAAGAGGAAATACTTCTATCAACTGGAAGTGTGATGGGCACCTGCCCAGTGCCCCCACAGTTAGTTCTCTTGGCTTTCCCAGTTTGTCTTCTTGTGCCTTCTTGTTGCGAGCAGCGTCAGGCAGCACTGCCTTGAGGCTAAGAGCCGTGTTCAGATGAACGCTCTGTGCTGCCCACCTTACGCGTGGATGCCAGAGCCAACTGTGGGGAAAGGAAAGGAGCTGCCCCTCCCACCTGAGACAAAATAAGTCTTACCCCTGCACCCAGGGATGGAGACGTTTGTAGCAACGTTGCTTCAGCGGGCTGGAGAAGCAAACTAGGATTCTGTCAAAAAAGAAGGAAGCGATGATGAGTAGAAAGTACAGAATGCCCAGTGAAGTCTCTGACTAACTTCGTGTGTGTGTGTGTGTGTGTGTGTGTGTGTGTGTGTGTATGTAAATGCAGTCTGCGATTATTGGTTAACTGATACAGTATATAAGGCTCTTCCTCTACTTACCGTGGGGCTGTGTCCTAACACGCTCGTCATGAGTTGAAAATACCGTAAATCAAAACACATTTTAACACACCTAACTTCTCAGACACCCTAGCTTAGTCTCGCCCACTGTAAACATGCTCGGCACACTGACATTAGCCTACAGTTGTGCAAAATCATCTAACACAAAGCCTAGTTTATAATAAAGTGTCGACGGTCTAGTGTAATGTATTGAATACTGTACAGAAAGTGACAAGCAGCATGGTTGTTGGGGTGCAGAATGCTTGTCAGTGTGTGAGCTGTTGACCCGGGAGTCTCGGCTGCCACTGCCCACCGTCCCAGGGGAGGGTCTGCCTACCGCGTGTTGCATGTCGCTAGCCCGGGAAGATCCAGGTTCAGGTTCCAAGTACAGCTTCTCCTGAATGCACATCACTTTCATACCATCAAAGTCAAAAAACTGTTAAGTTGAACCACCGTAAATTCGAAGCTGTCTGTATATGTGGGCGTGGGTGTTTATGTGTGTGTGCACTCCCGTGAGTATGCATGCATTCCACAGCTGTTAGTCTAATGTACGGTCATCTACATGTAGGAACTGTACGTAATCATACATAGAAGACATAGTCATATTATGTATGTGTCTATATATACACACACTAAGTTTATATGGGTAGTTTGTTACAGTTTATATATAATAATCAATCACCATAATGATATAGGGTAAGACCAGAGCTGTTCAATAATTTTCAATTTTTTTTCTTTTTAGAGCTAAAATCATCTGGTGAAAAAGCAAACTCGCTCCCTCCGTCACCTTTGTCATTTCTGGTCCACCTCAGATGCCTTTTCTTCAAAAGTGGCTCTTGAGGGTCCAGGACAGTAATTCAAACAGATTTCTTTATCGGTACGGATTATCAGGAGTTCTAAGTGAGTAGATAAGTAAATAAAACCTACAGCTAGAGGAGGCGAGTATAGGAGACCTCTTTAAGCAAGTTTCCAGATAGCCTTCCTAATTCTTACTGTAGGATTCCAGCCACGGTAGGATAGTCCAGACGGTTTGCCTGTTTGTTACTGGTACTTCGAGGTCTGATAATGTTGTCCTGTGTTTTCTCCCTGGCGTCTGAAGAGTCCAGCCAAGGTAGGGCTCGTGTTCGGAAAGTTCGCATGATGACCACTGAGGTGGGGAAGCAGTGGGAGGGGGCGGAAAGACAGGACAGGAGAATGACCGGGGTTTTGGGAACTGACAAATCAGTCTCAGCAAGCTTCGACGTCCCATGAGGGCCCACAGTGAGGCAGAGAAGATGAGCCTAGGGGATCCCAGCAGCCGAGGACACAGCTTACGCCACGAGGACCAGAGACCGAAATCAGCCGAGAGATGAAGGAAGCCAGCTTCAAAATCAGCCCAACCATAGGTTGGACCCAAGATGAAACCTATACAGGGAGCCTACTCTGTAGTTGTGAAGGAAGAATTGTATAGTAAGTGAGCTGGCTTTCCAAGGGGGAGGCCTCCCACTGCCTGGACCATGCACAGGCTTGCTGTGGTATGATTAAGAGTGTGAACACGGTGGACCCTGGGAGCTCCTGGTCCATGGACAGCTGGAATGTTTGCAGCCCCTTTTTCTCTTCCTGGAAGTGATGGGTTTCGGGATCGCTTGACTAAAATAAATCTACTCTGCTCTTTGCTAGTTTATTCACAAAAGGCCACAGAGGGTCATTTCTGCAGATCTCAATATTTACATAATGAGATGAGCACAAAGAGATTAGGCTGAATGTGACCATGAATTGCAAAATGAACCACTGGTGTCAAGCAGGGAAATTAGACAATCCAAAGGAGAAGCAGGGCCAAGCAACATTGTTGCCCTGGGGCCAGAGGATGGCTTTTCAGTGTTACATTTATATCTCCTAAACAAAACGAACATATTCCAGACTTATTATCATAGGGGATGGGTTCATGGGGAGAAAAGAGGGAAAAATTAATTTTAAAGAGACAGAAATATTTCTTGTGACACCCCACAGAAGACCCAGTGAACACATTTTTTGAGTTTGGTAAGGAAGATAGCATTTTACTTAAACTCAATATAAATCTATTATATCTAAAACTGCTTTTTAAAAAAAGTAGCAGACTTGAAAATGTCAAGTGTTAGAAATTGTTAGCATTTTATGAATTCTTTAAAAAATATGAAATTTATTTTGGCCGTGAATATATATTCAGAAGCTTTGAAGGAGTGTGTCTTGAAACTTCATTTAGACATAAGGACTTCTCTTACTGAGCAAAGGCACCCCCATCGAGAATAATGGAGTGGATCTGTCCACACGTAACACTGTGAGCCCTGCTGAGGAGAAAAAGAAGTGACTGACAATTCTATTTTGTAAATTAGCAATTAACCATATGTATAGATTAAAATTTTTAAAAGTAATAGGATTTAAGATTGTGGAAACTTTGCATTCGTTGGGTTCATTTAATCCCTGCCTCTGTCTTTAGGTTGGAGCATGTCTTGTTTGGCCAAAGCAAAGATCTCCAAGAACAGTCTTGAGGATAATTAGTTATAATCCAGAGTAATTTGCTCCCATGCTACATCTAAATCACATGTCTCTATACCAAACAAAAATCCCTTATGTTGTATCTTAAGACCCTCGACCCTTTACTGCTATGATCTGTTTCTACTCATAGAACATTTCATTCATCTGTTTTTTTTTTAGTTTAGTTCTTACTCAGCATACTTCTGACATGAAATGCTTGTGTTTTTTCCATACAACAGGGAACAATTTTCCAAATCTCCAGACACTGGCAGGATGCACTATAATTTAATTCAATTCAGACACTAACTACCCAGAGTTAGTATCAGATCCCACAAGGGCTCAATCCCACCAGATTGCCCCCATTTTAAATGCCAGTTGTACATCTGGACCACCTGCTGACTCACCAGCTGTAAGTCAGGGGTTCCCATGACCCCATGACCCCCTCCTTGGGTTTGATAATTTGCAAGAATGTCTCGCAGAACTCAGGGAAACACTTTATTCACACTTACTGACTGACTGTAAATGATACAAAGAAATAGCCCAATGACGAGCCACATAGGATGAGGTCCAGAAGGGTTTCAAGTGCTTCTGTCCCTGTGGAATTGGGGTGTGCCACCCCACAATCCTTGGCAGCTGGGGGTACCCACAAACCCGAAACATTGTGACTTCATTGTTTAGAGTTTTTATGGAGGTCCCGTTACATAGGCATGATTGATCAAATTGTTGGCCATTGATGATTAATTTGATCTCCACGTGCCTCCTACCTCCAGAGACTGGATGGTGTGGCTGAAGGTTCCAGCCCTCTAATCACATGAGAGGTTCCTCTGGCCACCAGCTCCCATTGTGAAGGTCTACAGAGGTCCAACCATCAAGGGTCACTTCTTCAGCATAAACTTACATATGATTGAAAGCACCTTAGGAATAACAAAAGATGCTCCACTCACTCCTATTACTCAGGAAATTCCCAGGGTTTTAGAAGCTCTGTGTCAGGAACCACCTGCTCTGTACCTAGATTTTAATTTCTCCACATCTTCACCGGTGGTTTTTATGTATGTATTTTTTTTAAAGATTTTATTTAATTATTTGACAGAGAGAGATCACAAGTAGGCAGAGAGGCAGGCAGAGAGAGAAAGAGGAGGAAGCAGGCTCTCCGCTGAGCAGAAAGCCCGATGCGGGACTCGATCCCAGGACCCTGAGATCATGACCTGAGCCGAAGGCAGAGGCTTAACCCACTGAGCCACCCAGGTGCCCCTATGTATGTGTTTTTTACTGTGATAGTCATCCTACTGGGTAGGACATGGTATCCCTTTGGGGTTTTATTTCACTATTAATATGATGTTGAACATCCTTTCATGTGATTGTTGGCCATTTATATATCTTATTTGGAGAAACAAATCATTACATTGCTCATTTTTCAGTTTGATTATTTGTCTTTATATTGTTGTGTTGTAAGCTACCCTGATAAATTCCAGATACAAGTACCTTACCAGATATATGATCGTAAATAATTCTCCAAATTTGTTAGTGTGTTTTGACATTCTTGATATTGTCTTTTTTTAAAGGATCTTATTTATTTATTTGCCAGAGAGAGAAAGAGAGTACAAGCAGGGGGAGGGAGCGGCAGGCAGAGGGAGAAGCAGGATCCCCACTGAGCAGGGAGCCCAATATGAGACTGGATCCCAGGAACCCGGGATCGTGACCTGAGTAGAAGGCAGACCCTTAACCTGCTGAGCCATGCAGGTGCCCTGATTGTGTCTTTTAAAACAGGAAAGTTTTCAATAATGATGAAGTTTTTTTTTTCTTTTTCACTGTGCCTATGTTTTCATAAACAAGAAATTATTGCCTAACACAATATTAGGAAAATTGCCTTCTGAGTTCTGTTTCCTAAGATTTAAAAAAAAAAATATCTCTTGCATTTAGATATTTAATCTGAGTTATTTTGTGTGCAGTGTAAGGTAGAGGTCCACCTTCATTTTTGTTTGTTTGTATAGCTGATTGTCCCAGCATCCTTTGTGGAAAAAAAGTTTTCCTATCAAAGTGTCCTGGTAACCTTATTGAAAATTATTGAAAATAAATGACCGTAAATATCTTATTTCTGAATCCTTTTTTATATTCCTTTGACCTACGTGTCTATGCTTATGCCAGTACCAAACCACTTTGATTGCTACAGTTTTGTAGTAATTTTTATGATAAGGAAGTAGTTTTCCTCCAACTTTGTTCTTTATTTATAAGACTGGCTCTTTGGGGTCCCTTGCATTTCATATGAACTTTAGGATCAGCTTGTCAACTTCTGCAAAAATTGAAGTTGGGGTTTTTACAGAGACTGCATTAAATCTTCAAATTATTGTGGGGTGTATCACCATTTTAACAATGTTGTGTCTTCCATTTATTTAGGTCTTCTTTAATTTACTTCAGCAATGTTTTATGGTTTTCTATGTACCACTCTTGACCTTTCTTGTTATATTTATTGCTAAGCATTTTAATCTTTTCAATGCTCTTATAAATGGATTTTTGTCTTAATTTAATTTTCAGGTTGATCATTGATAACATACAGAAACATAACTAATTTGTTAATAGGTCTTCTGTCTTGAAACATTCCTAAGCAGATTTATTATATCTAACAGGGCTTTGTAATTTTTAAGGTTTTCTATATTCAAGATTATAAGTTCCCAATAGAGATAGCATAACTCCTTCTTTCCATTCTGGATGCCTTTTATTTCTTTTCATTCCTAATTGCCCTGACTAGAAACTCAGGAAGAATTTTGAACAGAAGTGACAAGAATGGAAATTCTTTTTTTCTGATCTTAGGGGAAAAGCATTCAGTCTTTCTCCATTTAGAATGAATTACCTAGGAGTATTTCATAAATACCTTTATCAAGTTGAGGAAGTTTCCTTCTAATACTACTTTGTTGAATGATTTTATCATGGAAGCATGTTGGATTTTGTCAAATTCTTTTTTGGAGTTTAGTAAGAAGAATCTGATGTGTTGCATTAGTTTTCATGTTGACCAACATGGAGTTCTTGTATAAAACTCACTGTTTTTGGTGTATAAACTTTGACATACACTGTTGGATTCAGTTTGCTACTATTTTGTTGAATACTTTTGCATCTATATTTATAAGAAATATTAGTCTCTAAATTTTCTTGTGATGACTTTGACTGACTTTTTTTGTTTGTTTGTTTGTTTGTTTTAAATCAGGGTAATTCTGCCCCCATAGAATAAATTGGGAAGTTTTTCATCCTGTTCAAATTTATTGAGAAGTTTGTGAAGAATTTGTGTGGATCCTTCTTTCAACAATTGGGTGGAATTTACTAGCCAAATTATCTGGGCCTGAGCTTTCCTTTATGCTAATTTTTTTTGGTGAATAATTGAATTGTGTTATTTGTTGAAGGTCCGTTCAGATTTTCTGTCTTTCTTTTTTTTAATTTGTTTTGTTTGGTTTGAGTTACATAAGTATCTTAGTCTGCTCAGTATGCTATAAAAAATTGCCATAGACTGCAGGGCTTAAACAAGAAACATTTATTTCTCATATTTTTGGAGGCTGGGAAGTCCAAGATTAAGCAGATCCAGTGTCTGGTGTGGATCGGCTTTCCGGCTTGTCTTCTCGTTGTATTCTCACGTGGCAGAGAGCAGGAGAGAGGGAGAAAGCGAGCTCTCTTTTTATCTTTTGTAAAGATACTAATCCCATTTGTGAGAGTTCTGTCTTCTTGACCTAAAGTCGCTCCCTCTTAATACGATTACACTGGGGGTTGAAGTTGCAGCATATGAATTTTGGGAGGACACAAATATTCAGTCAAGTAGTGTGTGTCTTTTTCAGACTCATCATTTAATCTGGAGTATCAAATATGTTAGCGTAGAGTTGTTTCTTTTTATTTCTGAAAGGCTGGTAATCATATCCCCACTTTCATTTCTAGTTCTTGTAATATGATCTTTTCTTCTCTATTTTCTTGGTCAGCGTAGGTAAATATTTGTTGACTTTATTAATCATTGCAGAAATCCACCTTTCAATGCTTTTTATTTTCCCTGTTCTTACTCTGTTCCCTTTGTCATTAATTTTTACTCTAATCTTTATTATTTCCTTTGTTCTTCTTTCTTTTGATTTTTCTTTTCTTTTAGTTTCTTAAAGTAGAATGTTATTTTTGATCTTTCTTTCTTTTAATACAGGTGTTGGTGGCTATAAATTCCTCTAAGCATGGTTTTAACTTCATTCTGTAAGTTTTGTTTTAACTCACCTCAATTTTTTTTTTCTGATGTCCTCTACGATTTTTGTCTTTAATCTATAGTTGACTAGATAAAGAAGGTGTTTTGTAATTTTAAATTGCTGCAAATTCCCCAAATTTCATTTTGTTATTAATTTCTACCTTCATCCAGGGGACATACTTTTTATGATTTTAATACTTCTAAAATTAGAGAGGTTTGGGGGCTTTTGTTTGTTTGTTTTTCCTGAACGTATGGCCTATGCTGGACAATGTTTCAGAGTGATATAGAGTTCTGTATCTGGTGGTTACATCCGATTGATTTAGAATGTTGTTCAAGTTTCCTGTTTCCTAGTGGTTTTCCACCTAGTTTTTTTTTTATCTATTATTGAAATTGTGATATTGAAGTCTAAACATTATTACAAAAGTATCCCTTTCACTTTTAAGTTGTGTTTTTGCTCTATGTATTTTTGATCTCCATTTTTAGGTATATGTATGTTTATCAATGTTATGTCTCCCTGGTGTATTGAAAATTTTATGATCATTAAACAGCCATCTTTTATAAATTATTTTTATTTTATGATCTGTTTTTTATGGTATTAGTTTACCTACCCCTTTGGTTACTATTTGCATGGTATTTTTTCCCAAGAGTTTTACTTTTAGCCTATTTGTGCCCTTGAATATAAAATGTATCACTTTTAGGCAGTATACAGTTGTACACTTTTTACCCATTGTATCAATTTTTATCTTTTGATTAGTGCATTTAATTCATTTGTGCTTAATGTACTTCCTGATGAAGGGTTCACATTTTCTGTTCTCTTTGCCTTCTATGTGTCTTATGTATTTTGTTCATCTCTTCCTCCATAATAGATATATCATGGTACACTGTTTTAATTTTCTAGTTTTTGGGGGGCCTGGGTAGCTCGGACTGTTAAGTGTCTGCCTTTGGCTCAGGTCATGATCCTAGGGTCCTAGGATTGAGTCCTGCCTTGGATTCCTTGCTCAGTGGGGAGCCTGCTTCTCCCTCTGTCTGCAGCTCTCTCGCTTTCTCTCTCTCTCTCTAACAAAATCTTCTAAAAACTTTTCTAGTTGTTTATTTTAGCACATATTTTTAATTAATTTTCTTTTCCTCATCCAGAGGATTACAATTTACTTTGTAAATATTCTTTATTTAAACAATATACAAAAAATTTTGCCACGTGAAAAGCTAACATCCTGTTTAGGTCATATTTTTGGTTGTCGCTGAAAAGGACATTTTAAATAATATAATACGTCAACACTGGGCACTAGATTTCCCTGTATTTAAGTTATTGTTTCTATCCTTTGACTGTTTAATGACTTTCCTGGTCTCATTTGTGAAGCCTAACTTTTTCAAATGACGTCTCTGAAGTCTCTGCTCTGTTAGCTTAATGGGAAGTAGATGACTGGACGGCACCTGCACCAATGAATCTTGCACACTTTGTATTATATGTGTTTGCAAATACCTTTAATGCACTGGAAGTTTACAACTCTGCTTAAACTTTCATTTTCAGCTTGTACAGAGACTCAAGGTCAGCCAGACATGAGATAAAGAGTTTTTAGTTCTTTCCTGCATATGCACATCACCTTGTGGATTCCCAGGACTATAGCATAACTGTTCAAAACCCTCTATGGTCATTCAATTTCTAAAATTTTTCTTTTAAATGTATTGCAAGCATTTTGTTTGCCTTCTCATGCAACTTTACTACTAACAATCACTACTGATTTTTTGTTCAACAATTACCCTGGGTATAGAGTTTCTCCATGAGCAAACACTTAGTCAAGTCAAGTAGATATAAGTCCTGTGAATGAAAATTTCCTCAGACTACAAGGAAGGTCAAATAGTTAAAAAACAAACAAACAAACAAACAAAACCCTGGGAATGGGGCATTTAGGGGAGCTCCAAACCCAGTTTACTTTCCCGTGACTTATATATTGTGGGTTTTCATAACTACTTGAGAATTAGTGAGAGGGATATATAAATAGGGCAAATTAAAATGACACAAAGCCCATTATTTTTACCAAGATCTAGACATTTTTCTTTAATAAATGATCTTCATGTTGTAAGCCTTTGGTTGACTTCTAGAGTTCCAAAAAGTTGAAATTGACCACTCAACCTGTGTCGTCATTGCTTTTACAAAGGAGTGGGTCTTTAGGGGTCCTTATTCTGTCACTTCAGAAGGGCTCCCGATTATATTTTATTTATAGCTCTAAGGTTGTTCAACTTGGGACAGATGTGAATGAGCTCATACCCTGGGAAACAGTAGTCACCTGTTGCCTATGTACTGACTATAAAATCACCTGAATGTCCTAAAAAAATACGGATACTCTGGCCACATGAAATTGCCTTAGAGTGAGCCCCAGACTGCAGGGAAAGCTTTTCACTTGAATTTAATGTGCATCTAGGATTGAGAAAAATAATTTCTATTAAAGAAAACAGAGGTTTGTAACACCTTATACTATGTTTTTTTCCTCTGGAAGGAGTAGAAGAGAATGGAAGGAAGCTCCTTCCATGGAGGGAACAAAGAGAGGAGCTAACAGTAGGAAGTTATGTGGCTTAAAAGGTTTAACTGACTCAACTAGGCAAAGGGATATGATATAGTCCTGGGCCTAAGTAAGTATAAATATGAGTTTATTAAAAATGAGAACATTTTAATTCTCCAGTCCTCCGAGAATTGTTTGGTATTCAAATAGTTCAAAAGGAGGAAAGGTGAAAAATTTTAAGGAAACAAACTGAAATTGTCACCCCAAAGGAGACCAGATTCCTCTTAAACTTTAACATACGTGCTTAAAACTACAGAGCAATAGTCCGCAGGACAAATGACTAGAGCCCCTGATGGCTGGGGAGAAGCTCAAAATGCTTAGGAAAGTGTGAGAAGATTTGGGACAAGGCCAGTGAGATAAACACAGAATGTTCAAAACATCAGTGAGTTACACGACGCCATCGATACTGTAGGAGATTGGATATGGCGTATGTCGAGGGAGTCGAGGCATGTGATTTCTAAGGGGATCCACAGTAAGATGAAATTCATGTGATCTGTGATTGAGGGAAGGAGGGTGAAAAAGTAGGGACTGGAGAGAAAAGTGAAACAAAATGTTTAAATCTAGCTCCTTACCGTGTTAAGATGTGTCTTCAGAATAAGAAAATTCTTGCAGGCATTTGGGCAGGAAAAACAATTCGACAATTTTTGGAGAGGAAATTCAGGTTAGATTCACACTATAGATCAGTAAAGATTAATGGGAGAAGACAATGGAACAGTAAAAGCAAAAGAAAACATGAACAAAGAGTCCTATCCAAAATGTTTGGGTGGGCAGAAAAGTTCAGCAAAAATGTGATTGGATTAATTCTTAATATTTCTTGGGATGAAATGATATTGTCCTAGTTTGAATATCAAGGAAAGACTACATATAGCATTCTAAATAATACAAGCAACCTCCAGAAAAACTAAAAATAAATGTAATTCATAAACAAATCAGAGATGAAAAGGAAGAGGCCTTGCAAGGAAGTGTTAGTAACAAGCGCTCTCCTCTTTGACAGTGTGAAATCATACCTGTTTTCCAAAGTGCTAAGATGTTGGGTGAATGTACACACTTTGGCTCATTCTTGTTAAAATTAGACTATAAACTCTCCAAACTGCCAGTTAGAAAATGTGTGTCCTTCAACACATGCATTAAAACAAAGAGCAGAAATTATAATCTCTATGGAAAAGTGGCAAAATAAAGGAACGTTAAGATCAAAGAAAGCAGCAAAATTAAGATCAAGCACATCACCTTTATAAAGAAGGATAAATGGAAATATGTACATGAATATATAGAGAGAGACCGATTTTGATATTAAAAGGAAATGGGGAGTTAAAGTGACTTAAAATGTAAATCCCAACTATAAACAGCTTAGACAAAGTGACTTCAATAATTAAAAGGACAGGCAAAACGGTAGTGAATGAGAACCCTGCATTGCCATTATCCGCCAAGACGAAGCTTAATTTAAAGGATGTTTCAAAGACGAAGGGTATTACCCACAGGGGTCAGGTCCTGGCCAGAACAAGATGGCCTGTTCAAACTGAGGTGGGTTGACAGGTGTCTGATGAAGGAAATACGTTTTTTAAATGTGGGCAGACGGGAATCCACAGAATAGTATATTACCCCGGAGCTAGCAGTAGCCTGTCAGCCTTAGGTGTAAGGTCTGAAAAGGGGGGCAGTTAGGACCTACGGGGAGAGACATGTGCCGCAGGCCCACCCAGAAGTGCCTTGATGTTCTAGACTCACAACCATCTGGAGGGACCCTCTAGGAGGGACCCTGGTGAAATAACCCAAACTCATATTCTTCCCTCTCTCTGATCTCTTACAAAATCAAATGAATAACTGAAGGCAAAGAGCCTGGTGAAGTCACCCTTACAGCTCACCCTCCATGGCCACCTGCCCTGGAGGATGTAGGAAGAACAGATCTGCAGAGCCAGGCAGAGGTTGTCTAGCACAACTCACATAAAACACAGTACAATGCAGAGGGAGGGTACAACTGTTGTTAATACTTATGCCCAAATCATGCTGAAATTTCCGAAGGCAAAAGTAGGAAGCTGCGATAACAGAAACACAGCTGTGTGAGAGACGTGACTCGTTCCTCAGCAACACATCACGTGACAAAAGACGAAGCCTGTGGACAATTGAAACTGAATTATATTTGTATTATACCCTCTTGACGGTATATACCTTACTTCAAGCATCTGGAATATGTTTTAAAACATACAGAAAGAAGAAAATCCTTCAAGTTATGTGTAGGGTGCCAGCTCCTAAACAGCCAATGAAGAACATTTTACACACACATACCCCTGTATGAAATGTTAGGAAGATCAATAACTACGATTTAGCAGTACATTACAAAGTAATATGTTATGACCAAATAGTGCCTGTTCAAGTCAAGAATCCAAGGGCAATTTGGGATAGAGACAATCTACAAAATTGTATCATGATATAATTTAAATGTAATTAAATTTCAAAAATTCTGACACTTCCATTCGGATGCATTGATATGATTACACCATGCCAGATCAAGAAGTCGGTGAGGTATCACCATGCAAATGCAAAATGCAAAAAATATTATATATATAAAATAAATGCAAAAAATGTCTTCGACAAAATTTACGTGAAAATAATTTATCTTGATAGACCTGGAGCACTTGGTACATGTATCAAGCAGGAATGCCTTATTGGCCATCTCCAATGTCCCCGGCCTGGTGGAAGGATCCCCTTTAGTGTTCCCCTCCAGGTGTCCTCCGCCCCTCCATTTGCCATGAGATAGATTGAGTGAAGCGTCTCCATTTTTATCTCCTCAGGATGGTCCTGCTGGGGAGAACCTACAGTCAACACCGTCGTTCCAGCCCTGCAGGGACTGGGAGTGGAAGACCCTTGACTTCCGATGTCGGTTTTAGGATGACTCTGCGTCTGTCACATCGAGAGGTCATGCTCTCTCCTAGACTATATGCATCTGAGGCAATACTTTGGACTCTATCTGCCTTATTTGTTTTGTCTTGTTTTCTCGACTGTTTCACAAACTGTCAAAAGAAGAGATGCATGAAGGTCTAGGAAACATGATGAAAAAATATTTCTGAAAATCAGAATCACACTTTAAGGTAAAAAAGTAGAAACATTGCTAGTAATTGGAAGTAGAAAATGATTCTCACTATTTCCCTTATGAATTAACTCCTGGGGGATAAACATTTGAGAGAAATGTCAGAATGACGCATTTCCTCATATGTGATATGATTATATAGCACAAGAAACAATTATTCAACTTAAAAATTATTAAAGTATGTAAGAAAACTCAGAACAGTTCTCAAGGAAGGGTTTTAAAATTAATGTACAAAAGCTAATAGTTTATAAGATGTAAACAATGGCTACTAAGAAGATACAGTAAATGAAACCATTCACACTGGAAATTGGTGAACATAAATGTCTTAGAAAGGTAACTTAATAAGAATTACATTAAAACTATATAAAGAAAATATTTAGATGTAAATGATGGACTTCAAAAAATTCAAAATAATATAAAATTATATTTTTTGCTAGAAATACTGATATTATAAAGATGGAAAATTTTCCTAATTTTTCAATTTAATGGGATAAGTTCACATATACTCAAAATATAACCCTAAAATTCTCAAAAGAGAGTTTTATTTGATTTTACATTATGACATAGTAGTCTAGCTAAAAAAATTAAGTAAATAAGAACAAACAAAGTAATTTTAAATATAAAGTATGGCTCTAGTGCAAATTTGATCTATCATATACTAAAATATACATTATAAATTTCAAAAGATTAGCTTTGCTATTTCATATACAATAGTGGGATCATTATCCAGAAGCAAACCCAAACATATGCAGAGATTTTGATTATTCTAAGGTTTGTGTCAATGAGGATAAGAGAATTTATCAAAAGATGCTATGGTGGCTATTGGCCCACAGAAATAGCCCTAACTTATTGACCCAAGTGGATCAAAAATTAATGTGAAAGTGCAAATATATAAGGTATAGGATATATATATATATATATATATATTCTTGTGATAAACATTCTTTCTTTTAATATTAATAATAATGTTTATACTACATTTAGAACCAACTGTCAGTCATAATTTATTCTAATTATTCTAAGGACTTAAATATTTTTTTTAAAAACTCAATATTTTTCAGATTGATGATGTTTCAAAAACATGTGCTGGGGGAAAATCATAAATGATAGGAATTAAATGATATGGATGACAGTTAATTCCCTTTAGTGACAAGAAATCTGTGCAAATCCGTAAGAAAAAGACACATAAACAGAAAAATGGGCAATTTATATGGACTGAGAGTTCACAAACACCCAATAAACATACAGAAAAATGCTAAACATTGGAAAAATGTGCCTCTCTACACAGTAAGTTGTTTTTTGTTTGTTTGGGTTTTTTTAGACAGTAAGTTAATAATAACCTCTTATCGACTGTCAGGCATTCCTTGTGAATTGTGGCAAAAACACACCTGGTCACTTCAGGCAAGAAGGTAAGCCAGCACCAACCTTTCAGAGGACAGTTGCAAATAGACATCTACATTTAAGATGTACATTAAAGTTTGATGAGCAGTTCCAGTCTTAGGAATTTAAATTGTAAATATGCTTAAAAAAAATCACAAGGCATGTAAACAAGGGTGTCTGGAGAGACTTTGTAGTTCTAAAGACTGAAAAGCACCATAAATGCCCATCAAGAATGAAATGGATTTAGAAGAAATGATTCAGCCCGTGAGAGCATAGTATGGTATATCACACGTACTTGTAAAAGAATAAGAATTTTACGGGAAAATTTGAAACTACATCAGTAGGAAATAAAGCCAAGTCCAACAAATGGTGTAGTCGACATGAGATGCTCTCGACATGATCCTGGTCACGCGGCTGTGTGCGTGCGCGCGCACGCAGTGCTGGGGGACACTGTTTGTAGGAATATTATTGCTCGTCTTTCTGAACCTCGTGCATTCACTGCCTTTGCTTAGCAAGTCTCACGGGGCTTGTCATCTGGGCTATGAAATGACTCGACGTCTTTTACTGCCCCCACATATTTTTCTCTGAAAAAATAAAAATAAATGTTATTTTTTAAAAATGGGAAGAGAAACATATATGCAGACTAAGGCATCAGTAGCAGGAGAGCACCACTGAGAGACCCGCTGGGCAGCAGGTCAGCCCCCCACCCCCACCCCCCGCACCAGCAGGCCGGAGTGAACACAAAGATGGTGGCCGGTTCGGTCCACAGCGTGCTTCCTGTGCAACATAGTACGGCTATTTGAAAAAATACATTCACAGGAAACCAGGTGAACGTAGAAATCTGTATCTTCAGATATTCTGGGAAGAGCAGCCCTTTGTCCCCAGGAGTCTGTGCAAACCTCAGATCTACTTCTGAGAAAGGACTGTCCTTCCTTACCTTGGGCATCACCTCAGCTCACACCGAACTGAGCCTGCCAGGCCCCCATTCTGAACGACCCGGGGACCCAAACAGAGAACTCGAAGTATGGTTGTGCGCGTGCGACTGTGTGTCCGTGCTTGCCTGTGCTCTCACGAAATGCAGACACGGAAACTCCAGAAAGGGAAATATGAGAAATCCTGTACGTGAGGAAAATTCTAGAATCTTGATAAAATACAGGTAGTAGTGAGATCTCCTGTTCATCATGAATAATATTTAAATTATGTCATAATTTTGATCCATATATTTCTACCTCCCTCTGACTCATTTTTAAATGTGGGCCTGAGGAATCAGTCATATTTGAAATTAAATAATCTAAAAGCCCATTTTAGCCAAAATTTTCAGATATTTTCAGAGTTATCTAGCAGGTAATGGGATGATTTGTTTCTCCTCATCCCTACTTGGCAGCTGGTGGATCTGCTGTAAGCAAGCAGTCACATGAAAATGGGCTTCGAAGAGGAAAAGATGAGAAAAAACACCCACATTACCTACCAACTGGATCACGGTGAGTCCCATAACCAAACAGCTGTAGGAGCATCGATGAAAATCTGCAAACATCTGGAGAGAAGTACAGTCCTACATGTCTGGCAATCCCATATCAAAATTTTGCCAAGCACATGATGGCTTTACCGATTTATACAATTTCCGAGGAAAAGGAACACAGCAGATATCGATACTTGGGGAAATCATTCACACCTGAAAAATGAACATCTCTAATGTTTTCTACATTAATTCAGATTACTTTATATATTAGCTCACCAGCTTGTGGAATGAAAGCTCAATGAGACACTCATGTAAAAAGTCATGATAAATGATCCTAAAGTAAAGCAAGACTTAGAAACGTAGAAGATTTCGCTCTGCAGCTGACTGGCGTGCGATGGTATACACGAGTCTGATAATTTGTTTTGATCTTGCAACATCTGAGCACATTTCTTTTTCCCAATATTCACACAAAACACATGAAATGAGAGAAAAGCAATGCACTTTTTTTTTTAGTGCACTCAGTGTTGGCAGCTAAGAATCCACAGTAAGGACTCAAGATCTTTAATGTGTTTACAAAAGCAGACTGGACGGGACTCCAGAATGCTGTGGTTATCATCCAGACCTTTCCATAAGGTTGTCTTTAGGACAGGTGAGTGCAGTGACTACCTTCAGCCCTTCCCAATTCACAATCCAGTGTCATTTGTGCTGTGTTGTATCCGATGATCCCCACACAACCAAAGTTATTGTGATGTTACTATCCTTATTTTACCTAAGGAAACCAGGGGTGCTAAATTAAGGACCCCACCCCAGAGACACAGCAGAAACGCTGCTGAAAGTCAAGGCCTTCTTTTTTTTTTTCAGCCCTTCTTTTCAATTTCAAATACGCATCCTCTCCCACCAGGCAGAGTCAACAAGGACAAGTGTGTATGATTTGAATGGCAACTGTGAGAAGCCCTGAATACCCAAATCTACCAAATGTGTGCTTCTACGGCATCCCGGAGACCCATTTTACCTTGATTTTACCTCTCTCCCATAGGTGACCAAACACGAGGACCCCAGCTGTGGGTAGAACATTAGCATAAATACGTACAAAAGGAAAAAAGAAACCTGACGTTCCCTAGAATACTGTATAGTTTACCAAGTACATTGGCGTAAGTGACAGCATTTTATACTCATACCAATACTGTGTGAAAAAGGAAGCTGGTGTTCTTACCCTGTGTAGACAATTTTACAAGCTAGTGGAGAATATTTCAGCTTAATCCAGCCCAGCTATAATCCACCCTGAATTTTATTGTACCCTACATGGCTCTCCCACTCTCTCTCTTTTTTTTTTTTTAAAAGATTTTATTTATTTATCTGACAGAGATCACAAGTAGGCAGAGAGGCAGGCAGAGAGAAAGGAGGAAGCAGGCTCCCTGCTGAGCAGAGAGCCCGATGCAGGGCTGAATTCCAGGACCTTGGGATCATGACCTGAGCCGAAAGCAGAGGCTTTAACCCACTGAACCACCCAGGCGCCCCTCTCCCACTCTCTTTATCCACGTCTTTCCTCTTGATTGAGTGGACCCTAATTATTGTACACTGGCTGAGAGTCAACCTTGTAGCCTTCCTCTACTATACTTTGAGACCTGGACACAGAGAGCGGACGTGAATTCTTCATTGAGCGTTGACCTGAATGACACCTTCCCAATTATGGTAAGCCACAATATCCATCGTTTCACAGAATTTCCTTATGTTGCATATCTTTTTAAAAATATTTTATTTATTCTTTTGAGAGAGAACAACAGAGAGTGCACAAGCAGGGAGAGGGTCAGAGGGAGAGGGAGAAGCAGGCTCCCCGCTGAGCTGGAAGCCTGACATGGGGCTCGGTCCCAGGACCTGGAGATCATGACCTGAGCTGAAGGCAGACGCTTAACCATCTGAGCCACCCAGGGGCCCCACATGTCACCTATCTTGAATGACTTCTCGCAGTAGAGTGTTTAGTGGAAAGAATCATTGCCAGCGTTTCCTATATACTCAGCAACGGGCTTGACACCAAAAGTTGGCCGAAAAGAATGTTGTCGTTTTAATTTTAATCCCCCCATGTTTTGCTCCTTGTGGTTGTTTTATGCAGATAAAATTTGCTTTATTAACAGGACCAAATTTCATAAATTATTGATACTTCAAGAAAAATTAGGGGACAGTGAAGTCGTTTCTAATTTTAGTTCTGTAAAGAGCTAATTACCAAAAAGGGGTACCCACCCTAAAATATGAAGGCTACACTACTAAGAATCTTTTATAGTTCATACTACTCGCCCAATCATTTACTAATAGTCCATTGGCACTGTTTCCCAATATGAGTTGCTTTTTGTAAAATTAATTCCACTGGACTAAATTGCTATTCTATTTCTGAGCCTGATCTCAGAATCCTTAGATCTGGGAGGCTTTATGGGAGAGCATAGCATTTTTTATTCATTTATGATGAAAAATAGTTTGGATTAAATTTACATTAACTTTGCCCTTTTCAGTGTTGCATAAATGTGCAAAATGCATTTAAAAGATAGTACTTAAAACTTGGAGTTTGGAACCTTGTTTTTATATGTAAATATTTTGGCTCACTTTAGTTCCAATTGTTCTGACTTTGCTTGAGTTTTTTTCTTCCCGATTCAGGTCCCTGAGTGAGGTTTGCAGTTCCCTGGTTCACTTGATTTGCAGACATTTGAACAGAGAAAGCTATTGACTAAGCATGAAAAGTGTATTTTTCCCTCTGCTCACATATCTTAAAAAATGAAAATGATTTCCCTCCACTTCTTTTTCCTGTCCTTTCCCATTTTCCATCTCCTCCCCTCCCCCTTACACATCAGAAATAATTTGGGGAGATTAGAAAGTAGGTTTAAAAAATTGGAATTCAAAACAGGCTGCTTTGGGAGGTACACATGCTTGCAAATGTAGCCTAAAGATCGTTCTGCCAGTACATTTTAGAACATAACTTTCCTGTCTCCCTGAGCCATTGGCATGCTGAGGTTGCATTGCTAATGCCAAAAGTTCATGCCTCAGTGGCTGTCACACAGGTAGATAATAAATGCATCTGGACACCCCCTTTCCAACTCTGAGCTAGAGCTATGAATCCCAATGCCTCCTGGTGTCCTGGTGGCTTTCCAGCCTCCCTTTGGTTGTGCAGTGTCAGGACCCATGGTCAACCCATCCCTTCCCCCTTGGGCTTTGCACCCCCACAACCTCCCACCTCTTCCCTTCCTCCTGCCTCTTCCCTTCTCTGCTGCAATTCCTACTCTCTCTCATGAACCTCCCTAACCCTCCTTCCTCTGTAGCCACAGTCCTGATACTTGCCTCATCATAGCTCTGGACCTGACCAACAGACCTGTTTCCAGTTTTGCCCCCAGTCATAGCCCTGGGTTCCCACTGTATGCCCCATTCTAAAGTTGGCTGAAGCTCACTAGCCCTCAGTCTGCACCTGTCTCCACCAGGGCCTGCAGGACAGAATCTAAGTCTGCAACACCTGTCCTGTGGGTCACCCTCCTGCCAGCCCTGCTTCATTTTCACCACACCCCTCACTCATCCCATGCCTTCGCTCCAAAGTGCATTTCCCACAAGGACAGCACATCCCAAAGAGGGTCTGGTTCTCTCCTCCTCCCACACCCCATACACCTTTGACCTTGGAGACCCATTAGATTTCCTTCTTAACCCTCACGCCCACCTGCAGCACACAATCCCCTCTGTTCGCTGACTGGCTCACTCCAATGGATTTTCTCCCCCACACACTGGTAGCCCTTTCCCACTGGTACCCTGAGTGACAATGTCACAACTCTACAACCATAGTGGTCCCAACCGAAAGGATGACCTTCTCTGACCACAAACTCCCATCTCTAATATCCCTTCTTGAACAAATATTGTCCCTGAGGCTTCCAATCCATTCAGCAATCAGGATCTCTACTCACTACGCCCCTCAACCCTCACTTCCCCCAGACCCAGGTTCGATACCCTGGTTTCTCATGTGTAGAGCCCCTCCCTGTTTCCACACTTCCAATTCCTTGGTCTTCATTCTGTAATCTAACTTAAATCTAATCTTGCCAATTCTGGTGGCATCAAAGTACTTGGAAATTGTAGGGGTAAAATACACAACTGTGCTGATGGCTCTCGTTTCATATTGTGACTACAAAGTTCTCATGGCCCCTCGTTGTCTGTCAGTCCCATTATGTTGTTCTACTCAAGTTCTTTGAAATAACTGTTTCACATGGTGCCTCTCTTGGAACGACCAGCACCTCCCTTTCTCCCCCATTTGATGGCCTTGCTTCTGATTTAACTGACAAAAGAGGAAATTATTGTAAGAGTGCCTATCACACTTTTCCTTATCTTCTCCCCCAAAATCAGCTTTTCCAAGGTCAAGAGTGAATTGCATAGTGCCAAGTTCAGTGGCATTCCTGTCTCCATTTTACTCTGCCTTTCAGTATTTGACACAAGTAACCACGTACTTTTCTCTTGAAACACATTTTTAAACTGACTCCGAGGACGATACATGCTCCCGGGTTTCCTCCCATCTCCTGCCCACTCCTTAACATCCTTGATTAACTCCTGCATCTCCTCCTGTTCCCAAAACACTGAAGTGCCCTGAGGGTCTTTCCTTGGTGCTCCTCGTTCTTCTCTGTCTACACTCCTGTCCCTTGTGAGCCCATCACGGTTCCTAGGCTTTGAATACCACTTTTAAATTCATGACCCCAAATTTTACATTTCAAACCTACACACACACACACACATTCATGTCTATAGGAAGTTTGCCGGTTTGACCCTCTTAGATAGGAATTACTTTTAGGTGACCAACCATCCTAGCTTACTCATGACTGAGAGTTTTCCTAGTACTTGCACATTTAATACCCAAACCGACACAGTCAAGGAAAACCTGGCCAGTTGGCCACTCTGCCATTTTACCTTTGGATCTCTTAAATATTTAAATTTAATATTCCAGATTTTACAATTTTAGATTTTACCACAACTAGGATAATATCAAATTATAACACATATACTATTTTCTATATATTTTCTATGATAATAAATTCTATAACAGTAAGTTATTATTTGTGTTTTATTGTCCTTAAATATTATATAGTTTCTAAATGTTGAGGGAAAATATGTATATACATATATATGACATTATATATATATATTATACATATATATAGCTTTAGAATGCAGTTAAGAGCAAGAGTGGAAAGCATGAAGGAAGGAGGGAGAAAGAAAGGAAGGGATATCTCTATGTAAACGGACTATAAATGAAATACAATTTCCATTTTAATAATCAAATAAGATTTATAGTAAAAAATATAAAATTGTTTGACCTTGTAAAATGTAAAGAAAGACTCTGGTACTTTTTGCTATAAGGAATTAAAGTAATATTGATAGAAGAATATGAAGATATGTTATTTCTTGCTATTATTGGAACATAAATATAAATATTAAATAGTGGTCTCCTTGATTGCGTACTAAAATGCCAAGCTCAAAATCTTCACCTCTCAAATACTCTTGTGTTACCAAAAGATTAAAACATGATCAAGAAATAAATGCTAAAATGTAACTCGAGAGAGTTTACAAAACTTGAATGGGAAGAAGTTTTAAAAATACATATTTGTTGGCGCACGCGGCTGCGTTTGAACGGCTCGGAGTGGGGCTCGGCCCCGGAGCCGAGGGACCTTCTGGGCTACCGGGCGCAGTTGGTTCGTGCCGGGGCTGGGCTGAGGCGCCGCGCGACCATGAGGCGCCGGGATTTAAGAGATTATGGCATCTGAAGCCCACAATGTTAAAAAACGAGGCTTTTGTAATAATATTGAGGATCATTCCACTGATCTTCCTAGAAAAAGGATCTCTAATTTTACTAACATGAAGGAGGTTAAGAAATCTCCAACACAGTTGGCTGCTGACACAAATAGGACAGCTGGACAAGCTGCGAAAAGCCCAGATAAACCGCGTAAGGTGATCTATCGCAGAAAGAAAGTGCATCATCCTTTTCCAAATCCTTGTTACAGAAAACAACAGTCCCCTAGAAGTGGGGGCTGTGACATGGCAAATAAAGAAAATGAACTGGCTCGTGCAGGTCACCTGCCTGAAAAATTACGCCGTGATCCTCGGACAGACTTGATTAACTCCGGTGATCTGGTTCTCCACAGACGGAAAGCCCATCATCAAAATACAGTGGGTTTTTTTCTGAGGTTTCTCAGGACCATGAAACGATGGCACAGGGTTTGTTCAGCAGGAATTTGAGATTGAATGTAGCTTTAACATTCTGGAGAAAGAGAAGTATAAGTGAACTTGTAGCTTATTTGGTGAGGATAGAAGACCTTGGAGTTGTTGTGGATTGCCTTCCTGTGCTCACCAAGAGTTTACAGGAAGAAAAACAACACATCTCACTTGGCTGCTGTGTAGATTTGTTGCCTCTAGTAAAGTGCTTACTTAAAAGCAAGTTTGAAGAATATATAATAGTTGGTTTAAACTGGCTTCAAGCAGTCATAAAAAGGTGGTGGTCTGAACTGTCATCCAAAACAGAAATTATAAATGATGGAAATATTCAGATTTTAAAACAACAATTAAGTGGATTATGGGAACAAGAAAACCATCTTACTTTGGTCCCAGGATATACTGGTAATATAGTCAAGGACGTAGATGCTTATTTATTACAGTTGCATTGAGAGACTTCATCTACTAAAGAGCATTTGATTATTCAAAAAGTCCCCAGACTAGATTTCAAAAAAAAAAGAAAGAAAGAAAGAAAGAAAGAAAGAAAGAAAGAAGTAAGTCTCACCTGAGAACTGTGAACTGTGGAAGAGATCAAACCTTTTTTTTTTTTTTTTTTTACTTTAAAAAGCCACATACGAAACCACTAATGAAACCCTAGCAATCTACTTCACATTGAAGTGGATAAATATCCAAAAGGAGCAGCTTCAACTTCAAAGAGGTGAAAATGCACTGTGAAGATTGCTCGCCTTTGCTGCATTTGGGTTTTATATGGTTATTTGGTAACATTGTTTAAGAACTACTGGTTCTTAATGCAGTCCTGCATAAGAATATAATTTATACTATGTCAGAAAGAAGACAGGACTTATTACTAGGAATCACAAAAACCAATCATCGTGACTTTTGTGAAGATTGTTTTTATAAGAAAACACTTAAACGTGTGCAGCTATTTTCTTATTTTGAAAAGACTTTGCAAGTTTAAAATGTCATAGCAAATAATCAATACTAAAAATTTGTCCACACTGAGATACTGTGTATACAAAATGCCTTAATTATTAATAAGCCAATGTGTATGATACCAATATCTGTTTAAAAAAATTGAAAGCAACCATGCTTCTGGCATGATAAGATCATGGAATTAAATCAGGGGTTTCCGCTCATGTAAAATGTTGTTAAAACTATTCCATACCATTTTTAAAACTTGAGAATATTTTTAGTATCTCTGATTTTTCTTTTTGCCAGAATCATTGTGTCATGTATGTATGTGTTATTACTATATAAAAGAAAAAGGTGAATATGTATTTCTATGAATGCTTAACTAGAAATGTCCACGGATTTGGCTAATTTACATTCACTTTTTATTGTATATAGAATCCTAATATTTTCAGTTCTGTATCATTTAAGCTTTCTTCATTTGAGTAAATTCACTAAATATTTCTAAAAAAAACCATATTTGTTGCTAAACGATTGTCCTTTTGTCATGTTCAATTAATTCCAATTTTATATAGTATTATAACTTCAATCAGCAATAGATCTAACAGGTGTCTTAACAGTGAATAGATAGAAATAATGTATACAATTAAATTTGGTGAGAAATAAGTGGCCTTTTTTTATGATATTTCAAATGAAGGCAACTGCTTCTTTTCCGGAGGATATCATTTATTTCCGTTATTAAATCAGTGAAAAACGAATATAGATTTAGCTTGAGAGGGAGAGGTTGCTGGTCTTTTCTAGCTTGGTATTTTTCTTCTGCTTTCTGTATTTGTGAGTCAGTATCCTGACTTCCGTCCCAAGTCGTCTTGTCAGTGGTCATTGAAGGTACTTATTAAATAGTAAATATGTCTTAGATTTTTTTTGAATTCTTAATCAAAATTTATATTGGAGCAAACTCCAATTTATGGCAGTGATTTGGGATGCTAAAATCCCTGGCCTAAGATTCTGGTTATAAATAGTCTTCATTATAACTTTATTTAGCCACTTAGCCACTGGTTCTATCATCAGTATTCTGAATCACCAAAGAGAAATTGAAATCTAGGACCTGTGTGAGTGCTTCAGAGTGAACCACGTGACCAAAGACTCTAACAATCCTATTACACAGACCCTGTTATCCATGCTCTTTTCACTAGCTGCCTCATGAGCTGTTTGTAGGGGAGGACTACTTAATCTGCTCATCGGCCAGAACTTTTTGGGCCTGATGATTTCCCCCAAATATTTGTTCTTTCCATTAAATTAAATTTAATGGAATTCTTTAAATTAAGCATGCTAGTAGGATTTTTTTGAAATATGGTACTATGTGCCAAAATCTTAGGCTTAAACTCTCTTGAGAATATATCATCAGATGATAATTCCGATGAAGACATTATATTGGAAATTGTATTAGAAGTCACACTAATAAAAATTGAAACATTTTTAAATCAACTTAAATTTTATGTAGATTAATCTAAATCATAGTCTACTGAGTAAGAAAAACACTTTTTTAAAAATCTTAGCTCTTCTAGTGGGTGAGTGGTGTTATATAATTGTGGTTTTAAATTGTGTTTCCCTGATAACTCTGATAACTAATCATGTCACACAATTTATTTGCTTATTGTATATCTTCTTGTCAATGTTCTCAGGTTTGGGGTTTATTTATCTTTACACATTTAGGTTGCAGGAGATCTTTATGTATGATGGATGTCTCTATCTCTACCTTTACCTCTATCATCTCTATTCTCTATCTGTAATCTATATCGATACCTATCTGTAGCGTCTGCACTATATATCTGTAGCTACACTTTTTTTTTCTAGTCTGTGGCTTGCAGTTGATGAATTTCACTTCACAGTGTTTTATCTTATGGTCAGTGCTTTCTGTGTCCTAAAACAAAACAGAAAAACTTCTAGAAGTCTTAAAGTTTTAGCTTTTATGCTTAGTTCTATCATACATTTGAATTAAGTTTTGTGTAGACTATGAAAAAATTGAGGTCATTTTCTTCTTGTTCCATAGAAATGTCCCATTGTTTCAGTACCATTTGATGAAAAGTGTTTTGTTTGTTTTGGAATCTTTGTGGGAAAAGAAGCCTAATTCTAGACTCTCTAATATTTTCCATCAACTTACTTGTGTATCTTCACATCGATAACACACTTTCTTGATCATTCCACTTTAAGTGTTAAAATCAGTTAATGTAAAGTTTTTTTCTTTTTAAATACTGCATTGGATATCCTAGGGTTTTTGGATTTCCTTATACACTTTAGAATCTTTTGTAAATATATACATTATACTGTCATTTCAATTAGGGATTTTATTTAATATATAATTTGGGAGGTATTTTGTCTACAGTCAATATATAAACATTTTACATATGTCTATATGTGTGTATATATATACATATATATATCCTTATTAATTTCTTCCAGCTTTAATTTGTAAATATCAAAAACTAAGTCTTGCACATATCTTTAAATTATCTTTATTTTACTTTTCTGATATTGTTAGTGATATTTTATTTTCTAATTTTTCATATACAATTGAATTTTGGATTTGAGGATTTAGTTTATTTTCTGAAATAATTAGTGCAAAATTAACACTATTTCTTGCAATAATTAGCATTATTTAAGTAGTTGCTAAAACTCACCACTAAAGCAATGTGAACCTGGAGTTTTCTTTGTTAGGAGTCTGGTTTTGTGTTTTTTTTTTCTTTTTAATACAAACTTTATTTCCTTCAGAGATATACTCATAAAGGTTTTTATTTCTTCTTGTGTCAGTTTTAATAAACTTTTAATTTGAGAAATTTTTGACTTCTATGCAGTACGACTATATTTCAGTATAGAAATCAGAATGCAACTTAGGACTTCTATTTCATTTGATATTAAGAAGGTCTTTGGAAAATTGGGCTAGTTTATATTCTAATTATTAGTCCTGCCTGGGGGGGAACCAGTGCTAATGCTTTTGTTGACTGTCAATATACATAAAACTATCACTTTGATATAGCTCAACAGAATTCAAAATTGAATTGCTGAATAAAGCAATGGCATTAAGTATTTTGTGATTTTTTAAAAATCACCATAATTATCTTAGAGTCATGTGGTAGTCTCTCCTCCAAAGAACTTTAAATATGCTCCTAGTAATTAAGTAGCAGGTTTTTAACACATGGATATCAGGCAGTAAAATATCAAGTACCCCATTAACATTATGTGTAAATCCTTAACCAATATTTCTTTAATTTTCTCATCCTGTGGGGTGATGGATTTAATATGAGTGTCCAAATTAAACACACACATACACAATATTAAAGACATCCTTAGATTAGTATTTGAGAGAAATCACTATGACTGTCATTTGTCTACGTTTTTGTTTCTCTTCCTAATTCCTGCACAAAAAGATCAGTAGAGCTATTTATTTCTTCTGGCATAATGCTATAATCCTGGATCCCAGAAAGAAGTTCCTAAATTGCCAGGATGCCCTCTTGCCATCTTTCAGGTCAGAATTGTAAAGGATCATTGACATGTATTAAACTGAGACACCATCTGTTTTGACTAGAATTAAATACAGAAAACAAAGAATATATATTTGTTTTGTTCTCACTCCCTTTCTTCTTCCCTCTGTTTTTTTCTCAAGTTTGGAAGTGCCTTCTTTAAGGAGGCATCAATATTTCAAATATTGTGTCTCAAAGATTAAGAAATATGTCTAATGAGACACTGTAAATGTAACTGGTTCAAGGCTGGTTCTGAACGGCATAAGAGTAAAGTAAAATTTGTTTGTATCTCAACATGTCTGGATATTTGACATCTAAGTGGCTATGGTCTCAAATGGGGCATGGATTTAAGAATGACATTAGTGTCCTGCTTACCTCAAATAATAAGAGGTTGTCATCTCCATGAAAAAATAGACGGCATGTGCAGTAAAGTAGCATCATCTAGATGATGTTGTCAGGCAGCCCTTGACTGAGCTGTAGAGATCCTCAGAAACCAAAATAAGGGGGAGTTTATATGAGTCTTAATGTCGGAATAGTCTTTGAAGTTGCAAAAATATATTTCTCATTATAAAAACAACTTAATAAAAGGAATTGAGCTAACTGAACTAAAGATTAACTTAAAACTTTCACTTCGGTGGAAGATCACTCCATGCATATTAAACAAAAAAGCCAGAAATACTTGTTTCATGAAATTTCTTCTGTGGGAGGAAAATGAGGTATATTTGGGATGATTTACCACATCCATGGCTTAGGGTGTAAAAACCTCTGTGCAGATGCTGAGATTCATGCTCAGGAAACAGCTTTCATAGCGAACCAAGCCTTCAACCCCTGATAGCGTGGGATACTACAGCAACTACTACGGAGACCTGGGCTGTGGTGTGGGTGGGGCTGTGGCAGCTCCTGCAGATGGGGCTGTGGCTGTGGTTGGGGAGGCTACAGGTATACCTGCTGCCTCCCACCTTGCTATGGTGGATATGGATTCTATCTTCTATTAAAATTTGTCTTTATGAGTCTACTATCGGGTTCCATGAGTGGACTTTCAGAATCTGATTTCAACCTCTGGGTCAACCAAGATTTTGCTGGGTCCATTTATCAAAATAGTACTTAAAGCTTCCAGTACGTTTAGAGTTACACAGCTTTTTATCTATCATGTCTCCTTGATTTCTTTAATAAAGTCTCTTAATTTGAAAGAGCAAATATAGCTTTTGTTTATTTCTTTATTATCAATTATATATGTAACTAAACATAGATCTTACTCAACTTTCAATAAAGATTCTGATATATGTTTTTGTGTATTAAATATTTATTTCACAAATGGAGACATAAAAAAGAACAATAAATTTAGACTGAAATGAATAATAACTTCTCAAATACCTGTTGATTTTTTTCTTTATTTTAATCAGATAATATTTATATTTAAATTAAACAAGGATAGGAGTGCCAGAGTCGCTCAGTCCTTGAACGTCTGCCTTCGGCTCAGGTCATGATCGCAGGGTCCTGGGATTGAGCCCCGCATTGGGTTCCTAGTCCATGGGGAGCCTGCTTCTCCATTTCCCACACCACCTGTCTGTGTCTCTCTGTCAAATATATAAATAAAATCTTTTTAAAAATTAAACAAGAATAAAAAATGAAGTCTAACGATTGTGATGTATTCATGACAATAAATAAAAAATAATTCATATGTTTAATATTTTTTGCAATTCCTTTTATCAATGCAGCCCAAAATGAATACATAATTCATCCTTCTTTCAAAATGTGTCCTCCTTCAGTTCTTTCATGACAAGAAAAGAAGAGTGATAGATCAAAATAGTTCTCTGAACTTCTAGGAAAAGAAAGTGTTTTTTAAATTAATTTCTTGATTATATATAATATTTTTCTCTGTTTCCTCTACTTGGCATTCTCACGAAAATAATTATTTTATGAATTTATTAAAAATACTTCAAATTAGTTAATTAAAATGTATGTAGTATTAAGAATTTATTTGATTTAGATTTTTACCACATCATTGTTCCTCTGTAGTATGCAGTGATATTCTTTGTTTTTTTGGATGATTCTTTAAACTTTTTGTTTTGAAATAGTTACAGAGTCATAGTAATTTGCAAAGATAGTACAGAGAGCACCTGCTCACCCAGTTTCCCCTAATGGTTACATCTTATAAAATTATAGTATAGTATCAAAACGTGAATGATCTTTTTTTTTAAAGTTCATCATTGTTCACTTCCCTTTTTTTAAAAGATTTTATTTATTTAGATAGAGCACAAGTTTGGGGAGGAGCAGAGGGAGGGAGAAAGAGCATCTCAAGCAGACTCCATGCTGACCATAGAGACCAACGTAGGGTTTGGTCCCATGACCGTGAGATCATGACCTGAGCTGAAATCAAGAGTTAGACGTTCAACGGACTGAGCCACTCAGGTGTCCTGATATTCTTCTTTTTTACTTTCATCATCATCATCTTCATGGTATTCAAGCCTTTTGCAACTGTAAATGAAGTGTAAACACCTAGATACAACCAGGAAATATATCACTCTGTAGCTTTCCTTGATGAGAGTCATCATTCATCCAAAGGATTTTTTTAAGTAGATTTCCAATCAATTATCACTAATCAAAAGCAAGCATGTTGTTGTTGGTATTTTACATAATAGAGTACGTAAAATATGTAATAAAAATTTTTGCCTTTTCAAATTTGAATGGAATATTCAGGTAATGCAAAAAGATAAAGTTTTTTGTTGCTGTTTGAGTTGGCGAAATCCCATAATAAAAGGACAACAGCAGAAGCGAGAGCTCACCTAGAATTAGATATAGTGCTGCGCTGCCCCTTATATCATACAAGTGAAGAAACTCCAGATAGTTGAGTGATTCCTGGAGTCACAAATACCACAAGTGTCAGAACCAAGATCAAAAACCAGTTCACTGAAACCTGGTGATCTACCCCACCATGCTGATTCTCTTTCATTATATATTTTCAAATTTGAATACCATCTGGAAAGTTCTTGTCATATTTCCATGAATAGCTACTATTTTATAGCTGAGTTTATGGGAAATAGTTCCCTCTGTTAGATTAACTACCTCTCATTGTGTTTTCTTTTACATTTTTATTGTGAAAATTTTATTTTATTGTATATAATCAACTTCTCAATTTGTAATTTAGTTGTACTTCAAGGCAAATGAAGAAAGAATAGTGTTAAAACTTAATCCTCATCACAGTTTTTTATTAGAAAGATTTGGATTTGTTTATACAACCTGAAGATAGAAAAAAAACATCAGTTGACTCCTGTCACTTGTCCTATCAAATGCCATATTTTCATAGGTAAGGACATCAGGAATAGAGTTTGGTCATGCCTTTAAAGAGCTTTGGTTCCTATAACTAAATAACATTTGAAAGTATCCTATTCTCACACAGGTCAGTACCTTTGCAGCCCAAGGAAGGTATTACAAAGTTACAAAGAAAAAGAATTATCAGTATACTTAGAATGAGAAAAAAATATATGTGACATTCCTAGTATAACGTAGTGTATTTTTGTGACCTACAATTTCATGTTGTTTTGATTTATGTCTGAGTCACAGGACAACGTTTGGAATTTACAACAGAAGTTTCCATTATGGATTTGTAAAGACTATTATTTATCACAAGTGAAAACAGATTTTCTTCTTTACTACCCATTATCAAAGTATTATTTCACATGTATTTTGAGGGAAACTTCCTAAGAGTGAAAAGAAGAAAAAAAATAATCTACTTTGGGTCCAGCAATTGAACATAAAACAATACTTCTACAAAGAAATATATAGTCTTCATTTTCCAATGGATATTTTCATTTTAATAATTTTTTCACTTAGAAAAAAACCAAGACAAACATTTTTGCTATGTATTTTATAATACTTTAGTATTGATATTTTGCTGCTCATTAACAGTAAAATTGGTCTTGTGTAAAGCTATCACATTTTATCCTTGAAATTATTTTTATTTCTTATTTGACTATTGAGGTTTTTCATTTTTGTTTTTTAGTGCTCTATCTCAGGTGGACACATCTCTTTCAAATCCAAATGAACAAAAACTAGCCATTAATCACTCTCACATGATGTGGTTAAGTTATATGGACAAAAGCTGATATCCTTAATCCTGAGTTATTTATGGTTACGTGTATTTGAAAGGACTTATTGAGAATGAAAAATTCAGCTTATCAACTATTTCTAGTTTAGGATGAGAGATAATGAAATAATATTTGGATAAAAGAAACTTGGGATATGTTGGGTTATGACATATCGAACCACATTTTGGTTTTAAAATGGTAGTTTGCTAAGGTGGAGTCAGAGAGTTGCACTGGTTGTTGTAGCCATGATAGCTACTATCAGTTTACTTATAATTTCTTCATTAGTTCTATAAGCAGTGTTTAATTTCCTACTTGCTGTTTAGGATTAAAACATCTGAGGAAATTTACCTTTGTTAAAATAATTGAGAATCTCATAAAAACTCAACTGTATATTCAAAATCATGTAAGTTAAGGCACTCCTGGATGGCTCAGTTGGTTGAGTGGCCTACTCTTGATTTTGGCTCAGGTCATGATCTCAGGGTCCTGGGATTGAGCCCTGGGTCAGGCTCCACACTGTGGAGAGCCTGCTTGGAGATTCTCTCTCTCTCGCTCCTGTTGCTGAAGATAGTTCTTAAAGCCAAAAATATTATAAAGGTTATTATAATTAAAATGCAAAAAATCAACATGTACCTTCTCTTAAAAAATGTTTTCTGAACAGAGGCACTTTCTTCAGTCTTCATCTTGATAAACAAATTTCCTTTTTGAAAAATATTGATTTAACAGCTGTAAATTGAACAAATATCTGTGAATTTAGTTGGAGATGGAATTATCCACTTGGGAGATGACAGAAAGGAGAAAATTTTTAATTATAAAAGGAATGTCATCAAATGTAAATGATGTTAATATACCTGGTAATAAGCAATTCAATTTAGGGTTTGGAATGTACAAAATTTAAAGCGGTAGGCATTTCTTCCCATAAAAGCTAAACAATAGGTTCAAGGACATTCTAAATAAGAAGCTAAGTAAACCAAGGTATTTTAATGGGAATGAGGGCCTCTCCCTGTGTCAAGAGACAGAAGAATAATGAGTTAACAACATTACAGATAATATGCAGCATGACACAAAGGAAAAGTACACATGTGATTTATCGTATGTTCTGCTCAGGGTATATAAGCATCTCTCTACCCATGCTGACTTTCACACTCAGGATCTGGACTCGAACAGCAAACCAAACTCATCACCCCTGACACCATGAGCTACTACAGCAACTGCTATGGAGGCCTGGGCTATGGCTGTGGAGGTTTTGGTGGCCTGGGCTGTGGCCGTGGCTGGGGATGTGGCAGCTTCCACAGACGAGGTTGTGGCTGGGGCTGGGGCTGCAGAGGCTACAGATATGGCTGCTGCCGCCCATCTCGCTATGGGAGATATGGATTCTCTGGCTTCTACTGAAATCCTGCTCCAGAAGCCCAACATCTGAGGCCGCAAAAGGATTATCCAAATTTGACTACAATGACCAAACCAAACAAGATCATCTGGAGCCAAGCCAAGATCAAAAACATTTGGTATCTAAGACTTTAGGAATATTTATCATTTTATAATGGTCTCTTTCATATTTCCTGGTGTCCTTTATTTCTGCTTTTATAACTGTGGGATTTCTCGATTCCTTTTGCAATAAATTATCCGAGGTTTAAATAGCATACGTGGGGACGCCTGGGTGGCTCAGTTGGTTGAGCGGCGGGTCATGATCCCAGGGTCCTGGGATCGAGTCCCACATCGGGCTCCTTGCTCGGCAGGGAGCCTGCTTCTCCCTCTGCCTCTGCCTGCCTCTCTGTCTGCCTGCATTCACTCTCTCTGACAAATAAATAAATAAAATTTAAAAAAAAAATAAAATAAATAGCATACGTGGCCTTCATTTTTTATGAAACTCAAGATGTCAAAGTGGTTATTTGTAACTGCACCCACCTGGCAATGAAGAAAATAAATTACTCCACAAAAAACCAAAATCCTAGGAGAGATATAAACATACACCCATATGGCTAGATAGATATATTCCAATCCATAACACTCAGTTGGAATGAAGATTTTTTTCCTCTGAACACTAGACCAAATCTTATTCAATGCTTTTAGTTAGATAACATTGGTATATGAATTATGTCATGGTACAGAGGGGGGAAAAAACCTATCCTCAATGTTCTTCTTTTCACCTACTTTCTTTTTCCATAACAAACTTTATTATACCCAGTGATGTTTATCTTTCTCTCCTTCTCAATAGTGAGCCTGTCTATTGAAATTTGAATTCACTCAGCTTTAATGTATCTGTACTGAAATTCATTACAGACTCATGTAGTGAAATGTCTCACTTTCTTATTTCACTCCTGGCTATAATACTAGATGGTTATTAAACTTGATATGATCCAGTTGTAAGTTGAGTTTCTTTCATGCTATATTTTTATGTTGAAATGATAATTGAAATAATTTGCTAAAAATTTTATATACCCCATATCGAACACTGGATTGCTTCTGGGCTGACAGTAAATGCACAAGGCAAGTACAATAAATTATTAGAAACTTCATTCCAACCTCCATTTGTACCATATGGAGAGACCCAAACCCAAATTCTCCCCACCAGACTACTCCAAGGCTCTGTTCAGGGGTCCCAGGGTAGTGCTATTAAATTAGCAAGGAAGTAATTAGAGGAAAGATACCAGGCCAGTATCATTGTCTTCACTGTGTATTTTTCTTCCAGAAGTAAGACTGTGAAGAAAAAGACAATTTATCTGACATGGTTCTTTATTGAAAGAGATGGAATTTTTTTTAAAAGAGAAACTTTGAGAATGTGGGTAACTCAAAGAACCTGTTGGTAAGTGGGGGGATGAAGTTGACAGGGTATACAGGACCCAGGGATGTAAAGACTGCTAGAATAGTGACCAAGTTAACACTACAGTAACACCACTTTTTCCATTACTGTCACAGCTGCTTTTAGCCACTACTGGACACCACAACTCTGAATGAATTTTGAATTATTCTTTTGTCTTTTCACCACTTTGTCTAAGATCCAAGACCAAGTGACATCCTAATTCTTAATTCATGGATCCAATTATATCACTACTAGGAATAATAAAAGGAATTGTTCAGACCTCCTCAGGGTCTGTCTGTATTGGGAATTACATTTTCTCATTCTGCAACAAAGCTTCGCTCCTGAAGAGCCCCCTCCCCCTCCCAAAAAAGTAACATCAATGACACAGAGCTGAAATTAATCTACATTAGGTGTTTTCCTCCATACCAGATTCAGCTCAGAAAATATGTACATGGTCCTCTTAGCTAAATGATATGGTAAGGTATTTGATCTCTCAATCATACCTCCTGTGATGGTTTGTTTTATGTGTCAATTTGACTGGGCTATGGTACTCAGTTGATGATCAAACAGTATTCTAGGTGTTACTGTTTTTGGTGCTGGTCTTAGCCTACCAATAACTAATGTTGTGGTTGGGCTAGCCTCTGTAGTTCTTCTTAAGATAGAAAGATACCCTTCAGCAATAACCATGGTGAAACTTAAAAAAAAATGAAGCTATATTACTTATACGATCTAAAAATTACACAGCACATCTGGGACCACACAGTGAGGTCATTGGAGGGGGAGAGAAAGAGAGAAGGCGTGCGAGAGAGAGAGAGACACACACACACACACACACAGAATGGACCTGGGCTTCTGCTTTTATTTACTGTTGGTGAACTTAAAACATGAGAGGGAATTTAAAGCCAGGAAAAAACAAATGGCCAAATGGGCGGTTACTGTAATCAAGTAATATCCCTAAAACCAAGAAGCCTTAGTGTGGGAAGGTGGTCTGGCTCTTTATTCAGTGCGTGGCTGGAAATGTGTTTGTTGAGGATCACTATCTTTGAAGTGGATGCCTCTTTGAAGTGGGGGCAAGCAAAGCTTAACTCAGGTACTTGAATTAAAAGAGAAAAACAACAACAAACAACTGTCAGGGTTTACACGACACTGTGACGATATTTTGAAGATGTGGTTAACATCTATAATCAGTTGACTTTAAGTAAAGGAGATTACTGTGTATAATGCAGGTAGATCTAGTCCAATCAATTAGAGGTGTTAAAAGAAAATTGAAGTTTCCTAAAGAAGGCATTCTGCCTCAAGATAGCAGTGTCAACTTCTGCCTGAATTTCCAATGGGCTAGCCTTTCCTTCTTGCTTCTGATTTGCCAGCCACCACAAGCATGTAAACTGGTTCCTTAAAACAGATCTCTCAAAAAACAAACAAACAAACAAACAAATCTCTCCATCTAATTATATGAGATCACCCACCACATATATATACACACACTATATATGTATCCGTATATATATATTTATATTTATACTGTACTATGTACGATATAGAGTAGTGTGTACTATATACAAGAATAAATGTATATACTAAAATAGCATACACACACACACATACACACCCAATACTGATTCAATTTATCTGGAGACTCTGATAAACCTGCCAAACCACTCCTCCAGTTTTCTATAGCTGATGAAAACTCTCCTAAATCAAAATTAGCCCTTAAGGTTATGACACGGGATCATGGTTGGAACTGGAAATTCATTTCCTGGGGTTGAGACAAAGACCGACTGTCCGTACACACTAGACAAAAATCTGGGGAGGAAAAGTAAAGAGGAGTAGGCGAAAATAAGGAGACAAACTTCAGTGAGAGATGTAGCGTCAAGAGAACAGGCTCACTGGGAAGGCTACAGTGAGAGACCTGGAACCCAGGAGAGAACCTGTAGAGAGTGAGTGTGAAGAAGAGATGTGACAAGGGAGAGGGGCAGACACCAAAAGGAAATGCAGAAGGAGTCATAGATCAACTATCTCTACAAAATTTATGCCCCAAGCTCTTATTGATAAAAATGTGTTGTAGATAATACCATCAAGAGTCGATCTTACTCTCCTTCTGGAGAGCTTTCTCAATCAGCAGGGCAGGCAAGTGGAAAACACATAGACTCTTGACCCTAAAGTTCACCTAAGTTTATAACCAACTTGTGTGCTGAATAGCTGTGATGCCCTGGCATATATTATTACTTAAATTCTCTGAATTGAGGGCAATAATAGTATCTACCTCACAGGATGATCATATTAAATGAATTAATTAATCTTAAGTTCCTGGTACAAAATAAGTATAAATAAACACTTAATGTTCATATTCTCACTAATATCACTACCAAGCTGACAGATGTGTCTGTCTCAGGGACTCAGTTGAAGTCATTAACCCTTCAATAGAGGTTTGCTTTGAAAAATGGTTGAGCAGATCATGGCATTTACATAAGATATGTTCTTACAGAGAGTGTCATAAGCAGGAATATATAATTAGTGAACCCAAATAATCTTTTGAAACACAGTTGGTGGATTGCCTCTTGTCAAGGAGTGAGTTTATGGGAACTAAACCAACGTAGGATAAAAGCTAAGGCTTTGAGGATGGAAAAATTACCTCTAATAGGCACAAAGCTGATGAAAGGAATACTAAATTAAAACATGTTCACATGCTAGAATCAAGGGGATATTAAAGAGTTTGGGGGGTTCAGATGTCATTTGAACTGTAGAGGCTGCAGGCTTTCCCAGCTTCACTTCTGAGGATTTGTCAAGTCCCTGTGCAGAGAGTGACATTTAAGCTCAAGTAACTCAGCCTTTACCACCCAACTGAATTCATTCCTGTAATAGAGAGTAAGCTGAGGTCATTGACAATCTGGGCTTCCACACAAATTTTGCAATGGGTATTGTGACCTTAGGGTTTTAGTCACCACTCTCATTTGGACTTGAAGAGGAAGACTTCGAAGGACAGGGTGAAAATAATATTCTGGCCTCTCTCCGGTCATGGAGAGTATATGTTCCCAGCAATCAATTCAACACTCATTAACAAGATATTAACACGCTGTCTTCATTGAGTTAATATCATCATTGCCCCATCACAGGGACCTATTTTGATCACAGGTAGACTGGGATCTTTCAAGCATGACACTTGTCCACCAAATTATTTCATTGAGTGACTATTTAATTGTATTAAATTTTTAGTATTTGTCATAGACTCTATCTTAACTTTGATATCTTACAAATCACATTGCAGTATTCCAGGCTGCTTCATTTCTACCTCAGACATATCATGTGGAAAGAAGTTTTTATGGGAAGGAGGAAATAAACTCATGAGGTACTTTCATGCCTGAGATGAGATGTGATAGCATTTTTCAAAGGTATTATTTTTCTGGTAGATCCTTTCATGCGAGTGTTGTATCAGTTATGTTATTTCCTATGAGGACACTTGGTTGCTATGGACAGTCTTTATTTTTTATTCTAAGTGGTGCAAAATATAGAAACACCATAATATTTTAAACCCCAAAAAGCAAACATTTAACTAGTACTCAGGGGCAGCATAGGATGCTAGTGAAAAAGCAAGTCTATACCAATTAAAAGAAATCCGTCCAAGAAAATAGTCAAACAAGCTGGTTTTGCAACATGTTGAGCAATACTATTATCTATTTTTCTTTAATATTTTAGATGCATTAAATATTTAGTGTCTGGGGGAGAAAAAAAAACCTATATGACAAAAGACATGTACGATATGGTGTCCTAATCTCAATGAAGATTTAGTAGGAAAGAACATGATGACTTTGCATACAATCTAATTGTCCCATTTTTGTACCAATTTTTCCATTTAGAAAGTCAGTTTTACCTACAGCCTTTAACTTTGTGGTTGTATTTGCACAATCACTTTGTTACATTTGCTGACTTGACCCCAAATATTCATTTATATCTTTCACAACGACTGCAAGCCATTAGTTTTCTCCTTGTATTTTCAGTTGGCATCTACTTATTATTGTTATAAAAGAGCATTGATTTCTGAGTATCATGCTTCATTGGTGTTGATTGGATCTTCTAAATGAGCAATGATTTCTTATTTTTAGAGATAATATATGTTGTTCCCATAGGCACCTGATTAAAATGACTAGGTAGACACAAGTGTTTTTCAAAGTCAATTTAAAGGATGTAGCTGATATAATAATCTTTTAGCTCAACAAAAACACATCTCTTTCCTTTTAGAAACAACAGTAACCAGTCTATGGTAAATTTAAGTGTGACTTTATCTGAAGAGTTAATTTTTTCAACTTTTATCCCAAAGAGTGACAGAATACAAACATCATAGATCATTTACGTGCCATGCTCACATCTGCATACTGCTTTCCTAGTTCACCCAGCTACCCTCTCCACATCTGTGAATACATGTGTTGTACGAGTTTCATGACCAAGGTATTTTGACATTCTGTGATTCTTGTTTTTACTGTTGCTATTGAACAGTTTCTTTTTTTAAAATATATTTTTTAAATTAAATCAAATTTAATGTTTTGGTGTATGTGTTCCAAAATTCATTGTTTATGCATCTGACCCAGTGCTCCATGCAATACGTGCCCTTAATATCCACCAGAGTTTCTTTTGGGTTTAAGACAACTGGCTAAGAATTTTTATGACTACTACAAATTATTACCTAATACATGTTTTTGTGTTTTTTAATTTTGGCATAACAGAATTTCCTGAAATGTTGATTGCCTGACTCATTTGGCTGTCTGATTATCTGTTAGGTAGCCTGTCATATCTTAAGGAAAATGCTACATCTTTCAAGCCAAATATATGTTTCCAGTTTCTCCTAAAGTACAAAGCTATAAAAAAAAAAAAAAAAAACTACCCGTTCGTGTTTACTGAAGAATCTAGTGAGTATTTAAATTGATGCCTTGAAATAACTTGGGTTAACTGATCTTTATTTTCAAGACATTTTCTTTCACTTCATAGATTGATATTTACTGCTAAAAATAAAATAAGAGAACATATGCATTTTGATGAGTTTGAGTTATGGTGCTCAGCACTTAGTTAGTCGGGCTGGCTTCAACTTTAATCACCTGAGATCAATTCATTTGGATTTAATAAAAAATCCACCATTTAAAGCTGAATAATTTGCAACAGTCTAGAATTTGACACTTAACAATGCCTGCTGTGATGGTTAATCTTCTACATCAACCTGGCTAGGGCCCGGTACCCAGGTACTCAGCCAGACGTGATTCTGGATGTTTCTTCAGAGGTGTGTGTGTGTGAGATGAGACTAAGACTTAAACCAGCAGGCTGTGAAAGAGGGATTATTCTCCACGGTGTGGGTGGGCCTTGTCCCATCAGTTGAAGGCCCTCTTGGAAGGAGGAATTCTGTTCCAAGATTGCGTTCAGGCTGAAGCTGAGATGCTCCCTTGGACCTACCGCCTGCGGCCTCACTTGCCAGCCTTCACCGTCCATGAGCCCATCACTGGAAATAACTTTCCATCTCCGTACACACCCTATCGGTTCTGTTTCTCTGGCAGATCCTGACTAAAACGCCGATGAGGAGGAGCACAGTTCAACAGTGTGAGGTGTACCTGGACGGAGTAGCAGGCAGTCATGGCAGAGAACAAGTAACATCTGTGTCTTCTGACCTAGAAAGACATCGGTCAGAAGACAGTTTAGCTTTTCAAGTACACGACGTCTTCAGTGGACAGGCACACAGGGGCAAAGTGTGTGCGTGCTTACAGGCACACAGGAGGTGGAAGGGAAATGGCACGCTGCTGGCCGACGCCCTCGGACCGTGACTGGGCTGCTGGGTGCTGCTGGCAGGCAGGGAGATGCCCTTCTCTCTGTGCTCTGTGGTGCCTTGATTTCAGCATATGCTGTTTCTGTTGTTAAAAGACTGGCACGTGGGGTGCCTGGGTGGCTCGTTGGGTTAAAGTCTTTGCCTTCAGCTCAGGTCATGATCCCGGGGTCCTGGGATCGAGCTCCACATCGGGCTCTCTGCTCAGCAGGGAGCCTGCTTCCTCCTCTCTCTCTCTGTCTGCCTCAACTTGTGATCTCTGTTAAATAAATAAATAAAAATGTTAAAAAAAAATTGAATCTCTAGAATGAGGTCTGCTTTTAAAAGACCGGCACGTGTGTATACGTAATGGGAAGGATTGGTTTTGAATCCCCTTCCCAGCCGAATGTTGGCAGGGAGGACAGCATGGCCAAGTCTGTCTGTGCACAGGGCATGCCCATCTGTGCCCAGGCCCTCCTGCCCTGGGGCAGCCAACCAGTGCTGCCCTGATCCCGCTCTGGTTACAGAGCCTCCCCAACACAGCTCGGAGTGTCCATGGCCATGTGTGGTTTTAGAGGACGCTCGTCCTGCAATTCTGGCCCTGGTTTCCGGGCTCTCCAGGAGCTGGGAGGCCCGTGGCACAGCTGGGGAGGCCAGGGTCGTGCTCTCAAATCCGAGGGCACCATGCAGTAGGGCATCCGAGGGCACCATGCAGTAGGGCGCTGCTCCTAGGTGCCGGACCCTCCTGGGCGCTGAGAGGCTGGTCGTGGCTCGACTGGAGGTTCCCAGGGAGGAGCGTTCTGCAAGCCGCGAGAGCTGTGAAGGCAGGGTGGTAGGGCCCAGCCACCTCAGCTTTGCCAGGGGCAGTCAAGCAGCCCAATCCCCTTGCAGAGATGCTTGCAGGGTCGTCTGCCCACTGCTGGTCGCTGGCTGGAGGAAGTCGGTGGAGGCAGTGCCCACGTGTGCCCTGCACAGAGACCTGCCTCCTGTCCCCCCTCCACTCAGAAGGACGCAGGGGGTGAGGGTCCTCGGCATCTTCCTCGGCCTGCAGCCCTGGGCCATTCAACCCAGCAGGTGGTCGTCTGAAAGTAACCCCGCCACCTGTGGACAAGCCCTGCCTCGAGTGTCTGCGCGCAGGCAGGCGCAGACAGCAGACACGCACGCGCTCAGGGGAGGCGCGTCAGAAGCAGCCAAGCACTGGAGTGGAGCCCGCCCGCCCGCACCCTGTGAGCGCCCCTAGCTCCGTAAGCCCCGTGAGCTGTGCGGCGGGCGTCGGTCCCCGCGCTTGTGACGCCCAGAGATGCGGTCGCCCCGTTAGGGCAGACCCCGCTGCAGCGGCCCGGGGTTCCGTTCTGCAGCCGGCTGTCGGCGGCAAGGGCCGCTGTCCAGAGAAGTGGCGGAGGCCGGGGGCAACTGGGAACCGCGATGCAGCTCAGAACCGCTGCCCACCTCCGGACTGTCCAGCCACACGTCCTCTGTCCCTGAGTGTGCCGACGGCCGGGGCTGCAACCCGGCATGGAGCCTGGGGATGCTCGGAGGTGCCGCCCCGCCCCGCGTGCCCTTCCAGAGCCTAAGGCCTGGGACCACGCGGCTTCTGTCGTCCTTCCTTCCTTCCTCCAAGGAAGATGGCAGGACCACAGCAGCAGCCTGTCTTCCCGTCGCGGATGGAAGTGTCGGAGCCTCCGTGCCCGCTGTGAGCCTCCGAGGACCGTGGCTGGAAGTGCGGGAAGTATCCCAGGCCCGCCGGCAGCGTTGGATGGCCGCAGCCGGAAGTGTCAGAAGTACCCCGGAAGTGCCTGAAGTACGCCGGAAGTGCCTGAAGTACGCCGGAAACGTCCGCCAGGCGTTCACAGGGAGCGTGGCACGCTGCGGAGCGCTGTGTCCCTGAAGCGCCCGGCGGGGCCTGGCCTGCTCCCCCTCCACCTGCTCCCCCGGGCCAGCTGCCTAGGCGCTGAGAGAGCTTGCTCGGCTGTAAACACCCCACTCCTCACAGCTCCGCCGATGGGTAACCCGGTGACTACCTTGCGAGCCCTGCGTTGGTGGGTGCCATGGGCGGCTGCGCACTTCGCCTCCCTTCGCGTGGCTTATGGTGGCAGAGCTGAGGTTAGATCCTGTGGCCTGCGGGACGGACGCGCTCCAGAGTCTCCAGAGTCCACGCCCCCGGGGCCACGACAGATCAGAAAAGCGTGCGCCCGGTGCGCTGACCACTCTGCCCGCAGCTCCTTGGCCCTGAGGAATTGTCGTCCAAGGTAGGTCTCCGGTGGACTTTCCGTTGCTCTTAATGGTAGAGAGCTGTCCCCTCCCCCATCCCTAAGAGTTGGTGCTCTGGCTTATCCAGTATTAATCTTGTGCAGTGCTCCAAACGACCTCGTCTCCAGCCCCCTTTCAGCCAGGTGTCCCATGGGCTCTGACAGTCGCGTGGGCTACCGGGGCCAAGGACGCCCCCTCGCCACCACTGGGGGAGCTGAGGGAGGGCAGCCCCGGGGGCTGGGGCTCAGGGTGGGCTGCGTCCAAGCTGGTCCTGTCTCTCTGTGACGCTTCGGGGATTCTCGGGGACTCTGATGGCAGCACCCTGGCATGGGTGGGTGGTCCTTCCTTCCCAGGTGCCCCTCAGTCCTGGCTTCCCGCTGTGCACTCTGCAGACTCTGATGGGATCCACCCCCACCCAACCCAGAGCTGGCCTCTGACCAGCAGACGTTCCTGCTCACCCTTTGGTGGTCCCGGGAGGCTTGTGTGCTGTCGGTGGGGTGCCCGTGCCGCAGCCCGTGTGGTCCAGCCCGCGTGGTCCAGCCCGCTCAGTCCATGTCGGTCTGGAAGGCTGCCTTGGGCTGATGACCAGGGAGGAAACCCCTTTCCCCGTGGGGAGGAGAGGGAAGACACCACAGAGCTCCGGACAGCCCTGTGGGACCTCGTCTCACCATCCCAAGTCTCCCTGGGCAGACCTCCGGAGTGTGTGACTTTGGCGTCAAACCTGTGCAGACCCTCCCGAAATGAAGCGACACCGTGTTGTTCAGGGCTGGACCCTGAGAGTCCATTCCATGCTCTCACTTCCCTGCAATCCTGCCGCCATGCTGCCGGGGGGAGGGCCACCTGCAAAGAGAGGCCCCCGGGGAGGACAGACAGCAGGCCGCGCCTGCTGGATGTCTTTCCATCTTGTAGGAGCGCTCCCGATCCCCGCCGGCCGCTGTGCGTGTGTCCTCACCCTGTCAACCCACACTCACGGGAAATGATGTGACCCTGTGGTTCCGAGCCCCCAGATGCTGGAGCGGCAGCGGGCCACTGGAACCAGGAGCCACAGCAGGTTTTAGAGGGAAGGGGTGCTGCCATCGACATGGGTTGGTGATAAGTCTCTGTGCGTGACCTGGCAGGTTGACAGCGTGTCCCAGGGTGAGAGGCAGGGGAAGGGGTGCTGTGAAGGGATACTGGTGGGGTTGTGGGGGAGCCCCCCCTTTTCTGGGGTCACAGGCATCCCTTAAATCCCAGTCTCCCACTTCCAGGCTGCAGTCTACTGAGGGGTGAGTGGTATGTCCCAGTGTCACTGCGGGCCTACTGTCCCACCTCTCTGCACACATTTCTACGACTGTTGCTGGTGTAGGGTTCAGGCAATGCCCTGCACCCTGTTCTCCTGCGGTGGAAGTTCGGGTCACCCAGGCAGTGGATACAGAGCCCCCTGGGCACAGGTGGAGGCCAGCACGCCGCCCTGGGGCCCTGCAGCCACAGCCCAGGGGTTCCAGGAAGCCCAGGCAGACGTTTGCTGGCTGCAGCGGGCCAGCAGTCCTGCTGACCTTCAGCGGGGCCATTAACCCCCTCTCGTGGAGGGAGGGGCGTCACATGTTTGGGGACCAGCTATGGAACCATCCCGGAGGCACTGAGTTTTTCCACCACTGGCTTGGCTTCTGTTTCTGCCGTGAAAACGCTGTGTCCCAGATGGGACTTCCCCTCCCTGGATGCTGGGCCCTGTGGCGGGAGAGTGGCCGTCCTGTGCTTGCCTCGGGTGACAGTGATGGTGCTGCCAGGCTCTGAAATGGGGCTTGCTTGTTAGTGCAGCAGAGCCGGGTGGGGCCCGCCAGCTTGAGGGGAAGGACGCGGGGCAGGATGCAGGGCCGGCCGAGATGTGGGGAGCTAGCTGTAAGGCAGAAGGGGGATGGAAGGTGAATGAGGAGGGCTTGGTGCCCAATAGGCTGTGGGGCTGGGAGGGGAGGGAGCCATCCGGGGAACCCCAGGAGCCCATGCATTGGGGTGGGGCCCACCCCGAGGCCGGCTGGCCATCAGGCAGGGCTGAGTAAAGAAGTCCCAGAGAAGCCAGAGGACTCTGCGTGGAGGGCAGCTGGTTGGGGGGAAGGGGTCCTCGAGACGGCCTGGCTTGGGTGATCCCCTACCAGAGTGCACTGGAGTCCCGAGGGCTCAGGCCTGAGCTGGTTCAGCGCCGTGTGCTTGGGAACTCACTCATTCATCGTTCCTTCAGCCAACTAGCACGTTGTGAGGACCTGCTATCTGCTGGGCATGTTCCTCTGCATGGGACATAGAGGGATGGACAAGACAGAATGTAGCCAGCCCTCAGGAGTTGGAAGTCTGGTGAACAGGCAACCCTGGCCTCCTGCCCGTGCTCTGCGTCCGTAGTGGGGGTGGTCTCTCCAACCCTCTCTGCCGGGACGTCTGCTGGGACCTTTCTGGCACCACTCGCAGGCTTACCTGGTGGCTGTGTGCCACGTTTGGCTGACGGGTTGAACCTCTGTCCCCACTGCCACATGCCCCTCTCTGTGTCAGCCTTTCTCATCCGTGCTGTGTGGACATGGACCCTCGCGTTAGGACGGAGGTGTTCTCAGAGGAAATCCTCCATGCCAGGAATGGGGAGGAACTGGCCCTTGGTAGCTGCAACTTCCAACACTGGGGCCCCGGTGTCCTAGCGCAGGTGTGACCTTCACAACCCCAGTGACGGTTCTAGCTGCTGCCCCCAAATCCAGTTCCAAAAATAACATCTATTAGACTCTCATGGACTCTGTCTCTAACTTCTGTCCCCACAGCTCCTTCACGCTCACATTGACAGCATCTCCATTCCCCAGGATGCTTGGAAAACAGAGTCAGAGTCCACCACGTCTCCTTCCCAGGGCTGGTAAGTGCTGCAAAGCAGACATCCTGTTTTCATTTTTATTGTTAAAGAATGTGTGCCAAATTTCCACCACATGGGATTCTTGTTATTAGTGAGGAGCTTTTATTAGGAGGGCTTTTTCCTCTCTAGCAGAGTGGGAACTGGTAAGAGTGTTTCCAGGGTTGGGCGAAGGCTGGTCAGACAGAGGTCAGGAGGTCTAGTGGACACTTGTCACTGGAGGTTGTTGCTGGCTGAGCAGCTCGAGGGGTTTTCCTTCAACCCGTCTCAGAGCCATGCTGAGGGGCGCACGTGTCTTGGAGCCAAGAACACTGAGCCTCGGACCCGTGGCCTGCTTGGTCACCATCCCTACACCCTGTTCTCTGCTTTGGGATGTCCAGGTGGGAAGGTGGCATCCTCTGGCCTGTCGTAGACCCTTCCTCACACGCTTCCCGCCAGCCCTTCCCGGCCTCTGGCTAACAGCCCCAGCCATGTGGCCCTTTCCTGGACCCCCGAGGGCATCTTTCCTCCGGGAGGCCCCGTAGAGCAGCACTGTGGATGTTTTTATGGGTCATGTTCTGAATGTCACACCCAAGTTAAGTCTATGCTGATTCAATTAGAACACGTAAGCCAAGGGACTTCTTCATCGTCCCACAACTGGGTCCTGGGCGAGAGGCTTCTCTCTGGACAGAGCTGTCCTCACTGCTGGGCTGCGAGCGACCGTCTGGGCCCTCCCTGGTCAGCCTGTGTGCCAAGCGGTCTTGCGGCAGGACGGCAGAACTGGAAGCCCATGCCCCTGCACACACGGGAGACTGAGGGCCGGGCGGCGGGGGTGGCACACTGCTCGGAGCCACACACTGTCCCGGGGGGTCAGCCCAAGGCCCGAGGGGCTGTAGAAGCTGCACCTGAGGAGCTGGCCGGGGCTTGGGCCAGATGGGGTCCCTGCCTCTGGAAGACGCCACATCCTGCTGCCCCCAACCTGGGAATGTGTGGCCTCACCTTGCAGGAGGGGCTTTGCCGATGTGACTAATTCAAGGTTCTCACTGGGGGTGGGGGTGATCCTGGACTGTTGGGACACACACCAGGTCAGCGCGAGCAGCCTCCTATGTGGGGGCAGGCGGGTCTGCATCAGACGAGGCGAGCCAAGGGAAGCAGAGGTGTGTGTATGCACACGTGTGTATGTTCCCATGTGTGTGCTCGAGCATGGAAGAGACAGACCGGGAGTGAGAGAAGCAGGTGGAGGATCGCCGCTGCTGCTGGAGGTGGAGGAGGGCCCTGGGGGCAAGAGCACAGGTGCATCTGGACTCCGCGGAGACAAGACAACGCACTTGCCTTGGTCCTCCAGCAGGAGCACAGACCCGAATTTAGACCTCGTGTCTCCAGAGCTGCGAGAGAGTGTGGTGACTTTTCCCGTTGGCCATGAGAAACCTGTTGGAGGCATGACAGCCTGCCTCTAGTTCAAGGGGGAGATGGGCTGTGAGCAGTGGGGGTCGGTGCTGACCATGACCTCGGGGTGAAAGGGATGGCAGTGGCCCAGAAGCTTCAGGCCGCACGTGCACAGTGCCTTTCTTGGTGCCCGGAAGACAGGATTATACAGTTTTAGATGATCGAATCAATAAGTTAAAGAACAAGAACAGCTGAAGAAAAAAGAAAGTCAAGTGTATGTTTTGGCACAAAGATGGAACTTGTAAAGTCTCCAAGCAAAAGTTTTCATTCAGACGCCACCATTCTCACTGAGTGTTCAGAAATATCTTTCCACCGTGCGCTCCCAGTTTCAGTCTCCTGGAATGAAGAGTACACGACAAACTTAAACAGACGCCTGCCTTCCTTGGCTGGCAGACCATCACGGGCCAGCCAGACGGGGTTCTCCCCCGTGTGGGCAGTTTCCGTGAGCCCGGGGGAATGGTTCTCGGGGGCTGCCCGCTCCTGGACCCCCCCAAAGCCCTTCCATGCTGGTCACCCACCGGCCTCCAGCGCTGGAGGCCGAGCTCCGGGAGCCCCGCCCCAGCCCGTGTGTGTCCTGCGCTCCATGATGCCTGGCGGGGGTGATGGGTGCGTCAGCTGTGCTCAGGGAGTGGTTGTCCCCATGGTTTGGCCAGGGGGTGTGACTGGCCACCAAGGACCTACTTCCCTGAGGCAGGAGGGTCCTCAGTTGGGGCAAAGAGTGTCGGTGATCTTCTCTGCTCGTCCAGGTGCTGAGGTCCTGCATCTCGGGGAGCAGCACAGAAGGATCCCGGTCGGGTGGCGCACCCACAGCGAGAGCTCCTGCGGGGGCCTGATGGCACGTGTTTCTGCAGCTCAGGGCTCAGGACCGTGCACCTGCTGCAGGCCATGCCTGGGGCTTGAGAAAGCCACCGGCCTCAGGGAACTCTTGTTTCCGAAAAAAAAAGCTGATCCTTGCACAGGTGGGGCTGCGGGCCCAGCTCAGACGGGTGTGGAGGATCACAGGCAAGGGAGCGTCGCCATGGACGCGAGGGTCTCTCAGAGGAGCTATGGCTCCCACTCGTGCAGGAGAACCAGGGAGGGGCTGGACACTGTGACATTCCAGTGGCTTCGGGGCCACGGGCTAGGGCGCTCCTTTGGGCCTTTCTTACCGTGTGGACTGAGAGTCCTCAGGGACAAGAACTCTGTCTTCTGCTCCTTCTTGCCCCTTGTTCCTAAGGGGATGACCAGCAGGCCGGCAGGACCAACACCAAGAACATGGTCTTCCTCTCCATCCTGCTTCCCCAGGGCTGGGCCCGGGTCCTGATGTCCAGCGAAGGACCTTGCCCTGGCCTGGGGCTCCTGGGTGGGTCCTGGGGATGGCGCGTAAGGTGCTGGGGGAGAGGCCTGGCAGCATCTGATTCCTTCCTCCCTCCCTCCGTGCTCGAGGCCTGCATCCCGACCGCACGCCTGGGATGCTGTTCACATGGCTTGGATGTGGAGACCGTGGCTTCCTTGGATGCCCCTCACCTCTGACGGGCTGCATCCTCGAGCCAATGAGGCCATGTTCTCTCTGACTTCTGCGCCAGATCGCCCAGACCTGAGCATGCTCCCGGGGTCCAGGAGGTGTCCGTGGCCCTGTCTCTCTGCTGCGCTTTGATGAGCTCCTGCTTTGAGGGCTGCAGAAGGATCCGTCACGGCCAAGAAGAGGACATCCCCATTAGAAGGCAGCTGCCCCCGGTCTCCAGCCTCCTGGGCCTTCCTGGTTGTCTGTCCTTTCTGCCGCAGGAGGAGTTCAGAGTCAGCAAGTCGTCAACTGCTGGGGCGCCGGCTCAGGTCCCAAGAAGATGGTGTCTCTATGAAGTGCGGGGCTGTCCTGGCCCCTGTCGCATGCAGGGCAAATTCTAGGTCCCTCGTCCTGGCGGTGAAGATGCCTTTCTTCCGGGGCCGGCCTCTTCTGGACATCCATCATCCCTGCATCCCGGGTGCTGCACAGAGGGCTGGTCGGGCCCCCAAGTGCTGTGCAGTTTGGAACCACCCACGTGTGCAATGCTTGGAACAGCCTAACACTCCAGGTCAGAGCCAACCCCTGCTCCTCCAGGCGGGGCCAACCCATCTCACACCGCGTCCCACACCTCGTCCCACAGCTTTTTGCTCGACCCGAGTGCAAACATGTCACGTTCCAGTGGTTTTGCCTCGCGGCCCATCCCTCGCTGCTCAGACCCTTCCCTGAGGATGGGGAGCGTGTCACGTCGGATTCTCGCCTGCTCGGTCCTGGCACAGGGACGCTCACAGTATCCCTGGGAAGAATGGCTGCCACTCGGTGCCTGCTGGAGGGTTTGAGAGCACGGCTGTGAGGAGCAGCCCCCCCAAAAAGGGGGGCCGGAGGGGCGGGGGATGGGGAGCCTCGGACATTGCTGGCGGTAGCCTGGTGAGGAGTTCCGAACTTAACAGAGTCACAAGGCCTTGTGAGTCCCTAGCTCTAGTCCAGACCAGACCTTGAGACCACCCACCCAAGATGAAAGCTTTTTTCGGACGGTCAAGTCCCTTCTGACAGAGTCCACAGCGTGGAGAGGATCAGAGTCTGGTGGAGAAGGTGAGCACTGAGAGTGGTTCACGTGATGACTGAGGGGAATGTGGGCCCCTGTGGGCACACGCAGTGGAGCTGAGAACTGTCATTTGACATAGAGAAGGTGAGAATCTTCAGGGTGACTCCTGAGTAATCAGGGAGGGCTTCCTGGCGGAGGTGACCCTAGCGCAGTCTCAAGGACTTCCTCATCAGTGGCAGTTGTGCAAAGGGAAGGGTGGGGTGTGCACAATACTGACAGAGGCCGCTGGCGTGAAGTCCCCGTCCCGCGTGGTGCAGCGTGGTGTGTGGAGAACTCGCACATTGTGCTGCAGCCGGAGCCCAACACACTTGCTGGAGGGTGGTGCCGAGGGGTTGCTGAAGCACCAGAGGAGCATGTCAGGCAGGAGTCAGGGAACGTTCAGGGAAACGTCCACCTACAGGAATCTCGGGGCCTGGTGAGAGCTGATGCCCTCCCGTGCTCCTCACTGAGCGAGCAGGTGGGACCCACCTGGACCCTGAAGGATGGGCCCATGTCAGGCTCCCTTCTGCCTTCGGGCCATCCTGAGATCCCAGGGCGCAGAGGGGCAGGAAGGGGGCAGCCGGCGTCGGGAGCCTGTTAGACGGAGATGTGCGCGTGCGGTAGATCGCGGATCAGCACAGAAGGTGCCCCGAGACGCTGGCTCCGTGACACGCAGCGGGCGGAACTCATGGGCATTTTCCTCCTGGACACAGAGGCGTCGTTATTTCAGATGCACAGGGAGCTGAGCCTTGAGCCCCCGCTGGCCCGCAGGATGAGGATGTTTTTCCCGCGGTGTGCTCTAATTGCCGCGCTGGGCACAGCCAGCTCTGCAGCCGCTCATTACCATCCAGATGTCAGTACATATGACCAAATATCCCCTGCTCATGGAGGTTCCCATCCATCTCACATGAGGCGTTCCTTCTCACACGAGGTTGAAAACTGCAGGCTCCTACCCCTTCTGTCCCCTCGAGTGTCAGAGGCTCCCAGGTTAGGGTCGGTCTCATTTGCTTGCACCTGTGAGCACCCATGGGCCGGGTGCAGGGTGGGCCAGCCCTCAGCAGTGTCTAGACGTCATGAGTCACCAGCACTGTGGCCTCCGGGAAGGGGAGGTCGACCTGTACTGGGAAGACTGCATGGAGAGAAGTGGTTTCCGGGCTGGGGCCCATGGGACGGCTTCCGGTGCTCCTTGGTGCCCCAAAGTTACTTGCAAACTAGGGCTTCAGCGTGTGTTTCTGTAAACAAGGATGTTTTCCCACACAACCAGGACACAGTCCCTGACCCAGGGGGTAGCCACAGTGTGCCTGATCCCAGAGCCCACGCCCTCCAGCTGTGCCGATGACGTGTGTTACCCAAGCACCATGTGCTTCCCTGAATTCTCCCTTTCCCATGGCTCCCTTGGGCTGGAGAGGCCCTCGGCTTTCCCCTGAGGTTGCAGAAGGCTACGGGACAGGAGGCTGGGTCCGTGTGGGGCTCCTCAAGAGGAAGGTGTGTTGATGCATCCTCCGCAGGATAGGGTACGTGTTCCCATGTGTCCTGTTGCTGGAGGCACGGCTCCAGTCCCCTCATCAGGAGGACATCTGTCATGCCTTTGCGCTGCGAGACCATGCTTCAAGTTGTGTCAGTATTTTACTCCTCGTCACATTTTCAGTTCATTTGTATGTGCGCGTCTATGTGGACTCACAGTTTCCTGTTTTACTCAATAGGTTCTAACCTATTACTACTGCCATTTTATTTCATACTCACGTTATCTCGTATTTGACCAGTGGGAGCCCTCTGTGCCCCTTGACCCATCCTTGCTCTGTCCCCATCATTCTACGAACACCTCCTTGCTTGACCTTGACCTCCCCAGGTCTGGGATCAGTCCCTTCTCTGAGGAGCCCTTTCTTCTTTCAGTGGAAAGTGGTATGTAGAAGCCCAGACGCAGATGCTAGGCATGCTCAGTGGTGTCGGGGTGCCCCTGCTTTCCGGCTTTCCAAAGAACAGAGCTGAGAGATGTCTGTGAGATACCATGTCACGCTACGTTACATGTTGTCGTTATCCGAGTGTAGTTTACGTATCGTATGTCTGGCCAAATGGCGCATATCCGGATGTACCAACAGTTCCCGTTACGCACACACACTGACACTTCTGCATCAGTCTCCAGACATCGGAAGACCTGAGTTCTCATCGGTACACCTGGTTCAGATTCGGGTTTTCTCCCTGTCAGTATGTGTAACTCCCTCCCCGTGATGACCGAGTCGGTGCCTACGAACACAGGGGTGTAAGCAGCAGAACTAGCTTGCATCCCGTGGTTTTGGAGGGTCAGGGGGCTGGGCCTGGTTCTGGCTGAGGCTGGGAGGAGAGAGTGGCCCAGGCCTTACCCCCGTGACTGTGGTCACTGGCAGTTTCCGGCGCTCATTGGCTTGAGACGCTCACCCAGTCTCTGCCTTCATGCTCTCCATTGTGTGGATTTCTCTGTTCAAATGTCTCCTTGTAAGGACATCGGTCAGACTGGCTTACGACCCGCCCTGCTCCCGTGTGAATCCGTCTTAGCCAGTCAGGCCCACAACAGTCCTGGTTGGAGGCTGCCATGTGGGCACTGAGGGGCCGAGAGCTGCCTGCAGCATGGCCAGGGCTGCTGGTGTGGGACATGAGCAGAGAACAGGAGTGGGTAAGGGGGCCTCCAGCCGCCCGTGTGGGTCTGTTTAGCAGGAGGCCCTCACCCATGGAGCGATGTCCAGCAGATCAGTGAGCACACCAGTTTGCAGTTTAGGGCTGGGGTCAGGGGGAGGTTGCACATCCGATGTCACTGGTATGAGCCGTGATGTGTCACATGAGCAGAGATGCTGGAGTGGGCATAAGGGTCTGGTGGAGGTGACCACCGTCCGAGTGGGGCTGAGACAGGCTGCAGGCCATCGCTTGTCAACTCCCCTCTGATGGCGCCTTGCAGGGGAGGGGGAGAATGTGGACGTCCTGACATGAATCTGTCCCAGAAAAGTCAGTCCCCTGTGGGGCCTCTGCTGGGCCCGTGCTGAGGACCCCTGTGTTGAGGAGTGAAATTCATACCAGGTGGATGGCAGGTTCAAGGCCCGACTCAGCCGTGGACCTCAGAACCCGCCCATCGCCCTCCAACGTGGGGATTCCATAGCACCACATTTGCTGCCCGACAAGTGTGGGGAACATCGGGGTTAGGGGTCGTACTGGTTTCCCGTCCTGTCCGGTCCTCACACGCACCCTCAGAGGCATGGAGAGATCTACAGCCAAGGAGACACAGTCCCAGGCCAAATTAATGGGACGGGATGGAGGGGGGCCCGAGAGTCCAGAGCCGCACGCCTCCAGCCGTCAGACTCGTGTGGCCCCCACCGCTGGCCGTGTCCATTCCCCCCAGCCCTGGCCCCTCTACTGTGGATGCCACGCTCTTGCTGACCAGCTGGCTTCTCCGCCTGTCCTCACCCCATCTGGGAAGTCACCCCAAGCTCTGCAGTTGGTCCCTCCCAGTAGCTCCTGCCCCCAAGCATCACCCACATCACCTCCCGGTCAGGTCCTCCACATCCCAGTTCTCTTGTTCTGGAACCCTCCTGTGTCCCAGCCCTGGTCCTCAGCAGCCCACTGGCTGGGAGCCCCTGCATCTGGCACAGGTGGTGGGAGGTGGGCCAGCCATTCCTGGGGGAGGATCAGAGCCACGTTCAGTGACTGCCACTCCCTGCACCTGTGTCCTGTGCGGGAAGCGGTGAGTGGCTCCTGCCCCCTTGTGCTCTGAGCACATGTCCCAGCGTCCTGGCAGCGTTGCCCTAGAAGTGCCAGGGAACCTGGGGTCCAGGGGAGCGGAATTGAAGGTCCCAGGCTTGAGACCGGCTTCCTGGTCAGGACCCAGGACAGCGACTGTCTGAACTCCAGACTTGGGCCAGAGTGGATGTCTGGGTCTGGCCTCTGCCTGCACAGTGAGGTCAGCCTGAGGCGCACACGCCCACAAAGCCCTCAGCACACTTGGGACAGTGAACACACCCAGCAGCTTCCTGCTGCCCCCTCCTCACCCCGAGCCACCCACTGACCTGCTTTCTTTGGCTGTAGACCACTTAGCGGTTCCTAAGTTTTGTAAGCAGAATCCTACTTCTTGTTGCCTCTGGCTTCTTCTGTCCTGAACACTCTCCATGTTTCCCCGTGATAGGATTTCCCTCCTGTTGTATGGCCAAATCGTACTCCACGCCACGATGCCCACAGCTGGTTTCCCCATCCTCTGTGGAGGAACACTCGAGGCGTTTCCGGCTCAGGGCGAAAACAAATGATCCTGCAGCGAATATCGACTTGCAAGTCATCGTAAAGATGGTTGCACGTTTTCCTTGGGTGCATACACACCGATGGGGCAGGACAGTCAGATCTTACAGCAGGTATGTGTTTAGCTTTCTTTTTAATTGAAATTTTTGTTGAGATAATTACAGGGTTATATGCAGTTTTAAGAAATAACACACAGAGGTTCTGTGGGTTTTACCCATTTTCTTCCAGTGGTAACATTTCGTAACATCACAGTCAGGACACTGACATTGATACACCCACACCTCTTATTCGGTTTCCCCAGGGTTCCTAATGTTACTGTGTTACTAATGTGTGCACAAGTCTTCAGTTATGGACAGCAGGTCAATCACCAGCTCCCCCTGCTGTCGGCGGGAAAGACAATCCCACCTGCCGGACTGTTCCAAGCACAGGCAGTACAGCCTGTCCCCTTCTGCCCTGGCTCCCTCCCACAGCATGGCGCCCCAGAGAGCCTTCCAGGCTCTGTGTCTGGCTGTCCTCAGCTCCTCTTTATGGCTCAGCCATATGCAGTGCTGTGGGCATGCCTTCCATTCACCCGTCAAAGGACATCGGCTTGACCCCAGGTTTTGGCTCTGAGGAATCAAGCTTCTCTGAACAAGTCCACAGTTTTCTGTGGACACAGCCTTTGTTTCTCTGGGACGCTGGTTAGTAAGAGCCGCACGTTTCCCTTTACAAGGCGCTGCCAAACTGTCTTCTACAGTTGCTCCCCGCAGTGCATTCCCTGTCTCCATCACCATGTCCGTTTCCGCCAAGCTGATGGACGTGCTGTGGTGTCTCACCATGGTTTTTCCTTTGCACTGTCCTGACGACTGCTGATGCCAAGCATGTTTCATGTGCTTTTTTCTCAAAAATGAAATGTCTGATTACGTGTTTTGCTCGTTTTCTGATTTGATTGCTCGTTTGGTTTTGGCTGTTGGGTTTTGAAGTTTCTTGGTATATTGTGGCCATGTCCTCTGTAGGAAAGACGGTTTGCAAACACCTCCTCCGGGTCTCCAGCTCATTTTTCCATCCCTTTTACAAGGTCCTTCCCATTTGATATGCCCCAACTCACCCATTTTCTGTGCTTTCTGGTGTCAGCTCTGAGAGCTGCTTGCGTAGTCTCAGGTATCAGATTTTTTTCTTCCTTTTTGTTCTAAAAATGTTATGATTTCGCATTTTAATTGAATTCCCTGATGCATTTCGACTTAATTTTTGTATGAGGCATGAAGTGATGGGTGAGCTTCAGTTTCTACCTGTAAACGTTCTTCCTCCACCAGACTGTCCGTGCACCTCTGTCAAACATCAGTGACCCACATTGCTGTGGGCTTGTTTCTCGGTTCTCTGTTCTGCTCTGTCGATCTGTGTCTATCCCCCTGTGGATACCACGGTCATGGTCTTTATCACTGTGGCAGTGGTTTCAAAAAGTGATCTCACCCTTTCGGTTCCTCTCCACCAAGATTGCTTTAATTATGCTGGGGGCGGGGTGTCTGTGACTCTCCAGATAAATTTTAGAATAAGCTTGTCTACGCCCATAAAAAACTTGCTGGTGTTTTGACAGAAATTCCATGAAACCTGTACATCAGTCTGGGGCTCATTTCACCAGGTTGGATCTTCCAACCCATGAACACAGCTTGTCTCTCCATTAGTTTGGGCCTTTTCACTGTCTTCCATCGGCATTCTGGAATGTACAGCCTGCCGATCCTGGGCACACCTGAGAATTTCATCCTCTTCAAGGTGGTTGTACATGGCCTTGTGTTTTTAATTTCAGTTCTGGCATATTCGTCATTAGCATACAGGACCAAAGTGGATTTTTGTGAGTCGGTCCTATATCCTAGAACGCGCCGTGCTCATGTACTAGTTGTCGGAGTGTTTTTGTTGATTTCTTGAGATGTTCCGCATAGATAATCTTGTCGTCTGTAAATAGAGACCGTTTATTTCCTCCTTTCCAACCCACAGGCCTTTTATACGTGTACATATTTCCCGCCTAGCGCAGTAGCTGGAACGTACGGGACTATGTCAGACGAACTTTGTTCCTACTCGTGGGGAGGAAGCATTCCGTTTTTAACCATTAAATATAATGTGAACTGTTGCTTGTTTTTGTAGCTGTGTTTTATCAATGAGGTAATCTCTTTCTATTGCGAACTTCCTGGTTTTTAAAAAAATCATGAATGGCTGTTGGATTTTGTCAAGAGCTTTTTCTGCATTAATTGCTAGGGGTTTTCTTTCGTTTATTGAGGCAGTGGATTACATCGATGGTTCTGAATATTCAACCAACCTTGCACATCTGGAATAAATCCCACTTGGTCATGACATGGAATACCTGTTAGATTCTATGGAATTCTCCTTGATAATGTTTTGTTGAGAGTTTTTGCATCTTAATTCATGAGCGATGTTAGCCTCTGTGTTTTTCCTTCTTGGTGCACAGTCTGGCTTTTCTTTCAGGGAAATCCTGGCCTCATGAGATGAGCTGGCAAGTGCTTCCTCCTTTTCTGTTTTCCAAAAAAGATCGTGGAAAATTGGAGTTAATCTTGTTCCCAGCTTTACTGATGTATAATCGATGAAAAATGTGTCTACTGGCTGGGAACAGCGTGGCGTTCTGATATATGTACACGCTGTGAAATGCTTACCAGGTCAGGCCGTTAACACGTCTATACCTGACGAAGTTGTTTCTGGTGTGCCAGAACATTCTAGAATTCTCTTCCAGCACATTCCGAGGGTGCACTGTATCGGTGTTGGCCACAGGCACCGTGCTGCACGTCTGACTCACAGAACTCTGTCCTGCATAACCCCTAGTCTCCGGCAGCCACCCTTCCACTCTCTGCTTCTGGAGTTGACTTTTAAATTCCACACGTAAGCGAGATTATGCCCAGCTGATGTCATTGGGCATAGTGTCCTGCAGGGTCGCTCCTGTTGTCCCAAATGGCAGAATGTCCATGTTTTTTAAGGCTGAGTAAGATGCCATTGTGTGGACAGCCCGCATTTTCTTTACCCGTTCATGGGTTGGTGGGCACCAGCTGGTGATCCCACACCTTGGCTGTTGGGAGTCACGTTGCTGTAAACATGGAGGTGCAGGTGCCCTCGAGATACCACTCCTTTGGGCAAATAGCCGGAAGTGGGGTTGCTGGGTTGCAGGGCAGCTGTATTTTTAACTTTCTGAGGAACCTCCTTGCTGTTCTCCAGAGCGGCTGCACCAGCCTGCACTCCCACCAGCGGTGCACGAGCGTCCCCGTTCTCTGCTCCCTCACCAACCCCTGCTCTCCTGCATTGCTGCCTCTCGCCATTCTGACGGGGGTGAGGGGATACCTCATTGTGGGTTTGACCTTTATCTCCCCGATGCCGAGTGATGCTAGCATCTTTTCATGTGTCTGTTGGCCATCTGGATGTCTTTTTCTGAAAAAGGTTATTATTATTATTTTTTTAACGTTTGGTAGAATTCTCCCACACAACCATCCACTTGACATTCTGTCAAGTGTACTTTTAATCATGAATTCAGTTTCTTTCACGGTTATGGGGATGTTTAGACTGTGTCCTCATTTTGGATAAGTTTTGGTTAAGTTTTCTAGAAATTGGTTCATTTCTTCTTTGTTGTATTAGAAATTGTTTTTCCTCTTCTCTCCTAATCCGTTTAATGGCTATAAGCTCCGTAGAGATAATCCCTGTTTAATTCCAGTTACTGGAGAACTGTGGCTCCTTCTTTTTTAATTTCCATCAGTTTTGCCAGAGGTTTGTAAGTTTTACTGACTTTCACGCAAAGAACCAGATTGTTGTTTCATCGATTGTTTTCTACTGTTTTTTTTATGTTCACTTTCATTGATTCCTACTCTGACTTTTATAATTTCCTTCCTGCTCCCCGCTCTGGGTTTATTTTGCTCTTCCTCCCCAGCTTCTTGCAGGACGGACTTAGCTAACTGGTTGGAGATAGTCCTCATGTCTGGTGCATTTCATGCTGTAACATTTCCTCTCGGTACTGCTTTGAAATCACAGTTTTGCTGGTTTTCGGCATGAGAAGTGACTTCTGATCGAGTGCTGGATGTGCCATCCTTCATAGTTGGGGGTGTGGGGCCCGGTTTCATTTCTCTATTTAGCAGAGAACCACTGTTGACTCTGTGGTTCCGATGACAGCTTCACTGAAGGGCTTTGTCACCGGTGTCCCTTTGCTCATCTCGGGTCTGCCCCAGGGCAGTGTCTCCAATGGGGGAGAGGCCTCTCTTCTCCCCACCTCACCCCCATTCTCTGTCCTCCCTTATTGCTTGTAGAAACGGAATTCCCTCTCAGACTGTGTCTGGCTGCATGGTTCCCCCTCAGAAAGTGCATGTCTCTGGCATCCCAGCGCTCTCCTGCCCTGTCTTTACCGCTTTCCTACCACAGGTGTGCCCAGGGCTGGGCCAGTGTCGAGCCCCACTGAGGGCCACACCTGCCAGAGACATCGAGACAGGTGTGGAGACCCAGCGTTCTGACCGGTCCCATGGTACAGAGCTGGCCGCGGACGGTGCATGGGGAGCGAGTCTGGGAGCAGACAACAGGCAGGCCAACTGTGTGTGTCTTCTTGGACACGGGCATAGCACACACAGCCAGTGTGAGCCACGCTCCTGGGAAGCCGACGAGGAGGGCTCTCTACCCGTCCGTCTAGCAAAACTTAAATACCAGATTTATGAGCACAACAGAGAAAAAAGGACACTTGCATCCTGTTGACAACGTGTGTTTGGAGGGCAGTTTGGCAGAACACATCAAAATTCACCAGCTGCGGAACCTTCGGTGAAAGAAAACTCACACGTCCATGTCAGGATGCCCTGAACCAGAGGACATTTAGGCAGTGTTTTGGCAGAAATGGTTAGAAAGGCCATGAGAGTAACCTCATCCTGTAGACGTGCTGGATAGAAGACGCACCTGTTTGGGTGGGTGCTGGTGGCCCCGGGTGTCAGAAGGGGCCGGCGTTCTCTCTAGAAATCCCTGCGTGGTCTGAATCACGAGAACGTGCTCTTCGTTAACTGTGGGTAAAGCAAACTATCATACAGAAGAAGAGAAATCCAGAGTTGCTTGCCCAGAAAGGAGGCCGTGGCCATCTCGTCCTGTCGTGCTGGCTGCAGAGCAGGCCCTCCATGCCTGGGGGACGGGCCCAGGGGCTCCATCTGGGGCAGGCGCAGAAGCCGGCACGGGAGAGCGGCCGCGAGGGAGAGGCCGGCACCTGGAAAAGCGCTCTGACCTCCTGCTCAAAAGCAGGCTGTTAGTTCATTCACTAACCTGGAAGAATGTTTTTGAATAAATCATGAGCATGACAGTTACATTCTCTAAACCACACTGGGAAAAGAGTTATGGTATCTACTATGGGGGCAGGAAGATTGATTCCCGCCCAGAAGATCTGCCAGGTCCTTGATTTAGGGAGCTGGTGATCAGCACAGGTTAGCTCAGATTTATTTTGGCTGGCTCTCCCCATAGCCTCCACCCTGGGAGGCCCAGGGACACTTGGGTGGGATGGCCCCAAGCATGTGCCGTCCTGTGGGGTCTCTGCGAGAGGATGCACTCAGCCAGGCCATGGGCAGAGATTGCTGCCCACTGCTGCCTCCTGCTATGCCCCAGATCCCAACCCCCACCTGGCAGCTTCTGGCACCTCTGTGTACCGTCCAGCTCCTTATCCTGGAGTTGCCGGGCCTCCTAGTGGGGCCTCTGACACCGGCTTGTCCTGTGCTCTTGGCCCTGATGCCAGTCCCATGCATGACTGGCTCTCTCCTCATGCGAGGGACGAGCAGAGACCAGAGAGCTTCCCTGCCCTCGGGCAGCTCATGGTCCAGGGTTGGACGCAGACCTGTGGTCAGTCCCATGTGACAGGTGGCCTAAGGCCTATAGAGAAGGGAACATCCCTGCCTCTCCACATCAGCTGTCTGTACACCCAGTGTCCCTGGGTCACTTTCTGGTCCCCACACCTCAGTCAGTGCCCACATGCTGTTTCCGCAGGACTAGTAGTCACCCTTGGGAGGGGGCGTCCGGCCTACCTGGGGTGCCAGGTGCTTCCTTAGGGGCCACTGAAGTGTCAGCGGGTGGTGTGGTCAGGACCACTGATCCTACAGGTCAATGGGATTTGGAACTTGTGGATTCAGGCGGACTTGGGACCAGCCTTTCCCGCACCCAGGTACCTGGTGGCGGGCCCCACTCAGACCTGCTGTTTCCTCCCCCAGCCAGCACTTCCCTAGCCCTCCCAGCTTCACCAGATTCCATCCTGTTTGGGTTGGTTTCTGGCTCTTACCCTCCCTCATCCGGGCCTCTCCCGCCCTGTCTCCAGCCGCTGCTGCATCTCTCCCGGACCACCTCCCACGGCGGACGCTGCCTGGGCCTGCCCGCGCCCTGGCCACAGGACGCAGAGGAGAGGGTGATACACGCACGTCCCAGCTGCAGCAGCTTCTGATGACTCTTGTGTGGGGACATCTGCACATCAGAAGTGACGGAGCGCGAGGGTCAGTGTAGGCGTCACAGCCCCATGAAGATGCAAGCAAATCAGACGTGGCCCTTCAGGAAAGGAGGAGAGTCCTGGCCAGCCTGGGCTTCAGCTCTGGCTTCCCCCTCCCCTGTGGCCTCAGATCTCTGTGCCTGGATTTCTCTGTTAGGTGGTGTTAGCACTCTGGTTGCCTCCAGGAGTCGTGCAAACTACGGGGGCCATGATCGGAGGAAGATTTGCCAGAGTTCCTGCGAGGGCTTGGCCTGTGTTGGCACGTCAGAGACGGCGCCTGTCGTCACCAGCCGAGGGCATGCGGGCCTGGCTCGTCGTGCACACCTGTCAGGCATGTCTGTGAGCCTCCGTGCAGCTGCCGAGCCACAGAATTTGGTGGAGCAGACTTGAAAGTCACAGTGGCTTCGAGGAGTGGTTCACGGATCGGGCAGCGTCCCGTCTAGCAAATACTGAGGAACCACTGGAGGGGAAAGGGTTTTAGGGGCAGAGGGAATGGGGGAAAAGGGAATGATCAGCAAGGTATGCGGTTTCAGGCAAGGCTGCCCTCCTAAGGGAAACGGAAGTGGCCGTCTGCAAACTCCCAGGGTATCCCGGAGCTGCCACAGGGCAAGTTCGAGGTAGGGTTCCTGGGGGCTGGGAGCCGCAGTCGGTCGGGTGTCCAGCCAGGGAGCAGGTGTGGGGCTCGTGGCACCTGTTTCGGGCCTGCGGTTTCCTCTCCGCCCCTGCTCCTATGCCCAGGAGGGGAGGCGTGGATCCGTGGGTCTCTGTGCATCTGGGGGGAGCTGGGGACTGTGCTGGGCGTGTGTGAGCAGGTCAGGCATGAAGCCTCCTCCTCCCCCTTCACTCCACCCTGTCCTCCGCCGCCGCCAGACTGCGTGGGCACTGGCTTATTTTCTCGGGCCGTCACTAACCCAGTATGTTCACTGACACATTCAGTCTTCCACCGTTTCCATTAACGCTGTGTTTTACAAATCGTATTGCCCCTGTTCCTTCATGGCTTCTGCAAATCAAACCTGTTTTGCTGTTGAAAATGTCCAGAGGATTCAGCAGAAGGACACCTGAGATCTCTGGGGTGCCGGGCCCCCGAAGCTGGCTCTTGGGCGTGATGAAGGAAGAAGCCAAAGCTCCTGGTCTCTGAGCCGATTCCCTAAAGCGGGAGGGAGTCACGCATCCCCTGGAGGAGCAAGATTTCAGATATGTTGTGGGACCGGGGGACCCGCGAGCCTGGGAGGTCACGGGGCATCACCCATGTAGCTCTGGGTGCTGTCTCTGCCGCCTTGTGCAAGGGGTGAGGGCTAGGAGTACGTCACAGATGACAGTGACCCAGCCGCCCCCCCCCCCAGCTCAGGTGATCGCGCCCAGCACCCAGGGAGGGAGTGTTCCAGGACATGCAGTGGGGTCCGATCACCCTGCCACTGGCCAGCTGTGCAGCCCTGGTCCCGTCACTTCTTTGGGAGTCTGATCTGCAAAGCGGGGATACGGCACCTCCCAGGTTGGTCCCCACTCCAGGCTGTCGGGTCCATGTGTCGGATCAGAACTCGAGTCTATACCTAACCAGGGTTGGGCATGTGTGTGAAGAGGTCGCAGGCGTACAAGGCCACACGTCTCAGGGGCTGGGGCGCCGGTTTCCTAGGAGTTCAGAGGCAGGGTGTATCTGCGGTCGCCCCGAGGTACAAACGCAGATGGGCCAGTTCCCGAACTCCGGAATCCACCGTGTGGGATGCAGGCGAAGCAGGGGACCAGCCGCACAGGATGGAACATGGAGGGCTTCCTGGAAGGGGAGACCTGCATTGTGCAAATGAAGGGAAGGCACACACGGGGCTCACAGTGGAAGTAGGAGCAGAGGCAGGAGCTGGGGCAGCAGGCAGGGGCCCCAGAAGCCACGGAAGGTGAGGCGGGCACCGGTCAAGGGAAGTGCAGGCTCATCCAGGAAGGACGCCGGTTAGAAGAGCGAGTCGGATCCCCAAGACCACCCACATGTCTGGTGATTTGCTGGGGACTCTCGTGAGGCTCAGCGTGTGGTCACCCCAGGCAACACGTCTACGGTGGATGGAGGCTTGGCAAGGTCAGCAAAGGACAAAGACACACGGCACACCCCGGGGAGACAGGCGCAAGCCTCCCAGGCTGTGTCCCCGCGGGTCCCTCGGTCCACCCAGGATGCTCAGGTACTGTGAGCCCCTCACAGCAGTTAGGGTGAATCCCCACCACCCGCCAACTCTCAGAAGTAGATGATGTCCAGGAAAACTTTCTTCTGCGATGAGAAAACTGGCAGCATGACGATCCGACCGTGGGTTCTCCTGCCCTGAAAGTCCTTCGGCTCGTTCGTTGAGCCATTGAGACAGCGAGGCGGGAGGCCACGACCAAGGCATGCTTGCCCCCAGCCATCATTGCCTACGCAACAGTGAGCTCCCCGGGACACCAAGGCACAGAGACGGGGGGCTGGCTCGCGCTTACGGGCGCCGTCTGCGGAGTCCCTGCCCAGCAGTCAGACATGGCAGCCGTGCTCAGATGGGCGGAGGTGCCGTCTCCTCTAAGGGTTTCCTCTGGCTGAGCACACAGGTGCGGGGGTGTGGCACAGGCCACGTAGCAGCCACGTGGGTCCGGGAGTAGCCACGCTGGCAGCAGCCACGAACTGACTTAGGGAGTCTGTGGGAAGGACACAGGGTACCTCGAGGAACCGAAGGGAGCCCCGCTGCTCCGGGCTATGGGAGGGCTAAATCAGGCCAGGAGCTCCCAGCTCCTGTGGGCACCGGCGTCACAACACGGCCACTCCAGCCAGTGTCTGTCCTGGGTCCCTCGGTGATGATTTACTGTCCTGGAAGGGGGTCTCCCTGGGCTCTGTCCGGGGCTCCCAGTGGATGGCACACCAAGGCCACAGCCCCCGGAGGAGGGGCCGCCCAGGCTGGGAGGATGGGGTGCCGAGCGCAGCCCATCATCCTCCTCCCTGGTTCCCTGGTCTGGAGATTTGGGAACCACTCGCTCTGTCTGTATCCTCACGGCCTACACGGCTGAGCGCCACATGGACCGATCTGGGGAATGAGACAATTTACCGAAGAGGGAAGGCGGTGGTGGCTCTGTGACATTTCAGTTCTGGGAAGAAGCCAGTTCCCAGCTGCATTGCTGCAAGTGCATGAGAGCAGGAGTTGCCCCGGTGGGACTGAGTGTGCACGAGTGTGGGTGTGAGCACGAGTGTGCATGTGCACGTGCACACGAGTGTGAGCACATGACAAGTGTGTGTGTGTGTGAGGTGTTTACATGAGCATATGGGGTGTGTGAGCGAGTGTGACTGTGTGCACAACCAGAGAGCACTCTGGGTCCTTGCAGCCAGATCCCCTTGTAGAAGGCAGCTCTTCCTGTGCGTTGCAGTCTTCCAGCCGGGAGCCACTCTAGCCAGCACCTCTCGGGCAGTTTCTGACGGTTCCAGGGATCATGAGGGCTCATTCCTGGGGCTCGTGGGTCAGGTCCCACGGACGTGGGGTGTGCAGACCCCTCACCAGGAACCACAGTGTGTGCGAGGAAGCCGGGCAAGGACTGGGAGGGAGTTGCGGGCCGTGAATCTGTGGTCCTCGCTTGGGTCGGGGCTGGGGGGGGTGGGCCCTGCCTGAGAAGCTCCCAGTGACTGCATCTCCCGTGCCCCGGGCAGCAGTGGGTTCAGCCTCACCTCCCGGATGCCGGGAATGTCTGGGTGACACCCCCTCCCTGGGCTCTAAGGCATCCCTGCATACAAGGAACCGTCACGGTCAGGAGTGGGCTCACGAGGGGGCATCCCCACCATCTCTCTGCCTCCACCTGACACCCCAAGGACCCATTTTGTGAGTTCAACTCAATTCAAGGAGCATCGGGCTCTCTGACGGTAGTCAGACTAGGGTCACACCCCCAGCCCCCCAGGCACGCCCACCGAGAGCTTGACCAGGTCAGCCGCACTCGCTTGACGCAGGGGAGGGCCCGCTTCTGGGACCATGAGGCGCACCGCTGAGGGGGTCCAGGCTCGTCTCTGGGGCTTGGGCCACGCTTAGGGAGTGAAGCTGTCCCCTCAAGAGGCCGTGGTGATCCTAGGGTCTGGGGTCCTCACCCTTAACCCTGAAACAAATGAATCAAAACCCGAAGCCCTCACGGGGAAGTTGGCAAGTCAGCAGATGTAGCGCGTGGTGCTCTTTCCCACAGGCGGGTCACAGGTCCTGAGTGGTCCCGTGCGCATGTAAGCGCACGGTCATGCCATCACCCCAGGGGTCTCCACGCTCATGCCGGGCTTTCGCCCAGTGCCAGGGAAGTAGTGACCAGCCACCCACAGACCTAGATGGGAGTCGTCAGTCGGATGAAAAGCGGAGAGTCACCCGTGCCAACCCGGGGAAGGCTCTGGGGCTGGGGCCCGGCTGAACGAGGGGGGCGCCGGCTAGTGAGGGGATGCCCGGGGGTCTGCCTTGGAGGAGGAAAGGCCCCCAAGGAAGGAAGCGCAGGTGGTCCTGACCTGCCGGTGTCCTGGGTCTTCCCCCCGCCTCGCTGTCCCCCTTCCGGACACCGATCCCTCCCGCTTCCCCAGCTGTGCGGTGCTGGAGCCGTGCACACAGATGTGTGTTTTCATGTTGGAAGCAGAAGAGCGGTTTAATGTCGTGCCCGTGCGTGTGGCACGCAAGCGTTCTCAAGATGAGAGCCTGCTGGAAGCGTGTGCTCTCCCTCGGCCGGTAAGAGGCGCGGTCTCCCGGCCTGGATGTGGCGCCGATCTCAGGAGCTCCTCTGGCGTCCTCCACCCATGCCGGCTGTCACCTGGCGGGCCTCGTGGCTCCGGAGGGCACCAGCAGATGCTGCTGCCGAGTGTGCTTCCCCGCGGCCCCCTTCCGAGCACCGGCCCTCTGAGGATGCGGAGAACTCCGTCTGCGTGAGTCTTCATGAACGTGCTACACACAGTTAACATCCGGTTGGTGAGACCAGCCTGCTGCCTTGGGTTAAAGAAACAGTTTTTTTTTAAGCTAAATTCTAGAAAAATGTAGGGACTGCTGAGCCCACTGACCCACACTTCCAGGCAGTGCTGGCCTCTAGTTCCCACTGGAGCCTCTTCCCTGTCGGGCCCTTTTGTCCAATGTGCTGGGTCGGGAAGGGCTGACATGTGCAGGCAAGCGTGCCCAAGGGGCACGGATCATCGCGGGGGGATGTCAGATAAGCCGGAAGCTGTGGGGCTGTGCCGCGAGCTGGGAGTAGGTGCAGGCCGGGCAACATGTCACCGTGGGAGAGGAGCCATGTCCGTCAAGCTGGGACTGGGAAGGTGTCACTGAAAAGGGAGATGTGGACCTGGACAGGTGTCTGGCCCCTGTCTTGGAGCAGCTGCCTCTGCTGAGGGGGGGACTGTGAGCAAACCAGGACGGTCCCATGGGCCATGGCCCTGATTTGGAGTATGCTGTGCTCTGCAGAGAGGCTGCTCCAAAACCTGGGGGTCCCGGGGGACTTCCTGGAGGAGTCAGTGTTAGCACTGCCTGGTGAGACTCTGGCCAGCTGTGAGGCCGTCCCATCAGGAGACTCTTAGAAACCTGGCACGACCCAGACAGCTCACCCAATGGCGAGGTCATTTCTGGGTGTTACTGTCCTTCAGACACAACGTTGTGATAGTTTCCACATAAGGTGATTCAGAAACACATGCATTAATTTCCCTTAAAACTGTCCACTTGTGCTGCTTGACAGAGCACAGCCTGGGACCTGAGGAACGGGAGGCAACAGAGACTTGCATGGGATCCTGGGCTGGGAGGTCGCAGGAGCCGGAGCGCCGAGATCCGCCCCCGTCACGGTCCGGCCACGGGGCTCAGCATGGTCCCGCAATGGAGGATCTGGCACCAGCCGGCCCCATCTTGGCTGAGGAGCAGGCTCCGTGGAAAAGCCCGTGACACTCTGTGTCTCTGAATTCGCTTGTTCACGTTCATGCGCTTCACCCCCATTGCAACCGTCTGATGGGTCCCCCGTGTGACACCAGGCGGCCGGGGTCACTGCCGACTGTCTTGTAGGTGGGCGCTCATGGAGGCCCTAGACCCCTGTCCAGGTCACCGGCGGAGGCTCCTTTGCCCACGGTGTGTTCCACTGGGATTTGCTCCCACCCTGGGACCGAGCCGTGACTTACGCAGCGTGTCCGTTACAGCTGTCAGGCTGAGCCTGGTCCCTGAGGCGGTCCCCGTGGGCCTGTCGTCTGATGTCGGTGGGTCTTGGGTACGGGCCAGAGTGAAGGAAGTCAGGGAGGGCGGGAGGCCGACAGGGCAGAGCGATGGGCTGGAGTCAGGAGGCCTGCGTCCTCTGTCACTGGACCCTGGAGCCCAGTGTGGGTCCAAGGAGGAAGGGCACCCTCCGTCGGTGGCAGTCAGCAGGGCGGCCACGTGGGTGGTTCTGGAGTCAGGTGGTCGGTGCCCGCCTTGTGAACTCACCTCTGAGCTTTGTTTCTTCGTGTGCAAGGGCTTGGGAAGTAGGCGCCTGGCACAGGGTTGTGACGGGCCAGTGCCCTCTACCACTACCAGGCTGTCCTGAGGGTGAGGTGAGCCCGCCACCCAGCGCTGCTCTGGGTCAGACCGCGTATTGCAGAAACCACAGTGTCTGGTGTCCATTCCTGCTGCAGTGCCCAGGGCCATGCCTCGGCTGATGGCCACTGCCCTCACCTGCGTCCAGGACGTGAGGACGTAGTGGTGCAGGGGGGGCAGCTGTGCTGGGGGGCCGCTGGCCAGAGACCCCCAGCTGCTACTTGCATTGACCGACACACGTACTCTGAGGTTGAGAAGCCACCTGTACCAGCCAAGGGCTTGTGGGTAGGGAAACTGAGGCCCAGCACAGGAACGGGTACATCCCCACGCACCACAGAGAGTCTGGCAGAACTGGGACGGGGACACAAGGCTCCTGACTGCCTTGGTGTGGGGCTCTTTCTACCACTCTCCTCTGCCCTTTCTCCCGGGGCTGTCTTTGCAGCACTCCTGTGACATTCAGCTCCTCCTCTGAGTGATCTCTCAGCGGGGGGCATTTCTCTCTGGGCCACAGCAGCCTCCATAGGAGTTGGGGTCACCGATTCTGTCCACAGATGCAAGCGCAGCCTAAGAGCTGGCTCTGCTCAGTGCAGGCTGATCTGGGTGCCGTGGGGCCCAGCTGGCCCTGCCAGAGAAGAGTGCAGAAAGCATGCATGCAAAGGTGAAAGAAGTACCTAGGAGTTGGGGCAGGGAGAGAACACATGTGAGGTGTGTCTGGAGCCCCAGGTGGGGATGGACATGCGTTCCGCACAGAACAGGGAAGCCTTGCCCAGGGGGTGACACCAGAGTCTTCAAGAGGAATGGAGAAACCTTGTGAGATCTGTGGCTGGGGCAGGTCCACAGTGCCTAAGTTCCCCTGGTTGTAAAACAGGGAATAACAATAGCATTGTCCTCCCAGCGCTGTCATGAGGACTAGAATGGCCGTTTGCAGTACCGAGCACAGGGCCAGCCCATCCTAACCACCAACAAATTATGATTATTGACGTTACTGGTGTAGCCACAGAGGCTCTCAAAGGCCAACACCATGGATGGCTTCAGGGTGGAGGGGAGCCGTGGGAAGCTCCAGGGCAGGGGTGGCAGGCATGCTGAAAGGGAGAGACGGGCTGGGCCTGAAGGACAATGCCAGGACCGATGGACACAGAAGTCGTATCTGGAGGAGCCAGCTCCTAATCGCAGCTGGCCAGATGGGAAACCGGGTCTTTTGTCAGGTAGTGAGCTCCCCATCACTGGAGGTGTGCGAGTTGATGGTGAGCAGTCACTGGGAAGAGATGCGGAACGTGAGTGTGTGGATGGGTGGGCGGTGGACACGCATCTTCTTCCCTGAATCCGGGCCACACGAGCCCTTCTGTTCCTGATGGTCTGTTCTCTAAAGGCCCGGGGCTGGGCCCCCAATGGCTAGCTCAGGCTGGGCTTCCAGCCTCGGGGGAAGCTCAAACAGTCGCCAGGCTCCTGCCAGCCTCGCGGGCCATGGGGATGCTGCCCTGGACAGGCCGGGGCTCTGGGAACCGAGGGGCAGGTGTTAATCACAGCGCCAGTCACAGGTGTCAGCGCCGGTGCTTGGAGCCGCGAATGAGAGCTCTGTTACGCTGTTTTGCCTGGAGAAGGTAATATTGATCAGGACTCTCTGGCCTGGAACTAACCGAATATTCACCCCGAACTACAGTGACTGGTGCTGGAGAAGGCCGCGTCTTTCCCTGCTGCTGGGGAAACTGCCACAGTGACCAAGGGAGGGAGGGGAGGACGGAGGAAAAGAGGAGGAGGAAGGGACGGGAGGCAGGGACAGGAACCCAGGCTTTTTCTGCCCCTGAAAAGTGGGATCTGACCAGCCAGCAAACGCCTTGACCTGGAGACAGCGGTGCTTCCCTTGGGAGGCGCCGCACTGACCAGCTCTCCCAGGGTGCGTTTGCAGGACTGCGGTTTCTGTGTTATCCTTGGAGATGAGCTGCTGTGAATTGCTACTCTCTGCTCTGCCTCCCTCACCCCCGCTGCAAGCCCGAGACCCTCTATGACATGCTCACGAGGGATCCTGCAGCCTCTGAGGGTGAGAGTGGGGTGCTGGGGGCTCGGCCTTTCTCCGGCCACAGACGGAACCTGAGCGCCTGGCAGGCAGTGCTCTCCCTCTGGCCCGTGGGTACTGCTGACTGCAAGCCCGGAGTGTGTGCCCCGCTGCCTGGGGCTCAGCATTGGGGAGAGAAGTAGGAAATGGCTGGAGAGCCGCACACACTGCGCCAGTGTTGAGAGATAGGAGCAGGGCCAACACGAAGCCAGCCAGCAGAGAAGGGGGCACAAGACACTCCGTGGAAGGGCTTGGTGTGGCGTGGAGACGTGATGCATCTTCTGGAGAACAAGTGCATGGCTAGTCGTGAAGTTAGGACTGCACCATGAAAAGCCTCTAAGCTGAGCACCATGGGGGTGTCCCAGGAGGTAGTACAACAGGTAGTGATGGGCAGCGCGCGGATTTGTGGGCTGGGAACAGGGCTGGATGGCGACTCCAGCTAGGGAGGCCGCAGAGGAGGCATTGGGAACCACCCCTGGGGCGGGGAGCTGCTGAGACTCTGAACTGGGGTAGTGACAGGAGTGGTGACACCAGGAAAGTGATGGAGGAATGCATGAGTGGTTGGGTGGGGGACAGAGGATGGGCGTCCAGGGCCATGTTCTAGTCTCTGGTAACCGAGGATATGGTGGGGGAACATGGCTGTACTAGATCTGCTCTCCCAGTAGACTCAAGGCACAGGTGATTGGGGGGAAGTTGCAGGTGCTCAGGACCCAAGTGCAGGTGCACAGGGAGCAGGTGTGTTCAGAGGACAAATGCAGGTGCTCAGAGCACAGGTGCTCATGGCACAGGTGCAGGTGCACAGGGGCTCAGGGCACAGGTGCGGGTGCATGGTGTGGTGGAGGCGGAGAGTGGGAGGCAGAGAGGGTCCGCCTGGAAGGAGAAGGAGCACAGAGCAAAGAAAAAGCCTCTGACTGAGAAACCCCTGTGCAACCTCTGGGGGTGAGCTTAATGAAAGGCAGCCCAGGACTTCACAAATTCTTGGTTCTAAGTAGCGGGAGAGGGGAGTCCCGAGTTTTCATAGTAATTGATGTCAATGCAGGCTTTTAAACCTCAATTTATCATTGTTGTTGACAACACTTGGATTAATCTGCTGCCCAGTATCTTGTGGCGGCTGCGATCCCCAGAAGGATAAAAGGAACTGATACACATAAAGAACTGAATTTCGATGAATGCAAGCCCATGCTAACTTCCCAGCACATAACCCGGAGACATTCGTATTCATTCCGCTTTTGTCATCCCAACCCTCGAGGGGAAACATGCCCAGGGATTTATTTATTCTTCCAACCTCCAATTCATCATCAAGGGCATTTTGGGGAGAGGGGACCAGCTGGCCCTCGCTCCTTCTCCTATGGGCCCACAATTTGATTTGCAAGGAAGGGACTGACTGCCCATTCCAGAATTTGCTAGAAGTTTCCTGAGCACCTTCAACAATGCTGTAGCAGCTGGAAGTTGGCGTCCTTTATGGCTCCCCATGGAAAGGCAGCGTCTGGCACTGAGGCTGGCCTGTGTGTGCCTACCCCCAGGGCCAGTTCCTAACTGCCTGGGTGGGGGCCACATGGGGTCCTGATCCCAGAGCCTAATTCTGGTGTGGCGGACGGACTTCACCCCGGTGCGTGGGAAGAAGACGGGACTCTGGGATGAGTGGCCTCCCACCTACCCTTCCTGCACTTGCCACAGGCTACTTCATGTTTGCAGACCTCCCTAATAAGCTTGCCCACCCTGAGCCTGTGCACCAGTGGGCCCCTTGGCTAGCTGCTCCCTATACGCACCTGCCACCAAACTCACCCTGCTTTCTTTGGCCAGAGCAGCCCAGCTCCTGTTCTGGTGTGCCTTCTCTGTCTGTGTTCCCGTGGCTGTTCACCAGGGCCAATGGCCTGAGGACAGAAATAAGCCACCCATGCAGAGGTGTGCCCAGAGCACCAGCAACGGCCCAGGGCCTGGAGGGGCCTCGGGGGCCCACTCTGCTCAAGCAGTCCCGTGTGTTTGCAGGGAGAGGGCACCCCGCTGCCTTTGTCCCCAGCACTCTGGCAGGTGTTGCCTGTAAGAGACTGTGTCTGCCCAAAGGGGCAGCTCTTTCTAACCTGTGCTCCTGGACGGTCCCCTTATTCCATCTGACACAAAGGGTAACGCTCACCAGGCACCTGCTGCCCTTTGCCAAAAACACTCGGGCGCTCAGGCCGTACTCCACGCTGGAGGGCACATGGTCTGCACCTCTTGCCCACCTCGAGCTGGGCCTCCCCACGCATCCTTATGCGCCGAGGGCAGTGATCAGGGTAATTTTGAGGAGTAAGGAGCCACATCAAGGGCACGTTTAAACAGTATCTTTTTTTAAGAGTGGGTGGAGAGGTTCTCAGGCTTGGCTTTCTCTCTTTCTTAGAATTGGGATTGCAGGGTTTGAACTCAGCTCTGTGGAGAAAGCCCTGGGCACCTGCCCCGCATCCCAGCCACCTCTGCCCCCAGATGGCTGCTAATGGTGTCTCTACGCTGGGGGCACCTCCCCATCCAGTTGGCGGCCAGGGCCTCCCCTGACTCAAGCTCCCGCTCCCCGTGCACCAGGGGACACAGACTTCCACCCGGTGGTCCACCTCCAGGCTGGCCCTCAGCCCCCCTCCTCCTGCCACCTTCCCTTGGGTGGGGCCCCACCATGAAGCTGGTCCTGTGAAAGTTCACACTTACGAGGCCTTCCCAGGAAAGCCAGTGGTGTGGAATGCTGAGGTGGGAAGGGAAGGCCAGCATGGCATCGGCCCCTGCTCAGCTCAGACCCGCCAGGGTACTTAGACTCCAACCCTTGCAGTCAGAGGTTAGGCCACGGCTCGCCAACCGTGTGCTACGCCACCGTGAGTGCTGTGGAATACTTTAAGTTTAGAGGACCAGACATGGAAAGCTGTCAGACACCACACTCGAGATAGTTCACAGCTCAACATTCGACTGTCCTACATTCCCTTGGATGACATCATTTCTCTTCCATCTCCCTGCTGGGCAGCAGCTCAAGGGGTGGGAGGGAAGCAAGTTCTGTGTGAAAATCCACGTGGAAAAGGAAACGAGGGTGGTGGTGGTGTCCAGTCCCAGTCTAAGAACTGAAAAGTTGTGCAGTGCCCAACAGGCACACGTGTCCCATCAGTAAGAAATTATGGTTATTTGTGAATGAAGCAAGAATAGTATTTTTGTTTTAATTTGCATATATTGTATTTTCAGCCAGCTGCTCAGCTGCTAAGCTGTTAGGATATAAATATTTGTTAAGTTGTTTGGACCTTGTTACTTAATCATGGGAGCTGTTAGGTCTTTGTTTCGTTGGGCTCAGAATGCTTGCCATGAGGAAATCACTGAGCTGTCAAGGGCTCCTTGAGCTGTGGACCTTCTGGAATCTCAGGGTTAGGGATGCCCTGGGGGGCTGTCAACTTCCAGGCCTTTCTGGCTGCTGGCAGAAGGGCCTTGAGCAGCCCCGGGGCGGCCCTCCAGCCAGGAGGCCGGTCACACCTGTCCGGAGGAGACCCACGGGAGCCGGCATGGGAGCACCGCGGAAAAGGGACCTGAGTGGGGACGGGCAGACGTGGATTCACGCGGGTTCTGTGCCATCGGTGCTTTGCGGTGCCCCACGGGGATCTTGCGGGCTGCCATTCTGGCTCAGGGGTCCTGGGGTAAGGCCTGAGGTGCCTAACATGCTCGCAGGGGTCTGTGGTCCCCACGCGGCTCCCCTTCGGTGCTCACAGACTCCGCGTCCATCCGTGTTCACAGGGAAGCCCCAGGGTACGACGGCCCCGAGCCTGGTTCGGGGGTCCTATCCAGCCTCGGCAGCTGGCAGGGCAGAGCCCTGCCCTGAGGCCCAGGCCGTGGCTAGAATCCAAGACTCGGACAGCCACGTGGGACAAGAAGGGATGTGAGGAGACAGTGCCGGGGGATGCGGACGGGGACCCCACCACCAGAGTGCTGGCCCTGGGGCCTGGACGCGCCATCCTGGGAAGGCCCCAAGCATCCAGGGCTGCAGACACACCCTGCCCTTCACAGACGGGAAACAGGGCCGGGCCTGGCACTAGGGACCTGAGACCCCAAACCACCCCAAACCCACATTCCAAGGATGGGGGTGCTGATGAGGCACCTTGGAGGGCCCGGGGGCCAGCACTTCTCTATGACCTCCCCCAATGGGTGGTCCTCCTGAGCTGCGAGGGGCAGGGTGCTCCCTTCACACCTGAGGCGGAGCGCTGGCCCCTATGCGGGGATGCCCTCTCTCTCCAGCACCATCTCCGACCCCGCAGGTTCTTGCCAGTCATTGTCCTTCCAGTTGCTGCTCTGGTGGGCACAGCTGTGCTGTGCCCCGTCCATGCCCTGAAGGTCTCCTCTGCTCTGGGCGGGGAGCTCAGCAGGCGCTCTAGTACACCCCGGAAGTAGGGCTCTGGGCACACCCCTCGGGTGCACCTTTGACTGAAACATGCTTCCTCCCTCTCCTCCGCCCTCCTCCCCCAGAGGCCGTGCCCCTTCCCCGCCCAAGTTAAGCCACTCATCTGCGGAGGTGGCCCAGCATGTGAAGACCCTTCTCCTGGCGTTCTGAGTACTCTGGGTGATGACCCCGCCACACCCAGGTCCTGATCCTGGAAAGGCAAAGGGGCTTTCGTGGATAGGACTGGGGGTTTAGGGTCTGGGGATGGGAACTGACGCTGGATGACCTGGGGGACCCTGAGTGCACGCGCAGAGTCCCCTCAAGGGGGAGGCAGAAGGAAATTTGGTTGTAGGAGGAAACACGTCCATTGAGGCCGGAGGCCGGGCCTGGAGGGGCAGGGAATGGGGCTGTGGAGGTTGGAAAAGGCAGGAAACAGGTCAGGCCAGGGAGGCTGGCCCCGCGGACGCCCGGGTCCAGCCAGCAAGATTGCTTTGGGATGTCCACCCTCCAGACGGCTAGAGAGCAGCATTTGTGGTCTTGGTCCTTGGGTGGAGTCCTGCTTGGTGCCCCACGTCCACCTGCTGCTCCCTCGGGCTCCCAGTCTCGTGGACACCGGCGTGCACCTGCTCCATCCCCCAGCCAGGCGGCCACAGCCGACTCAGGGTCTGCTCCGCAGCAGGAGTCAGGCCAAGAGGGAGCGTGAGCTCCTGTGCTCCTGTATGGGGACCTGGGCGTGGGCGTCTGGGTGTGTCATGAAGGACATCATTCTCGGACGTGCCCTGTGGGGCGCTGGGAGCCCTGTGCCCACTTCGTGCTGTCATGGACGTCAGCAATCGTCTGCAGTGTAACTGCCGCCCTGGGTGGAGCTCCTTTGTGCAGTACACAACCGGAACAACCACACAGGGTGGCCCTGATGAGCTGCTTGGCCTCGGCAAACTGTCTGACCTCTTGAAGCCTGTCTCTCTCTTCTGTAAGATGGGAGTAGTGAGAACACGCCCTCAGAGTGCTATCCTGACTCGTGTGGGCTCTGGAATAAGCCACTAGTCAGCAGGCGTTGTGTCATCATGGCCGTCCTTGTCCTGCTCAGAAAGGTGGTCCAGGCACGCCTGGCCCGAAGTCACACAGCAGCAAAGGGCAGAGCCGCATGGACCCAGACCTCCAGAGTCTGAGGGACTTCGTGCTTCCTCCCCTCAGCTTCTAGGCGGAGGACAGGGGAGGGGGAGGGGGAGAAGGGCCACCCTGGAGCTCCCCGGGGAGGGGCTGGCACCGCCGTGGACTGGACCGCAGCCACAGGAGAGGAAAATGAAGTGACAGTCCCCGAGCATGGTCTTTCTTTTTCCGATTCAGCTGCATCTGCTAGCAGCCAGTATCATCATCACAGGTCGGGGGGACCCGGGTCTTTAGGAACCTCTGTCACCACGACATAAATCTCAGCCCTGGCAGAGACACTCCTCCAAATCACGCTGCACACCCTCACCCTCATCCTGGGTACGTGCCTGTTATTTGACAAGTTGATTTGGAGGGTCTGCAGCCCTGTGAAGAGATGTTTCCTCCCACATCCCGTTACGGGTTCGCTCAGCGGGCAGGAACAGCAGGAACGGCCGCGGGGCAGCCAACCCCGTGCCCGGCAGATGGCTCACGTCACATCCGCGGCTTCACGAAGCACCTGCAGTCACCGTGCGGCTGGTGCCACTGCCCGGGGCGAACCGGGGCCCTCTCTGTGCACCGCCTGCGCGGCCTGCCCACCCCTGGGCCTTTGCTAACCATCTGCCGGCTCCAGTGCTCCACCCAGCGCCACTGCCTGCATCCCAAGCCAGCTGCAAGCGGGAGGCCCAGGTTCTGAAGTCCTGGCCCTTCCACCTAGTGGGCTGTTCTCCACCAGGGCAGCCGTGTCTCCCAACCTGGGCCAGAGTGAGCCAGGGTCATTCTGCATGACAGGGAGCCAGGCCGGGACGAATGCAGCGCAAGGACACCACTCAAATCCAACAGAGCCCAGGACAGCCTCTCAGCAGGGAGTGTCAGCAGTGTGGCACCTGGGAAACGCATGCTGTGTGGTGGGGTGGACACAGAGTGCATGAGGGGGTGACCCCATAGACTGGAGTGCAGAGCTGGGGGGACCCCGCAGACTAGAGCGCAAGAGTCGGGAGACCCCGCAGGCCAGAGCGCATTAGCAGGAGACCCCCACAGACCAGGGCATGTGAGCAGGGGACCCCGCAGTCCAGAGCGCCCGAGCCAGGGAGGTGCCACAGACCAGGGTGTGTGAGGGGGAGACCCTATAGACCAGAGCGCATGAGCCAGGGAATCTCTGCAGACCAGAGTGCAGAGTCGGGGAGACCTCGTGGACCAGAGCTTATGAGCAGGAGACTCCACAGACCAGAGCATATGAGCAGGGGATCCCCGCAGACCAGGGCGCATGAGCAGGGGACTCTGCAGATCAGGACGGGTGAGCCGGGGACCCTACAGACCAGAGACCGGGAGCCCGGTAGACCCCATAGACCAGAGTGCATGAGCGGGGGACCCCTCAGACAAGAGCACGTGAGCGGGTGACTCCGCAGACCACAGCGCGTGAGAGGGGGAATCCCTCAGACCAGAGCGTGTGAGCCCGGAGACCCCGGAGACCAGAGTGCGTGAGCTGGGGACACCGCAGATGGGCTGTAACAGCAGGTGCCTTCCAAGCACATGCTGTGTCTCAGGTGGGCCCTCACTGCTGTCCACGGTAGATGTCTATTATCTGCACCATTGAGTCCACAGCAACCCAGGGGGCAAAGGGTTGTTTTTACCAACCCCCCTCCCCCCGTTTTACAGAGGCAGAAACTGGGGGCAAGGGGTTAAGCACTTTGCCCCAAATCTCAGGGCTCCTGGTCTGCATGCTGGGGGCAGAATCCGGGCGAGCCCTGGCCTCTGGGAGCCATGGAGCCCAGATTTCGTGCCGCCCAGACACGCGGAGCCTGGGACTCTGCCTCTCAGCACCCACGAGACTCTAACAAGATGCCCGTTACCCCTTAACTGTCCCTGGGGGATCAGGAATCAGTGTCCCGGGTGGGCCGGACGTCCAAAGGCGAGGCGAGGCCACGGCAGCCACTCAGCCAGGCTGTGAGGCAGGGTCCGTCTAGCCCCGCACAGAACTATGGCCCCGGTGTCTGTGGCTATGGCTGCGTCCTTCCATCTGTCTCCGTGTCCGTGTGTCCTCTCCTCTGTGTGTGTGTGTCTGGTAAGGACGCTTGTCCCTGGGTTGGGGGATGATCCGGGACGGTCTCATGTTGAGATCCTTCGTTTAATTACATCAGGCAAGACCTGTTAAAGGTAACCGCCGCAGTTTGCAGGGTTGTGAACGCAGACATGTCTCTCCGGCGGCCACCATTCAGCCCACTGTAGACCGCAATGCCTGCCACAGTGAAGGCGGTCCTAAGAGTAAAAGTGCCACTGCTCAGAGGAGACAGGAGAAGATCTTAGAGGAGGTACTTGTGCGCGTGGGAGGGCCTGGATGACCCACGGGAGACACTGCGTGCTTGGCTGGCCACGGCCCGTGGGAGCGAGGGTGGGCCCTGCGCTCTGGGCACCGGGGGCTGTTGACTGTCCGGGGCTGTTGACTGTCCGTGGCTGTGGGCTAAGTGTCTGAGGTCACAGGCCCGGCACGAGGGGCGCTGCCCTTCCCACCCCTTCAGCCGGGCGCAGCCATGGGACTGGCTCAGCAGGTGGGTAGAGTGCATTTGACATTCAGTTCGGGCCGGGGTGAGTCCGGCAAGAGCACGTTCACACACAGAGCTGGACACCGCAGCACATGGCGGGGAGAGAGAAGGAGGAGGACCCGGCTGCCGGAGGCAGGGTCCTGAAGGCACGTGCCCTGCAGGCAGGGCCTGCAGGCTGAGGGACATGGAGGCTCCAGGGAGCCAGTGCTTCAGGGGGAGGGGCAGCCTGGGAAGAGGCAGGGTGGGGGCAGTGGAGGGCTCAGGAAGGGGAGGAGGAGGAGCAGGTAGGAGGAAGTGGTACCTGGGGCACTGGGAACAGAAAGGTTGGCAGGAGCGAGCAGAGGGCATGGTGGGGGCTGGGTACGCAGGTGGGGGCGCGAGTTCTGGTCAGCGGGCAGTTTGGTGGGTTTGCGGACAGTCCCCGGCTGTGCTTGCCATTGCCATTGCCATCAGGCGTGGCCCAGGGAAGGGACCTTCATGGATGGAACCTGATTTAGGGGATGTCTGCTCCCTTGGGGAGCGGCAGGGTCCAGGAGACCCTTGGGCCCTCCACTCTCCGGCAGGCGTGGGCATGAACGCAGAGCAGAGGGACCTGGGAGACCAGAGGGATGGTGTGCGCAGCGCCCCATGGAAACAGAAAGAGGAGCCTGACTTGCAGGGGGCAGAGCTGGGCTTCGAACTCAGGGAGGCCGGAACCCAAAGCGCGCACCTGCACTGGACACTGCGCCGCCTCCTGGTCGCGGAAGGCTGCAGGGGGAAGCGTGGGTCGGTGGGGCCGGCCACCAGTGCGGATGCGCAGTTCCGCTGGAGGTGGGGTGTCGGTGCCCTGACGGCCCTGCACCCTCCACACCCACAGAAGCATAAATGAGCTCGGCTTGCTTTGACGCTGGCCTCGGCTCCCAAAGACCCGTCAGCTCAGGGGAAACTGAGGCAGCGTGACCCTTTGTCCTACCGTCACAAGGCAGGCTTCCCTGGAGCATGCTTAGGCTGGCCGGGCAGGCAGCGGTCCCCACCTCCCTGGTGGAGAGCTGGGGACCCAGGGAGGCCAAGGCGAGGCCGACTCAGAGTCAACAGACGCTCCGAGGGCCCCAGGCAGGGCGTGCCCCCCCCAATCCTGTTACTTCCCCCCAGGGGGTGTTTCCCGGCCCATTATCACATGTGTGCTTGGCTGGGTCTCCGTTTGTCATGACAAACATCGGGCATATGGTAATGGTTCCCTAAACCATGGCCGCTTGGGTCTTAATGTCTGGTTAATGACACCTGCTATGAAGGCTCCCGTAACGGAGCTCATAATGGCAGACGAGGGGCTGTTAGACCTCGGACACTTAGCCCACAGCCACGGACAGCTCTCGGATGGTGGGCTGCCTCTCCTGAGGGCTGGGGGAAGGGGCTGGGGGGAGCCGCCTACAGCCCCCCTTGTTCTGCTAGGCCCCTGAGAGTGGGGGACACAGAAGTGGCTCTGGGGGGATGCGGGCAATACCAGAGCCCATCCCAGTTTCCTTTACAGACCACTGAGCACTCGGTTTCCCGTGTGGGGCTGGGGGTAAGAAATGCCAGGAATGGGGAGCCGGAGATGGGTCCCTCCCTGCCGGGTCCCTCCCAGCAGCAAGCGGGTCCCTCCCTGCCCTCTTGCTCCAGCCTCAACCTCCACACTCGGGTGCGGGGCAGAGACGGCTTGCGAGGGTGTGTGGAGATGTCACTGGCCAGCAAGTCTCTTCTCAGATGCTCTCTTTGTCCTCACGTGCCCCACCCCTTGCGGTACCGAGGTGCATTCCGGCAGCTGGCGCCTGCTTGGTCCTGGGGCACCTGCCCCAGTCGGGAGGAGGAGTCTCTAGGTGTGGGGATCGTTGGTCACACACGAGTAACTGGAAGCCTTCCACAGTGAACAGAATGTTCCCTGTGCTTGACAGGTGTGCGGTGGGACCAGAGGCCGAAGCAGTTAGCACGGCCGGCCCGCTGGGCACTCTCAGTCGGGAACACACCCGGGAGTTTGCCAGCAGCCAGAGAGGTAGCATACTCCATGAGGAGGGTGTGTGGAACAAGGGGTCACAGTAGGCCACCCATGGACGACAGGGTAGGGAGCTCCCGCACGCCCTCTGAGGGGGCGCTCAGAACCGTGGCTGAACACCCAGCATCTTCCTCAAATACGATTAATTCTTCCCGTCAGCAGGGAAGTTAAAACATTTTTATATTGAAGCCAACAAGAATATATCACAGTAAAAAAGCAAACATTGCATGATTTTTTTTCTTTTAAGATTGAATTTTTTGAAGGTTTTTTTTTTTTTAATTTATTTGTCAGAGAGAGAGAGAGGAGCGAGAGTGAGCACAAGTAGACAGAGTGGCAGGCAGAGGGAGAGGGAGAAGCAGGCTCCCTGCCGAGGAAGGAGCCCAATGTGGGACTCGATCCCAGGACCCTGGGATCATGACCTGAGCCGAAGGCAGCTGCTTAACCAACTGAGCCACCCAGGCGTCCCTAAGATTGAATTTTTTAAAGTGAGGTATGTTTTGTGTCTCCCCAGGCCTTGCTGAAGTGTCCATGGCAGTGTCGGCACTCGGGGCCCGAAGGACGGGAGCTTCAAGGGGCTCCGGGGAGGTTCTCATCTGGGAGTGAGCTGGGAGCAGACCCGTGTTGGAAACAAGCGAGGCGGACGGTTCGCGAAGGACTGAAGCCGGGAGGCCGGCTTGGAACCTGCCAGAACGGCCAACGTAGAGGCCCCGTGGAGGGGACGATGGCTGGGAGGAGCAGAGGGGTTCTGCCCAGAAAGACCTCTGAGGCTCAGAGCCCGCGGCACTGGCTGGGACTGCAGGCCCTGTGAAGCATCTGGTGTCCGCAACCCTGCTCACCACGCCACCATGCTGTGTGCTCACGACATCAGTAACCACACAGTGCGGCCCCACGGAGTGCTTCCCGCCCGTCCAGCAGTCTGTGGGCTCACACTCTCTGGAGCACATTCACCCGTGAGACAGCTGCTGAAGTAAGAGCGAGCTGTCTGGAACTAAGTAGAACACAGCTCAGAAAGGTGCCCACGAGCACATCCGGAGCCCAAGGCCCCTCCAGCCTGTCACTGTCCCCTTGGTCCCAGGTGGTCAGAGGTTCCGTACAGGTGTTTCTGGAGAGAAGGCAAATGAGCAGTGTCTCTCGAGAAACTTTGTCCTTTTACTCGGAAAGGAATGCGCTCACCCAAATTTCCATCCGTGCTCACAGACAGGAACCGGGGCGCATGGCCCATGTGGCCGCACGGAGCCTGGGAAGGTGAGCCGTCATTAGGAAGCATGGCCGCCCCAACACACTCAGGGTCCTCTCAGGGAACAAGGGGGTATGGTGGACAGGTGTCGGCTGACGTGGCTGTCCCCACCGTCCTGGGATGTGATTACCATTTTCTTAATTTGACGGAGGAGGGGATTAAGGGACAGGCAAGCCAGGTCATTTCTTTCCTGAAGACTACATAGTAGACAGGGAACTGTATCTCTGTGAGACCATAGGCAGCCTGAGGGCAGGACTGTGTGTTTGTCCTTTGCCCTGTGAAGCTGTGACCCCATCACCAGACACAATGTCACGTGGCTCGATGCCTGATCGAATGCCTCGTTGATGGCCCAGTAAAGTCCCGTGCACGTCTCAAGCTTCCCCGTCCTCCATCTCAGAGGAAAGAGTTCCGGAAGCCTCCCTACCCCGGCATGCAGTTCCTCTGTAGTGTGGGTGTGCCAGGAGGACCAGGTTCGGCCGACTGCCAGCCCAGCCACGTTCAGCTGATCTCACCAGGACCGAACAAGGCCTGAAGTGTCTCAAGGAGTGTTTTTAACAAGTTGTAAATAATATCTCACCAAGTCCCATCGCTGCCTAGAATTGATGCAGCTGATGAAAAGCAGTCCTGATCCCGTGAATCATTTGTCTGTTTACAAGAACATTTCATTTGCCTCCTTCCAGAAAGATGCACAGAACACGCTTTAAAAGGAGACGTAACTGGGACTGACATATGGGAAGACTGTGTTGCATTCTGATTCCTCACTGGCTCATGCGGTCTGTGCAAAAGAAGGGAAACTAATAATTACTGGGGACTTAAAAAAAAAATACAGATAATTTGTCTTGAGAAGAAACACGGGCATCTGCAGAACGATTACCTTATCTCCCCGTGGTCTGCTCTTGGGTCAGAAACGTGGCCGGTACCCTGCCATGTGATTACTGGCTTCAGGCCCGGCGCTCTCACTCTGGAAGAAAGGGCATACGTCTCGGCCTCCTGCAGAACCACGCCGCTCTTGCCCCCTGTCGCCCCTGCTAAGGCTGAGCATGGACCTCCGTATGTTGGCACATGAACTGAGAAATAAGCCTCTGGAAAAAAGTCAGAATATCCCTGATGGGGAAGTCTTTCCTGCTACAATGAGCATCCGTATGATAGTTGGGCTTAAGCAGGAAGAGGGGGGAGCTCGGACGACCAGGGTTGCATCAGCCAGCGAACTGAGCAGCCGTGCCACGTAACAAAGCATCCCGACCCTCAGTGGCTTGAGACAAAGGCTATTTCTTCTCATGACCAGGGCTCTGTGTGTTGACCTCGCTACAGCTGATCTGGGCTACCCTCGTTCTGGGGTGGGTGAGCGGGGCATGGCTCCAGGCTCCTCAGTAGACTCAGGTCTTTTCCTCGGGGTTTCTCCAGAGGCCACATCTGAAGTGGTGCCTCTGCCTGGTGCATAACCTTCTTGGGGGATCCCAGGAATGCAAGCTCGCCCAACTCCAGGGCACAAGAACGTGGCAAGCCTCTGGCGGCTGCATCTACAAATATCTCATTAGCCCAGACAGGTCACATGGTCCACCCATGTCCATCTCCCTCCCAAGGGCAGGGAGCAGGGCCAGGCCTTGGGGCTGGGGAGGGGGGGCGTGGGGCGGGAGGGGGGTGGAACGTGGGGCTGGGGGAGGGGCCGTGGGGTGGACAGTGGGGGGACTTGGAGCTGGGGGAGAGGCCATGGGGCTGGGGGTGAGGCCGTGGGGTGGGGGGGCTGGGGGAAGGGCTGTGGGGCGGGGGGCCGGGGGGGGACTGGGGGCTGGGGTAGGGCTGTGGGGTGGTGGGGGGATGTGGGGCTGGGGGAGGGGCCGTGGGGCCGGGGAAGGTTGAGAAGTAAGATCTATAATGAGGCAGTGAAGCCTTGGAAGCAGAGATTCAGTCTGTCCCAGAGGAAGCCATGGTGGGGGGGGGGTGGGGGGAGCAGAGAAACACAGGAGAAGCAGAGGGAATACACGGAGTGGGCAGCGGGTAGAGTGTGCGTGGGGAGGGAAAGGGCGAATCTGTCCCAGATCCCCCGAGTCTGGGTTTCAGCCCCAGAAAGATGAGAGCCACAGGTATAGGTGGGGCATTCCTGAGGGACACAGCCCACAGGTTGCCAAGATCCTCCGTGATGGAAAGGTCACAGCAGCACCTGCCTTCCCCTGCAGAGAAGCTGTGACCCCTAGTTTCCCCACAGTCAGTCGGTCTGTTAGCAAATACCCCGCCGCGCGTGGAGGTCTGGATGGCGGGCGGGCGAGCAGACCTGCGCCAGCGTGGGTCTCCTTCCCACCATCCTCGGCTGCCACCCGGCCTCTGTTCCCCGGGCCCCGCTTTTTTCGCCCATTCCCCAAATCGACTTCCCTGTTAGCGGGCGACACAGGCTGCCACTCCTTCAGGAGACCTCCCCTTCCCAGGGATTCTGCTTTGTGGGTCTCATTAGCATTTCCCTCCCGTCCCCCTGAACATTTCTCCTCAGTGTCTTTTCCTGGCGCATTCAAATGTTCAAGGAGGGGAATGTCGGCAGCACAGATGGCGAGAAGCACTTAACAGTAAATGGTCCAAAATCTTTTGCCTTGGAAGCGCCGGGAGCCTCCTGCTAGCAGCATGTCCTGTGATGTGGGGTTGGGTGGATGACGAGCTCCTCAAAGACCTGTGGGACCCCATGTGAGCAGTGACCCCAGTGACCTGCCCTGCCTCGTGTCATAAACGGCATTGGTGGAGTCCTTTGCACCGCCCTTCTGGGTCCTGGGGGCAGGCCTGCAGCCAAGGGAGCTGGACCGCCCAAGGCCTGGCAGGGGGCGGGTTGCTCTTCTGACCACCCCGCATGAGGGGAAGGGGCTCAGGCTTTACCTACAAATTTCAACACCTGCTTCTCCCACATCAGGGACCTTCCACCTGCCTTTCGGCACCCTCCCGCACTCCCCACTGCACTCTGCTAAAACTTCACCCGTGGTAGTTTGAGCTCCTGCCCACCCTCTTCCTGCCTCTTCATCACGTGTAAATGCTACCTCCTCCAGGAAGCCCCCCTCCCCGATTCTCTGGCAGGAGTCATCCACGCCGCCTCTCTTCTGGGGCGTTCATTACGGTGCAACTTACCTCATTCCCAACCTGACTGCGCTTCCTGGGGGATTTGCCTCAAGCTTTGCTTTCCCACGGTACCTAGCTAATGATTCCAGTGGACTAGGTCCTCAATAAATAGGCGAGAAATCATCAAATTGGGGTGGGAGTGGCAATCGGAGAAGCGACCTGATATGTACTTAAGAGCTCCCGTCCCCAGCTTGTTGCTTTGGAAGAGAGGAGAGTGAAATCAGTCTTTATTGAATCTGCTCTTTGCAGAGTGATTTTGTGCTCTTTCATTGGGCCAATTACAATTATGAAGATGAATTATGACAGGCGGGCACCGCATGCCTGCATTACCGTGTGCTAGCTGTGTAATTAGTGGCTGGCATCTAGGAGGGGAGTTTGTTGGATGTTTCCATTACAAAAAAAAAGAGAAACACACATTATGATTCATAAAAAACAATGAGCAATGATATTTTCATTTTTATTGGTCATTTTAAAACATTTGCTGGTGACTTCCCCCGTGGTTTATAGGCACATGCTTGCATCTTTCAAAGTAAATCCAAAAACTTGTCGCAGAAACACAGTCTTACATGATTGTTCAGCTTCCTGTCATCGTGAAGCCCAAATGAACAACTTCCCAAGGCGGCAGGCGTGGGGTTCCTGGAGGGCTTTGATCCGGCCATACGGGTCACCCGGGGCAGAAGGACTCGCGTGAGAGTGAGCACTGACTGTCCAGCTGTCCTCCAGCCAAGGGGGTTTAAACCTGAGAGCATTTATCCTGTTGTGCATTTGAATTAAACAGGATGAGCCCATCTAACAGGCATCAGTCCTTTCTGCAGATCATTAAGAGCAGGCTTGAGGTCCTGGTTGGGGGGGACTGAAAGCAGCACAGATGGGGACAAAGCCTGGGCTCTGGAGGGAGGGGCCTCCACAGCCTTCAGGATGCCCACAGGACCCACCCTCCTATCTGTACTGTGGAGCTGGACAGACCTCTGAGTAGGTGCGTGTGTGTGACTGTGATCATGTGTGTGTGAGCGTGTGAGCACGTGTCGTGTCTGTTACGGTGATCTCGTGTGTGTGAGCATGCACGTACACATGCGTGATTGTGTCTGTGTGTTAGTGTGTGGGGAACATGTGTGCAATGTGCACACGTGTCTCCGTGTGAGTGTGCACATGTGGGTCATGTATGTACCTGTGATCGTGCATGTATGGTGTGTGTGCGTGCATGTGAACGAGTGATTGTATGGGTGTGCATGTAAGTGTGTGTCCATGTGAGCACACATGACTGTGTGTTCCCATGTCTCCAGAAGCCCCCCGTGGTGAGTGAGTGGGAATGAGAGGTCAGGATATGCTGCAGGGCTGCGGCTCCGTGCAGCACCAGGCGAGGCAGGGCAGTGGCCGGCAGGCAAGGGGGCCAGGCCCCGTCTGTGTGTGCTCCTGGCTGTGCCCCATGGGCATGTGGCCTCTCCCTGAGCTGAGCGTGTCTGCCACAGGCCCGCCAGCGCCTTGGGCTTCTCTGGGACCGACACACAGGTTACTCCTCCTGCATTTCCGCTGTGCCCGCTGCTCTGCCAGCCCCTGCGGTTCCCGCAAGCAGATTCGCAGCTGTGCCCGGGCATCTGCTGGGCCGTGGCTGGGCATCTGCTGGGCCATGGCAGCTCTCCATCTGCCCTCTTGCTTCCTGTAGCCTGCTTGGCTCTCTTTGGCTCTGCAGACATTTCCTGCCTGCACTTTCTCTGACACCGAGTAGCCGTGTTTGAACCTGCTTTTCCTGGAGGCTCCCGTGCGGGGCTGTGAGCACGCCAGAGTTCCCACCCTGTGGGCCTGGGTCCTCCTCCAAGTTTGTGTCCCCCAAGACCGTCACAGGCCTGAACCCAGAAGGATAGGCCATCCTTGTCTGTATCCCTGGGAGTGTGTGCGGTGGTGCATGATTGTAAGCGAGGTTTTCCCAAGTGGCAGGAAATGCCAGGTCTTGCCACGTGGGCTCTAGGTAATCCTTGTGTTTGTCAACAAGCAGGTAATTACTCTGTGTTTGTGTGATTTCCCCTCTCATGACTCATTTGCTCATCCATGTGCTCTAATAGTCATTCAACAAACATTTAGCAAGCACCTATTGATGCCAGTGGGTCTGAGCTGTTCGTGCAGGAGCTGGGTTCAAATTGCAGCCGATCACCCCACCTGATTGCTCAGAAGCCCGTTTGCTTATCTGTTCAGGGGACCTCCTGAGGCTGATCAGAGGATCTCGGTACAACCCCGTGTTAAAGGCCCCGTAGTTCTCCGCCGCTGTCGCTGTCATGGGTGTCCTCACCGTTAAACCCCGAGGAGGCTCACATTCCAGCAAAGGCAGGGATGAGGGTTCCCTGTGGTCTGTTCTGTCCCAGGGGATCAGGAGAGGCTGAGGGAGGAGGCAGGTCCTTCCAAGCTGGGCCTTGAAAGATAGTTAAAAAGCTACTAGTCAGTGGGGGTGGGCGGAGGGGAGGCATCCCAGGAAGATGGAGGAGCACGAATGGCCGAGTGGATGGAGGATGGCGGCCGTGAAGGGGAAGGTTGTGTGGGCAGATTACAGAGAGCCTTAGAGAGCCTCGCATGCCAAACCAAGTGGGGCATCTGCTGGCTGTGGGGAGGGATTCCAGTGTCTTAAACAAGGGAGCAGTGGGATCCGATCGGTGCCAAGGGGACAAGTTGCCATTATAAAAATAAATACATTACCCCGGACTAAGGATGTTGGCAGAAATGCTCGGCCAGATTTTCACTACTCCACCTGTGTGTGCTTGCTTCCTGCCGCAGGGAAAGGGGCCAGGAAGGGGGATGTCATGGGAGCTTGGAGGCCTCTCGTCCAGAGCAGGCAGCCAACTGGGCTTGCCAGGGACTATGAGGAAGGGGACGTGACGCAGGGGTCCTCTGGCCCCGTGCCGGGCTTCCTCCTGTCCTCACTGCCTCAGCAGCTCCTGGAAACCCAGAGGAACCACACGCGGGAAACGGAGGTAAGGAGGGAGTGATGGGGCCCACGTGAACTTGCTCTGTGACACTGAGACAGATCACTTAACTTTCCCAAGACACGGTGTCCCTGTCACTGTGGGAGCTCCGTGGCACTGGCCATGGCTGTGAGGACTCAGGGCCAGCCTGAATGAATGGGATGCACTGTGGGGCACACAGCAGGTGCTCCTCAAATGGCAGCTGTGGGGGAGTGGGGGGCTTCGGAGCCCGAAGGGGCTCACGCACCTGCTCCCACCTCCCACCACCCCTGCTCCCACAGCCCTTCTCGCCAGCGGGCCCTGCCACAGGTGGGCTGGATGGGGCATGAGACACACACAGCTCCTGCCTGGGAGGGTTTCACACAGTTTTTACCACCCCTCTCCCAAGTAGGCAATGCTCACATCCTATGTCTTTTCTTCCAGGACCTTTGAAGTTTTCGCTGTAAGTGGTAAAACACATCAATGGATTTCCCCATGAATATTTATTGAAATGGCACTTCTAATACAAAGCCATTTTAGTGAAACTCCCAGGAAATGCATTTCATGCAGCCATTGATCTTAAAATATTTACTACAAATATGCTCATCTTGGAACTATTACATGCTGCTCCTTTTTATTTGTTCTGGATGAAATCGCAGGGATCTGGCACGCATGGTTTTTACAAGCTGAGCAGTGTTGTCGAGATGATGTTGGCGTTCGGCTTTCTTTCTCCCGGGCCCCCGATGTGTGGGTTTCTGCTGCTCCTCCGCAACTCTCGGGGTCGGGGAGGCACTGAAGGCGAATCTGTGTCAGGTGAGTTCTGAGAACAGACACCTGGAGAATCAGGGGCACAAGGGCTCATCTTGCCAGATGCCCCAACTTACCCACAAAGGTACCGCTTCACATGGGGCCACTTCCCAACCCACCCACTGGATTGGCAAAACTTTGAGAAGGTGAGAAGCTGCGAGGTCCAGGAAGATGCAGGAACGCCAGAATTTCATATGTTCTGGGGCGGGTGTGGATGGCTATGGCTTTTTGGAGAGGAGGCCACCAACATCCGTCAGGATTACGATGCCACCTCTCCCCTGAGTCAGCTTTTACGCTTGGGTCCTACAGACCTCAAAGCACTCGTATGTAAGCGTTCGTACCGAGCAGCCCTTGTTGCATGAGGCCAGCAGTGGCCCCAGCCACAAACAGCGTCTCCAGCCAGCGGGGAATCGTGGACAAAGTCCCTCCCACTTCCTTAGTCCCGTGGCCTTGGAGGACTGCTGACTGCTCACGGGGTGTCAGCGCACACCTCCAAAGCATAGATTTTCATGTGCATATACAAATATTACAAGCATGGGATAGACAGACCGAAGCAGGAGGATTCAAACAGATGAGGTAAAGTGTTGGATGTTTCCCTGGTGCCAGCAGGGCGTACGTGCCGCACGTCGGAGGTCCTTGCTGGAGGATGTTATGCACCCTCCCCACAGCCCACAGCATATCATCGAGTGGGGACCTGAAAGATGGAAAATTCCGTCCTCGGCCATGAGCCCTGGGGCCACGGCAGGGGCTGGACGGGGAAGGGGGAAAAGACAATGTTAAAAAGATACTACAAAATGAGGACATACTCGGAATGTAATGCCAAGTAGGAAAGAAAGTAAACCCCCAAGTTCACACGGGGAGGAGAACTGCGTAAGAAAATTGACGAGGGACAAAAATCCTGCCTTGGGTTTGGGCCATCATCGTGATAAGGGACTTGCAGCCACCACGTGGGGGCTCTTCCCCCAGCCCTCCTCCTCTCTGCATGGGATGCCAATCCTTGCTCCACAGACCCCACGGCCATGGTTCCCCCCCTACACACACACACCAAGCAGACAGGCTGGTGCATTTCAGTCCAAGTGCTGAACACAGAGAACCCGACAGCTGGGCTCAGGTCAGGGAGACAAGGTGGTGGGTCAGAACAGGTGTCAGCCTCGCTACCCCGTCCTGCACGGATGCTGGAGCCCCCAGATCCCAGGGTGGCTGGGCTCTTGGCACCTCCGAGTTTTCTCATTGCCCACGTCCGAGGGCCAGTGACCTCTGGGATTCAGACAGGCCAGAGGTGTCCCAGCAGGGCATTCACATGGGACACAGCCAAGAGGCTCATGGAGCAGAATGTGGCCCTGGAAAGAGCGGAGGAGGGCTCCCTTGATCCCTTCTTCCTGGGGCTCGTCTGCACTGGGGAATCTGCACCGTGAGGTTCTTGCTTCCATCAGATTGGAGGACTCCTGGGTGTGTGCATCAAACATCCTCTTCAGGGCCCGGGAATGCATAACAGCTCAGCCTTCGGACAAGGGACAGAGACAGGGAGGGGATCCGAGCACAGGGTCCTGAGAGCCGGCGCTCGTGGTCGGGATGAGTCCTTGTAACTGCCCTGAGTGCGGGGGACACATCAGCCCCCAGACTCAGTGGCTTCGGGGACGGTCCCACTGCTTTTGGCTCCTGTGCCACAATCCGTTCCCCCTTCCATGTATCTGGAAATCTGTCCTGGAATTACATGCTAATGAGGCAAGGGAGAGGACATGGACAGTTTCCCTGAAGGTCACACTCTGCGATCTGGGTCCCGTGGAGAACGTGTGTGATGCAGCCTGTGGTCGGGCGGAGTGATGTGGTGGTGGTGAAAGTGGGGAGCCTTTGGCTTCCTCGGTTTGAACATGTTCCATTAGACTTTGTGCCTGTCGGAGGTGACTGGCTGGCAGAAAGGTGACCGTGAAGGTCTCCCACGGAGAGCCGAGCCCTTGGTTACCTGACAGAGGTTAACATGGCCATGGGGGAGGGGAGACTGGGGCTGCACGGAGAGCCCTGTGGGGCCGGAGTCTCCCAGCCTCGCGGGCTCCCTCCCAGGCTGCGTGTGGGGACAGACGGTTGTTGGCGCATACACGGTCAGAGGGCAGAGCCCACAGGAAGGATGCTGGAGGCCACCTTCTGCAGGGCAGGGGCAGGGAGCTCCCGTGGTCAGATGTGCGGGGACTGCAATGCAGGAGTGCGGTTCCCAAAGGGGGCTCAGTCCCTGTACCCTCCTCCCCTTGTCAGGCTGAGCTGCGTGGCTGAGGGGCTGATGGGGAGGTCCTCTGCCCTCGCGTTCGAGGAGTCCTGCCCACGGCAGGGAGAGAGGCTCAGGGGGTAGCCCCCGAGGAGCATGTGATCCGGCCACTTCCCAGTCGCCATCTCCAGAGGGTCTGTGAGCCATAGGACCCACGGAGGCCGTGCCTGGATTCCCGGCCCACACGGACTCTGAGTCTGTGGCTCTAAGTTATGGCTGATTTGGGGTAGTGGCTGTGTGGCGGTGAATTAGTGACAGAGACGTTTGCTGGCGGGGCAGGGGTGCTCCTCCCTGTGTTTCCCCCTCCTTGTCCCCTCATCTGGATGGCGGGGCTGGGAGAGAAGCCCGGTCCTCCCCACGGACGAGCGTGTATGCATGGTCTGGGGGCCCCACCACGGCCTTCCCTCTCCTCCTTACATATCCAAACACTGGTCCTCCTGCTGCCCACAGGAGAAGGGGGCATCTTTGTTTACACCTCGGGGCCTGTGCTGAAAAGGAGGTTTCCGTTTAGAAGAAAGAGCATTGGTGTCGGTTTGGGGCTCAGCATTAGGTACCGAGCAGCAGAACAGGGGGCAAAGGTCGGCCGATGACCCAAAGGACTTTGGACAAAACCCACTGCTTTATCTCCAGTTTTGCAAACGGGACACAGGCCGACCAAGAATGTGTGTCTTCCATTCAGACAACTCCCTGGAGAGCTCGGCACTGCTGTTCTGCCTGCCGTGGGGATCCCATAGCTCACTTTTGTCCCCCAGCATCTCAGCACGTGGGGGAGGGGGGCTCACAGGTGTCATCAGCTCTGTCCCCGCACCAGCTCACAAGCAGGAAGCATGAGGCAGTGGTTGCTTTCCTGGAAAACTTGAGAAGCAGTGGGTTTAGGAATTTCGTGCATCCCTACTTCCTTTCCCTGATAGTTGCTGTACCTCCGGCCTGCGAGTCCTGTGCCAGGAGCAGAGCGTAGGAAGGTCCATACAAAATATAGCACTGTCCCTGTCCCCACGGGTTTAAAAAATCCAGTGAAGTAAACGTGTAAATAGAGCTTTCAAGTGAATTGAAAATGGTGATTATTTATCCAACTTAAAACATGAAGAATGGAAGGAACACACAAAACCTGATTTAAGAGGGTTTTTTGGTGTGTTTTCCATGGCACTGTCTGTTTTGGGGAAGGCCTGACAGAGACTGGGCTCTTGAGTGAAGGTCTGGCTGTTACCATGTCCCTGGTGAGGTCAGTGTTTGGATCAGGTACAAAGGTGATGCTTTTTCCCCAGATTGTGTGGACGGTCTCAGCAGAACTGTCAGACAGCCAAGACGGGTGAGGTCTTAGACAGCTCTTCTTTCAAATTTCTCAGGGTTTGTTTTTTTTTTTTTTTTTCCCTAATAAAGAACTTGAGATTCAGAGAGGAGAAGATGCTAGCCCAAGGTCACACAGCATCTCCTGGCGACGCTCGTAGGTCAACTGATCCAGTCTTTGTGATCAGGCATCTGGTTCTCACGGCAGCTGGTTAGGGAAGCACTCGCTCAACTTTTCCTTCCCTGAATCGGACGCAGATGGCGACATGGTCAGGAAGGCGGGGAAGGGACGGCAACGACAAACACTGAGAAGCGGCAAACTGATGAGAAGGTCAGAGGTGGTGAGCGCTCAGCACACAGCCGGGCTCGTGCCTCAGAAAGGCAGGCATGTCCCACCAGGAGCCGGTGGAATCAGGGAGCAGGAGGTGGCCCAGGCATGATTCACGGGGTCATTGGCTGAGGTCCCAAACCTGGGCCTGCCAGGAAGGTTGACTGGGCACCATCCTCCTCTCCTGGAATGAACGCAGAGCCGCCGACACTCCGATGAGGACCAGAACTGCCAAAGAGACCACAAACCCGACGAGAGAAACTAACAGCCAAGGAAATTAACAGCACTGAGTGCATTTAATGTCCGCCGGCAGACCTGAAAGGGCACCATCCACAAAACCGGGGCAGACCGTGATAAAAATTAATTAGAAGTTCCAGGAATTAAAAAAAAAACAACAACATCTAATTATGGAAATGGACAGGTGGGTTAATGGGAACTGTACCCAGGGGAGAGCAAATGATCATTTTTGAAGACCAAAGTGCAGGACCTTCGTTGTGGGATCAAGAGAGCACGTGTGGGAAACCGCCTGCTGTGTGCTCCCAGATGCAGCTGGGCTTTGGAGTCCGTGTGCCAGCGAGAGGAATTCGAGAAAGATGTTGGAGGGAGGGGCAACATTCATCCCAAAAATAGTTAATGGCGTCTTAAAACTAGACAAGTCCAGATACTGAAAGTCCCACTGTGTGCTGTGCAAGATTAACTAAAAAGGAGTGCCGAGTGGCCAGTGTGGACTGGGAACTCAGCCCCAACTCTTGGGGACACGAGTGTAGCCGGGGCCCTGGATGATATCCTCAAACACCCCCCATAGTGCAGACCAGCGGGGCAGGGGAGCAGAAAGTATGGATTTCCAGACTTTTCCCACATTGGTGGTGTGACTGTCAGACCCCGACTTGGTCCGCAGGGATCCCCACCTCCTGGGGCTCGTGTTTTCGTGGGACCCCCATCCCCGAGTGGGGTTCTGTCCCATGGGATGCGGCAACGATGACTGGATGGCCTTCCTGGGATCACATAGTAGACTTGGGACCCTCCTGCCAGCAGCCGCTCTGCAGCGACCTTCCTGCGAGAGGCCCGCATGTCAGGACCAAGTGTGGATTGGAGGGACTGAGGGTCTCTGTCCTACAACCACAGAAACTCAGTTCTGCCAACAGTGTGGGGGAGCCTGGGTACGGACATGCCCCAGTCAGGCCTCCAGTGGGAACACAGACCGCTAACACCACCTCGATGGCGGGCGGCCCAGGGAGGTCCACCTAGATGCCCAACCCATGGGAGCCAGGGGAGGGTGCCTGGGGTTTGGCTTGAGCTGCTGGGTTCGTGGTAATTCGTCACGTGGCAAAGGCAAGCAGCCCAGCTGCTGATGGTGGGGTGTGATCTCAACTTCGGCCAGTAGCACTGTCGGCCGGGCGCAGGGGTCCTGTCTGCCTGCGAGGCGGGCGTGGGTCACCTGGTCGGCAGGGGACAGGGGCCCTGCCTGCGAGGTGGGTGTGAGTCACTGGGTTGGCAGGGGACGGGGGTCCTGCTTGTGAGGTGGGCGTGGGTCACCGGGTCGGCTGGGTGTGGGGCTCAGACAATGGGGACGAGATCAGAGAGTGACCTGACGCCAACGTCCAGGTGACTGGCTGTCCTGTGGTCAGGAGGGCTGGCGTGCGATGGGAGGGAGCACCCACTTGTCCTGTGGGTGAGCATCCCAAACTTATCCGTGAGCCCCCTGTGGGGGGGGGACAGGACCCTCTTCCATCTGGGACACCTGGGAGAGAGCCTGAACACCCCGGCACGGCACGGTCCCTCTCCCTACTCCTCGCAGTCAGGTCTTCAAGTCCTGGCCCTCGGCGCCGACCCCCACAAACCACACTGCAACAGCCCTGGAGAGCTTCCAGGTGCAGGAGATACACCTCTGCCCCAAGCATTCTTGCAGCCATGAAACCCCCTCCCCCCCGCCAGCACTCCCATCACCCCGCTGAGGGCCCCCCAGGAACCAAGGAGCTCCTGCCATGTTTTAAGGGGAAAGTGAATTCTGCTGTGCAAACATTATCACACATTCATGCACTCAGGATCTAATTTTAGCTGCAAGAGGCTTTGTTACAACATGCTCACGGAATTAAGCAGCTTTCTTCCCGGGGTCTGGAAGCCTGTCTATTCTTCTGTTTCATTTACACATCACTGGGATTATCAGAAATGTGTTTTAGTTTTTTAAAATTATATATTTTGGTGTTTCCAAATGGGTCCACAACGGGAGATGAAAACCATGGAAATTACACGTCTTAACGCAGGTCTGTGTGATTTCATGGCCTCCCTGTTAAAGCTGGAATCTGCAGAAGTGGCGTTTGTCACAATCCTCCCCCAGATTCACACTGGCTTTTGCGCCCTGGCTGCTTGGGGCAGCAGCCGCTTGATGGAGAAGCTGAGAGCTCCGGGAGGCCTCACTTGCACAAACGGACAGCCAGAGCCGTGCCTCCAGGCTCTCCCACAAGAAGAACCAGCCACAGGGCCTTTGCATGCCCTTGCTCATCAGACACCCAGGAGCACCAGACCCCTGTAGGGCACCCGACCATGTGGACTGACTCAGCGCAACACTGACCCCATCTTTCTACTCATCGCAGGTCTGGCTGAGGTGTCCTGTAAACCACAAGGCCATCACAGCAGTTGACTCTCCCCCGGGGAAGGAAGGGAGATCTCTGCGGACCTGCAGCAGGAAATGGACCATCTACCAGGGGGTCTGGCTGATGCTGTCCTGATTCCAGGTTGGGCAGGAGGGTGGGAGGCCCAAGGGTCAGTGGGCCTGGCCCTCCAGCCATGGCTCTGCCCTTCCCAGCCTCCCTGGGGTCTGGGTCTTCTCCCCGAAGTCACACGGGGGGCCGGGAAGAGTGAGGGCCAGAGCTGGGAGCCAGGCTCAGGAGGCAGCCAGCATCCAGCTCTCCATCCCATCAAGACTCTAGGCTTGCTTCGGGGGGTGCGGGGACCCTTGGGTGCACGGCAGGTGGGGCCTCCTGGCAGGCCTCACCTCTTCCTACGACTCCAGAGGAACAGTTTCGTCAGGGACCTTCCCAGCCTGAATCTCAGAGCCGGGGCCATGCCAATAAGTGTTGCCAGCGTTAAGCGGAGAGCGGCTGTGGGATGGCCCAGGACAGGCTCAGCACCACCGTGGGTTTGGTGGGACAGGTGTGGAGGCCTCCCTCCGAGGAAGGGCAGCCCGCCGGGCCCTCCACCCCACCAGCTCTCACCACAGTGGCTCTCGGGTTCCCAGGCCCGAGGGGGAGTGCAGGGTCAGGACGTTCCAATGCTGGTTTCCCCAAATCTCTCACCCCGTTTTCTTCCCCTGGCACAGTTTGGCTCAGGCTGCAGGAGGGCAGACCAAGGGGCCCTGCCACCATCACTCCAAGACTGAAGAAGCTGTCGAGGGGCCCACACACCATCATCCACCTGGCAGGGGTCCAACCCACCCTCCCACACACACACTGGAGACCTGGTAGCGCGGCCTCATTTTGAACCCGAGGTACCTCTGAAGGGAGCTCTGTCCCTCCAGGCTGAGCACCAGGTGGCTGAGGATGGTCCCTCTCTGTGTTCCCACCTCTGTCCTCATTCACCCACTCCGCCCCCAGCTGCAGAAACTCAGATGCACATGCCCCACAACCAATCCCCCTGTTCTCCAAGCCCCTGAGCCTTTGCACACACTGTTCTCTCTGCCTCAAGGTCCTTCCCTCGGCTCTGCTGGGGTAATTCCTACAGATCCCTCCAGACCAGCCCGTAGGGTGCCCCTGAGCCTGCATGGCATGCACAGTCCTCTGCTACTGGGTTTCTTCCCCTCTGTGACCACCCCTCCTCTGCCCCCTGAGGCTGTAATCTGGGGTGGGCGGCTTTCCTACCGCTCCCCCCAGCCGCCGGCCAGCTAGCACACAGCAACCCACTGCGCTCGTGAAGACCCTTGCTCCGGGGTGAATGAGTGGGAAAGACAGCAGGCTCCCACAGAGACAGAGGGTGTGTCAACGAGGCCCAGGGACCCGGCAGTGGGGGTGGGGGGTGGGGTGGGGGTGTAAATTCAGAGGATTTGGCCGTGGTCCCTCCCCTGATGGTTGTGTGGATGGGGGACATGACCAAGATGGGTGGGGCCACCGGTCCAAGTGACACCAAGACCCATCCCTCCTGGGTTTCCCCATGTGCAGCCCCTGGAGGCCAGCCCTTCCCTGCCCCATGCCCCGTTGCCCCACACCCTGCCTCTAGGACATGAGATGAAAAGGCCAGGCAAGGGGAACCCTCCACGGAGTGTTGATGTTGGATGGGGTCGTGGGGGGTGCACAGAGCTGTGGCAGGTCCTGAGGTCATGTGCAGCATGGGGTCAGGGGAGGCTCCACTCTGCACTGCCAGCCGGTCTACGGAGAAGGGCGATGCAGGGCTGTGGACCCGGGAGCCTGGTGGCCATACCCCAGCTGTTCACAGGGCGTCAGATGTGCCATTTAGGGTCACAGGGTCCAGCAGCCTCCGTGAGCTCACGTCCACACCGCGGTACTCGCTGCCCACAGCACTGACGCCCACTCAGCCCCGCACTAGGGGGCAAGGACCCCGGCCAGCAAGCCTGCAGCGGGAAGCAGGAGAGCCGCACCGGGAGCCCAGCGTGCACGCGCGGGCCAGCGTTGCCAAGTCCGAGCGGGTCCCTGCAAGCGTGCAGCAGCGCATGCAGCGGGTCTGTGAGCGCAGGGTTCCCGCAGCGGCTCCGGCAGCCGGGCCCTGTGGAGCAGTGTCCAGGCGGCGCGGGCGGAGCAGCCGGGCGTTCATCTGGGCACATACTCTCTGGGAAGCCCGGCCCTCCGTGGTCGCGCAGCGCCTTGTCCACCGTCCAGATGTAGCCGTGGATCAGCGCCCTCATCCTGGGGGTGAAGGGCTTGGGATGGTGCAGGGGCCGGCCACACCTTCGGAAGCTGCCCTCCTTGTTTTTCTCCACGCACAGCAGCCACTCCTCGCTCACGGACACAATGAGGAAGGCCACCATCTCCCTCAGCGTGGGTAGCAGGCTGTGGCACAGCTCCTCCTCGTGCACCACCAGCAGCCCCTTGCCGAATCGCAGCTGGTCCAGCACATTCGAGGACCACCAGGCGGCGTAGCTGCGCACGAAGCCTGGCCACTCAGCGGGGAGAGATGCACAGGTCAGCCCACCTCCTGGGCGCTGTGGGTGGGGAGCCGGGGAGGCGGGAGACCAGAGCGGGCAGCCCCTCGGACCAGGCCCTCCTGACGACCCGTGGGCAGTAAGAGCAGCACCTCGGGGCCAGCCTGGGTCACCGGGCCACGTCTGCATCAGTGGCTGTGCAGCCCCCCACGAGGACAGATGTGGCGTGCATGGAGAGAGCTGGTTCCCTCTCTCTTGGATGGTGAGCTCCCTGCCCTCAGGGTCCACGCCGGGGCAGGGAGAGCCACGGGGCCCACGCGGCACAGTGGTGTTCATCACAGGTGGGAGACGGGGTGACCCTCATCCATGCTCACCTTGCCCTGGGTGACGGGGACGAGCTGGGGCACCGTGAGGACGGGCACAGGCCTGAAGCTAAGTGAGCGAGGTCCCTGCCTGATGCGGACCACGTCCCACAGGGGTGGCCAGTCCACCCCATGACGCTGCCGGACAGCCGGGCAATGTTCGGGGAGGATCTATCCGTGAGAGCTCTGTCCTGGCAAATTAAGACATGTTGGGGCTCTTGTCTTGGTGGGGATGGTGTCAATATCAACAAACAGCCTGTGACCATCCTGCCACCTCGGATGGCATGGGAACCCTTCGCTTTCCCTGGTTTTCACCACCACCCTCAGACAGGCACTGCTCTGGTGTCTTGGGTGGGTAAACTGAGGCCCCTGGGAGCTGAGGAGGGACCAGAGCTCAGCCTCCTGCACCTGGGGCGCCAGCAAGGGGCAGGGTGGGGATGGGGACGTCTGCTGGGGCAGGGTCTGCGGAGACAGGCCTGCCTGCCTGACAGCCCTGCTGCCCTATGATCGCTCAGTGTCCCAACACTCGCCCCCTGGACCCGTGTCCCGGCCACACTGCCGGGGAGCAGCTGAGCCTGGGGAGGGCCGGAGACGGTGTCTGCACAGGAGAAGAGCTGCCTGGCCTCCCCCACGCCCTTCTTCCTACCTTTGCTCTTCCAGTTTTGGTTGGCCGCGTAGCCCAGGTGCCCGGCACACTTGCCGTTGAACTCGGTTACCAGGGACCTGTACGGGTTCCGGATCAGCAGGATGGCCGAGTCGAACATCTGGATCTCCCTGCAGCCGCTCTCGTGGGTCTTCATGCAGATGGTGTGCCAGCTGCGCCAGTGGTCCTTCTCGCCCTTGAACCCTGCGGGGGAGACAGGGGCTGCTGAGGACAGTGATGGACCCCGTCGTGGCAGCAGGCAGAGCTGAGCGTACCTCCAGGAGACCCCACAAGTCTGGCGGCAGGGCCCTGACGCCCCTCTAGACCCTGTAGGCACGTGTGTGTGGGCGTCTGCACGGTGATTTCCCGTGAGCGTCATCGACAACCCGAGGGGGAGTCGTGGCCGCAGGCGTGGCTCAGAGTGGGCAGGACATCTGCCAGGATCACAGGGCAGCACGGGGCTCTGGACACCTGGTGCAGGTGTCCCTGTGATGCCGGGCTTCCAGCCCCGGCCCGGCAGTGGGCCCCGGGGTCCTGTGGCGAGGTCCCAGCCCTCCCCACCTGTAACAGTCTCATGTGGGTCAGCAAGACGCTGTGGGCTCATTCAGCGGTGGCCTTTATGCTGGGGATGGAGGGGCTCCATGTGCGGTCCCACGGAGCACAGGGCCTCCCAGGAACTAGGAGTAGGGGGCCGGTCAAGGGGTGCAGCCAGATGTCACAGAAGGACCCCTGGAGGGATGCCCCAGAACCTAGACTCCGGCCACTTCCCAACAGATCCGGGGTCCGCCAGCCGGGGACCCATGCTCCATAAACGAGCTTGAGTGTCTCCTGGGCTCTTAAGGGACAGCAAGGAGCCCCAACACCACCTACTTCGTGAGTGTGGTGGTGGGGGTGGCACGCAAAGGTGCTGCAGGCAGGGCCAGGTTCTTTGATGCTGGGAAACAAGGCTCCTCTGAGTCAGGTTTGCCTCCTGGAACCCAACACAGTTCAAACAGATGTCTGCCCCAGGCTTAACAACCGTCAGCCTTCGCCGGGGCTCCTACTGCCCAGCGCGGGGGACGAGGGAAGGAGGAGCCAGACCACGGGTTGTAAACACGGGATGAGGATCGGGATCAGGTTCCCAGCACCCCAAGATCTGTGGTGCCTTCTGTGCGCTGTGGGCTGTCCCCACAGCGGCCGCTCTGTGTGTCCCATAGGCCACAGTCGCCCAGGACAGACCGAGTGCCCTTGCCTGTCACTAGGGGGTCGGTGCAGAGGCCAGCAGCCACCCCTTGCCAGTCCCATAAGCCTCACAGGGGGAACCTCCAGGGCCATCGCACGTGGCCACTCCAGCCACTGGGCCCCCGGGCCACTTGCAGACCAAGACCACCAGCTGTGCAGACGGCTATGGTCCTCTAGACAGCAGGTGGCCAGCAGCCCGTGCCACGGGACTCCACGGGTGCCAGGCCACAGCAGGCAGGACCCTGGAACAGGTCATCCGGCCATCCCCCTGGGGTGCCAGTAACATTCAGGGCATAAGGATCAGCCACCAGCTTTCTTGGCTTCTCCCAGCAGACCAGAGCCCCCACCAAGCTCAGGACGCTGTGGACCTGGGTTTCTCTTCCTAAACCATAGTCCGGTCAGGAATCTGGACGCACGGGGGTGACATCTGATGGCAGACCGACAGCCCCTCGCTTGGCTGGGGTTCTCGGTCCTACTCAGCACAGGGAGGCCTCTCGCTTCTGCAGGGGGAGACTAGGGGCCACACAACTCTGGAGGGGTTTGCACCTATCTTCAAAAACACAGCGTTTTTAGGAGCTCCTTCTGGCCTCACAGAAAATCAAACAAATGAGCCGGTGACGTCTCACAGAATTACTGCGGGTTCTGACAACAAAGGGAAATTCAGAAAGTGCTCGTAGCGTGGGAGCACAAGCCACCAGAAGGGATGTCCCGAGTCCTGGGCTGGCCACACGGCTGGGAATGTGTTTGCAATGCTGGTTCCCCCGGGACTCCAGGCCCTGTGGCCCTCGCTCACCCTTGTTGCACAGGGTCCCGTGGAAGTAGAAGCTCCCCGTGTAGAAGCGGTGGTGTGCTCAATGAGGTGCGGCGCCCACGTGTTCCCGGCTCCCGGGAAGCTCGACAGAGCCACAAACACCTTGGCCTTGGTGGGCAGGAACCGCCGATCCGTGCAGCGAGTGTCTGAAAGGCCAGAGGCTGACCACCGACCGCCCCACCCGGACCCACCGCCCCCAGTCTCCTGCTTCACCGATGGGGAACCGAGGCAGGCCCAGGGGGAGGGGTTGGCTGCCCAGGCCTGTGCCCAGAGAGAGCTCTGGGGATGACGAGGCCTCCCACGGCCTGGGCAGCAAGCCCTGGCTCCCCAAACAGCACAGAACATTCCAGATTCTGCCCGAGGGTGGTGGGGCCCCGCCTTGCGGGTGTCCTGCTGTTCCTCAAAGCACCTCCATCCCCAGGCTCAGGGAAAGGCCAGGTGTGTCCCGTGTCCAGCCTCCAGGGACGATGGTGGCCTCCCCTCCCCACCCCGGGCCGCACGCGGCCACACTGGTCTCTCCAAATGCCCGGAGAGCACACGTGGCAGACATGGCGGGGAGGGCCCCGCACGCCTCATGCCCCAGGCACCGAACTCACCCTGCACGGGCGTCTGGTAGACCTCGCAGTACTCGGCCAGCCTCTGTGCCTTGGGTTCCTGGCCACACAGCGCACTGTCCACCACGTCCCGGAGGCTGAACTGAGGCGTGGGGTAAACACAGTAGCACTCCCAGCCCCGCAGGATGGCCAGGGGGAACTCCTGCTGGGGAGCGAGGAGGGAGAAGCATGTGGGGTGCCCACTGGGGCCAGGCCTCCCGGCTCCTGTCAGCATGGATGGTGCCCATCCTTCCCGTGCCAGCCCAGGGGAGGCATGGCACACGGGACGTGACTTCTGCCCCCAGGAGCTCAGAGCGGGTCGGAGACCCGACAACAGTCAGTGTGAGCCAGGCCCGGGGCTAACACTGGGGGGCCGGAGGGAGCACAGGGAGGACCAGACACCTGGCGCAGGGGCGTCTGCAGGAGCCAGTGTGTGCAAGGGTCAGGATGGGACAGGTGAGCACACATACTGCGTTGTGGGCCCACTGGCCGTGAGCCCGAAGGGACCTCTGGCGTTCCCGCTGGGGCTCCCTGGGGAGGAGACCAGCTCAACCCAACTGCGGGGGGCAGGGGGTGCAGGCCAGGACATTCCCGAAGTCCCTGCCGGCCCTGCCAGGATTAGGGGCAGGGCAACACCTCATGGTGAAGCCGTCTCCTGGCCTCCTTGGTCGCCTCTGTGGGGTTCGTTCCCTGCTCCCTCTGACCCCACAGAGGAGACCGCTGGGTGCTGGGTGACCTCGGGCAAGGTGCTGAGCCTCTCTGCCCTTCACCACCGAACATGGGCAATCAAATCCACTTCGCATGTCCTTTATAAGGGCAGCCCAGGACGGGGCACGACATGTGTGGGTGCTCCAGGGTACCCAGCCCCATCATCCCTGCCTGCCCGTACCTCTTGCAAATGGAAATGCAGGGAGGGAGGTGGCAGGGAGGGAGGCGGGAGGCCAAGGCAGTGCCACACAGACCTTTCTATTTTTTGCTCACAGCAAAAATCTCGTATAAATAAAGAAAAGAAAAATCAAAAGCATTTTCTGAGCGTGGCTTGGCAAAGTGAGGATTTCCGTGCTTAGAAAGTCGCTGGGCCAGTCCCAGCCATGGTGGTTGGGAGGGGGGCGATGAAGAGCCTGCGGCAGGGGGGGGGGCTCCTGTGTTCAGGCCAGTGCCCCCCAGTGCTGTGCACCCCCACCAGAGCCTCTCCCCACCTCCCTCCTCCTCCTGGACGCCCACGGGCAGCTGCACCCCTGCCGGGAGCTCCCGGGGTCCCAGCCCGGTACCTCTGAGGGCTTAGCTGCCACGTGGGGACAGAAGCCTAGACCCTGTGCTGTTCTGACACTGCACACCCTCACCATGCACCCCTGTGCACCCAACCACCACACACCCCTGTGTGTATTCATCACGTATCCCCATGCACCCCCAGCACACACCCCTGTGTACCCCCACCACCCATGCCCATCGCTGCTACAGCACCGAGCCCCCCCCATGCAGGAAAAGCCCTAAAACAGCCCGGTAGCCCCATCCAGAATGCTAGTCTCTATAAAACAGACAAGTCCTTCGGCTGCTGGCTTGGGAGAGGAGGAGGACCCGGCTTCCCTCCGGCCTCCTCGCCAGCTTGTCTTCTCCCCTGGGACCAGAGCCCTGGTCCCCATGCTTTTTCTGGACAAGGCTCGAGACAGGGATTTTCGGAGGATGGAGGACGGGGGAGGTAGTAGCTCAAGGTGTCTGGGCTTCCTGGACATAGGGACCAGAGAGGAAGAAGCAGGCATGTAGCCCGTCAGATCCCCACACTGACCCTGACACCTCCGTGCCTCAGTTTCCCTGTCTGCGAGCCCCTTCTCATCTCTTAGGACTCCACTGCCCCCCCATGCTTGGGGGACCTGAGGGTTTGACGCTCTGCCCGTAGGCTCCTCTCCAAGGTCCCCATGCCCGGAAGGTCGGAAGTCCCACCCCCACTGCACCTGTCAGACCCGCCCATGGCCACAGCAGCCCAGCCCCCCACCAGCCCACCCTCGGGCTCCGCAGCGGGGCCCGCATTGGCATGTAGGGCTGGGGCCTGGACCAGGCCATGAAGCCGCACCGGCGGAGCCCCCAGCCATCTCCCTGTACCACGCGGCCTCTGTCCCAAGCCCATGTCCGACCCCCACATCAGGATGCAGCTATACTCGGAGACGGGGTCTCTAAAGATGTCATTCAGTTAAAATGGGGCCATGGCGGGTGTGAGCCAATCCGACTAGTGTGGTCATAAAAAGAGATTCAGACACACACACGCAGACGACCCTATGAACACAAAGTCACGAGACGCCCGTCTGTGAGAGGCCTTCACTAGCCACCCCGGTTCACACCACCACAGCCTTCCCACCCCCACGAGACCCCGTCCCTTTGCTGAGCCCTCGGGTTCTGCCGTGGGAATCACTGGGTCCCCTTTCCTCCCGCGGTCAGCCGAGGCTCCGGCTTGTGCTCCGTGGTCGTCCAGCTACCCTAGAACGTACTGGAAACAGGATCCCTCGGTGCAGACTTTCCCTTCCCTCAGAAATCCACGTGCCCACACTGGATCCCCGTGGAGGAACCTGCAGCTGTGGTCCACGTGCAGACACACCGCGGGGCGTCCGTTTGCCCCACACGTCTGGGCTCTGTCTGCTGTGTCCTCAAAAGTGCCGGCAGGACCGGGTCCCAGAAGGAAGTGTCCCTCTACCAGTGGCCACCCCTGGTGGGGGTTGCACCCCACCAGGGACCTGAGCCCCTCCACTTCCTCGAGTCGATGAAACTGTCAAGATCCAGGTGCACTGGCGCGCGGGGTAGTGCGGACATCAGTGCGGTTTTATTTACAACAGAACAGAACTGGATTCTGAAAACACAGGACAATTTCCAGCCCCTCGGGTGATGACAGGAAAAGCTTACACTTCAAGCCTCATAGAAGGAAGAAAATGGGCATGGATTATGAATTGAGGTTTCTATTGACTGTATTTCCATTAAAATGCATAATTATTGAACAATTTAACTGGCAGGACTTCTGACTTAAAGGACATTTTGATTTCTGCTTCTTAAACTTTATCCTTGAGTTAGAGAAAGTGACCTTGTCATAGTAATGACTCCCCTCCTGGTCCTCTCGACAAGTACTAGAAGGTGTTGATTGGCTCTTGGCTGAAATGGCTCAAGGGTGATAATCCCTATGTCTGTACTCGTGGGCTTTGGGGAGATGGACCAGAAAAGAGCTAGGTGCACTCTTACAGATGGGAAATAAGAATGTGCATTTAAACAACAGATCAGGGCTTGGGTCATAGGCCTGGGCGTCTCTCAGCAGCTCTGTATCCACTCTGTTCTCTCCACTCTCTGCTTTGGTGGTGCCTGGACAACGAGGGCGCGCTCTGGGTCCTCACATCTACATAGAGTCCCCCTCACCCAATGGGGAAATGCCCAGTGCAGGAGAATATCCTGCCGAGAGAGAGACAGAGAGAGAGAGAGGGAGAGGGAAGGCAACACAGAGTCAATGCCACTTTGATTGTTCAGGTGGAAACAAGTAACTATTCGGGCCATGCGTGTGTTCTGGGACAGTGTGGGCTGCCTGGTCCAGCAGCTTCTGTGTCATCCTGGCTGTGTTTCTCTTTGTCTGTTCTTGTGTGTGTCCCCTCTGTGCGTGTGCTTTTGCCTGAACCAGGTGGACATTCTCTGGTTCCGGGGCTGAAAATCTCTGTGCCTTCCCAGACAAGATCATGTAACAAGCATTTGGAATATGAAGACTTTGTCAGCTTGAATTGTGTTTGGACGCGCCCCATGTTGCGTGCTTTCTGCCTTTGCGACTAGGAGGGCTTGCCACTGAGGCGATCTGTTCAGCAAATGGCCAGGGGAAGCTGCTCCCCCAAGAGGAGTCACTACTGAACGCCGCTATTCATTGAGAATATTACATTCTGGGTGAAATGTTGCAGAGTTTTGATCAAGTTCAAACGGCATGAAGAGCAGAACAGTGTAGATCTGAAATCTTCTATGGGATCAGAATACTTCCTGCTTTTTGAATATTTGACGAAGTGCATATACATCAAACGTTTCATATTTTTATTTATTTTATTTTTGCTGATTTTGTGGGATGGGAGATTTTGACAAAAATTGTATCCTAAAGCCGCGTTCTTGGAATGTGTCTAAACAAGGGCTTCCAACGCGAACCAGAAGAGGGCAGCAAAACACTAGTCACTAGACTGTGTTCCTTGATCTGGGACTGGGAAGCCGCTGCAGGCTTTCCTGCCTCTTTGGTTCTTGTGCATTTGCTTGACTGACCGAACTCCAGGACCTGCAGCAGGTCCACACGTCTTTAAGGAACACACCAAGCCTTTTGTTTTTACCATGATATTTCTCAACAATGAGATATCTGAGGACATGGCTAAGTTATTCAAACCAGGGTGGAAAAATAACCAAAACTCACTCAAAATTAATTTTACTAAAGATCCAGTGGAGTCAGATTGAATCATATAAATAAGAATACAGAAGGAATATCTTACTGAAATGACCAATTTTAAGCTTATTTTCTCCATGTATATTGCATTATTTACTAAATTCTGCATTCACAAAAATACATGTAGTGTTCAGAAAGAATGATATTTGAAAGGGAAGTGATCAAAGTATCACAATTGACAATTGCCACCAGGAACATGGCTTCTTCACCCAACTGCGGGCAACAACTGGACATGTATTAATTAGCATTTAATGTGCAAAAAGAGAGCTGCCATCTCAAATATAATGTGAGATAGTTATGAACACATCTTAAAAATTTTAAGACTCCTGAATAGGAAGGAATAGACTGACCCATAGGAAAAAGGTCATTCGTGTTTCTCTTTCTTTTCTTTTTTTTTTTTTTTTTTTTTAAGGATTTTACTTATTGGAGAGAGAAAGATTGAGAGAGCACGCATGAGAAGGGGAGAGGGATACAGGGAGACAGAGAGGCATACTCCCCGCCAAGCAGGGAGCGTGATGACTGGGGCTCGAGCCCAGGACACTGAGATCATGATCTGAGCCTAAGTCAGGTGTTTAAAAGACTGAGCCACCAGGAGCCCGTGTCTCTTTAAACAGAGAAATTACAAAGAAGTGTTTCCTTTAAAATTAGCTAAGGGGCAATAACGTCTGTTTCCACCAATGTTATTTGCTATTGTGCTGGAATGTCGATGAATGCAGTTAGGAAACAAACAGGAGGAATCAAAGCTGCAACAGTGATGCAGAAACACGTTAGGTCCTTTTTCATTTCTGGCTTGTTCACTCAAGGTCATATTTGTGAAATGTAGCAACAGCTCATTTCCTCATTACTCTGCACTGTGCTGTCTAATATATCAAATGATACACATGTCCTCTATTACTGATATAAAATTGCTTTGTGTCTGCCTTTTCTAGCTTTTAACTACCTGCACAACTTTCAGCGGACATGAGCAGTAATCTCTGTTGGTCTGTATCACAGGAGGCGTGCTGTGTATGTTTAGACTTCCAGATCCTGCCTTTTCCACTTCTGGGAGGTTTCAGAAGTGCTGAAATATTGGTAAGGAAAATCCCAGGTTTCAGTACCAGGAACTGTGTAGATTCCCCTGCTCGCACAAGGGATCTGAGCTATCACTTTGCAAGGACCCTACAAAGTATCCACAGATGGTGGACGAGTTTCCAGTCCTCCCGCAGGACCGCTCTAGGCGTGGACAGCAAGTGGCCCGCAGAGGAGCCTCAGGCCAAGGGCACAGCTGCCACAGGTGGACCTCAGCAGCTGGGCAGGTTCCGTCCTGCTGTGACCAGCCTCAGCTGGGGAGTCCGTGCAAGGACACCCCCTGCCTTGGGAGGGTGGGCTCATGGCAACCCTGAAGCCCCGTTGGAAGGCAGGGACACTGGGGATTTCTGAAATGCAAGAGACATACATCCTACTGCTCTAGGAGAATGCTTGCCTGTCTTCAGGAGAATTCCAAGTTTGCACAAAAATGAAAGGAACTTTTGGGAAATGATGGAAGGAATGACTGCATAGTTAGCTTTGAGGTCCACACCTGACACAACATTTCCTATTGTGCTGCTGGGCTCCATGGGGCCTCCTGCGATCAGGGTAGCCGGGATACAAGATAGGAAGAAAGAGTGTTTTCAAAAACATGTTTCCCTCATGAAAGTTTATAGTCTAGGGGCGCCTGACTGGCTCGGCAGAGGAACCTGTGACCGGGTCTTAGAGTTGTAAGTCTGAGCCCCACATTGGGCTCAATGCCTTGAGAAATGCCTTGATGGGACAATGGAGCCCCACATTTAAATTTTAATTTAAAATAAAAATTTAATTTTAAAATTAAAAGCTTAAAAACAAAATATGGTCTAGAGGATGTACAGTGAAAAGTGAAGTCTCCCTTGTTCCCACCCAGAGGTAGCCAGGGGAGATAACTGGCACCCTCTGCACCCCCATTCCTCTTCCTCAGTTCAGCCTTCAAGCCCTGAGAGATCTGTGAACCCCCGAGGGTGGGGAACGAGGGAGTCGACCCTTCCTGCAGGCCTGATTCATGCACTGGGCGGCGGCCCAACAGAAGCTGTGCACGTGCACAGGGGTTCCTGCACACGCGCTCATTCCTCAGGTTCCAGGTTCCAAAGCTGTGTCCTGGCAACAGGCCCCCATTGTGCTCTAGGCCTTCTGCCGCGACTTGGCAGCTGAAGGAGAGCGCTGCGAGCCTAGTTCGCTATCCTCAGCATCTGGCCTTACCGGACTGCTCTATGGGCACCTCATTGAGCAGGACGTGCCCCTCCCCCCAGCCCCCGGCTCTGCGGGGTCCCCACCTGCCAGGAGGGCTGGTCCGCCCCCACCCCGCTCACTGTGGCCGCGGACTACTCTTGGCGCCCAGGGCTCTACCGGCGGTCCACGCCCCGGGGTCCACTCGCAGGCGGTCCTCCAAGTACCCTGCGAGGTGGCAACCGCGCTCAGTCCTAGGAGGTTGCAGAAGGTACTCCTTGATCCTGGAGACCCGGCGCTTTCTTCTGGGGCTCCTCGCCTCTTTCTGCAGGTGGGGCTCCCGGGTGAAGGCGATGCTCTCGGCTCCTGGATCACAGGTGTCCTGCCACTGCCGCTGCGAGTCCATCGTGGACACGGTCCCCCCCTGTGTGCTGCAGAAGCGGGTCGTCACCAAGCTGCCGCCCTCAGAACCCAGGAATGTCCACGATGTCCCCACGGGGGAGAGGGTGCGCAGAGACCCCAGAGAGAGCGGCAAAGGCACGACACAGGTAGCGGAAACCCCTGCACATCCAGAGGGGCAAGTGACTCACAGAAAAGACCCTAAAGGCGCTGGGGCCCCACAGGGGGCATTTAGGCCGCTGGGGGTCCAGGGAGGCCTCTCTTCCTTTGTGCCCAGGCCTGGGCCTCTGCAGACAGCCGTCCCCCGGCAAGAGAACTCGGAAGACCCATGCAGGAAGAAGTCCCCCAGCTCCCCTCGGAGCTCCTGCCCCACTCGAAATGCCATCACCAGTTCCTATAGTTCCACCAGGGACTGCCACCCGGTGCAGAGGAGGAGGGGTCTGGCCACAAGTCAGGCCTCGCGGCCCCCGAGGTCCCCCAAAAAAGTCAGCCAAGAGAGCCCCTTGTGTCCCGCCGGAGTGCCTGCACTTTCTCAGAAGAAGAACCAGCTGGGAAAGGATGCCGATACCACCACCCGGCAGAAGGCAACGCAGAGGAACTGCTCGTCCCCAGCTGACTGTTCCAGGCCCCGAAAACGCAGGGTTTGTCTGCTGCCACGCAGGCGAGGGGAGCCTCTGAGGCTGCCTTCACCCCCTGATCCGGGGTTTCGAGTGACCGCTGAGGACCTGGACCAGGAAAAGAGAGCTGCTCTCCAGCGCATCCAAGATGCTCTCCGAGGGGACACAGAGGCCACCTGCAGCTGTGGCCCAACTTCGCCATCCAGTGCCTTGGCCCCGTCTGCTGCAGTGGCTGCTCCCCTGCCAGCCTCTGACACCCAGGTCACCCCCATGGGCTGCTCCCCACCTTCGCAGCCTCTCCTCTTGGGGTCTCACCCTGGCTGCAGTGGGAGCTCCTTGCCACCTACCCAGGCCCTTTCCATGTTCTCCAGAAAGCACAGGGCCTCAGTCACCGTCCCCCCAGGCCTGCCTGCACTGCCCGGGAGTAGTGGTAACCCGGGACCCACTGCCCAGGCCCCATTCGGGGCTGTTGGTGGGCAGTGGCCCGGAGCCGGCACCCTTCACAGCTCTCCCCAGCATGGACAGCCGGCAGCTCAGGCTCCAGACCCACTCCAGGCCCTGAGCGCAGCTCTAGCCCAGCTATCCTTGGGCAGCGGCCCCCAGGCGGGTTATGTGGTTCCCTTACCCACATCTGCCTCCTGGGGCACCCGTGCCAGTGCCCAGCCAGGTTCGGTTACCTCCACTGCTGTATTCGCCCCTGGCGCAGCCGCTGCCCCTGGCTTGGCAGCCGCCCCCCAGGTGCCCGGCGCCCTATCCCATGCTGGGCCCAACAGCCAGCAGCCCCGCCCCCCAGCTGGCAGCACAATGCCGGCCCCCATCAGCATGGGGCTTTCGGCAGCATCCGCAGGTTTGGGGAGAGGAGATGATGTTGCAGATCTGTGCTCCAGCTTTGGGGCTCTCAGCATCACAGCAGGAACGAGCAGGGCCCCAAGCGGCCCGCAGGGCTCCAGGGCAAGCCTGGGCCCGAACACAGGGGGCCGCCCACGCCAGAGCACCCTGTCAGGGACCGCTGGAGCCAGCACGACGAACCACGCTGTGTCGGGAGCCCCGAGGGCCCCTCCCTCCAGTCACATCCCCAGGCACCCTACCAAGCAGAGGTCCAGCTCAGGTGGCTGCAGCACTGCCAGCAAGGCCGCCAGCGGGGGCGGGGCTGTCCTGGCCTCTCTTCCTAGTGGCCCCGCCTCACTGGTCAACACAGCCCAGAGCAGCCTTGCCACCAAGACCCCCTCATCCATTGCCCAGCCCTTGATGAGACGCAAAAGCGCCGCGCCGTGGAACAAGCCATCTTCCTCCACATCAGATCCCACTCCCTGGGGGCCCAAGAGGCAGAGGCTCGGCTGAGCCAATAGCTTCCGGGAGAAGCAGCCGGTGTTGTACTTCCTCCCAGGTGACACCGGTGCCAGAAGAGTGTGGAATGGGAGACACAAAATGAGCCCCGACCGTGGCGGGCCTAGAGCAAAACCGGGCTCCCAGCCAGCCAGCCAACATTGGGGAAACTTCCCAATCCCTGACCCACCATTTTGAAGGAAGGTGGGGGCTTGAGCCCTTGTCCGTGATCCCAGGGGTCACGGGCCTTGGGACAATACACGGAGATCCCTGTCCCTTTGGCCTCCAGTCCCACAGCTCCCGGGACTCCTGCCGCTGCCCACAGGTTTCACCTCCCCTCTCCCCATGTTCTTCCCAGAACCTTTAGGGAGTATTTATTTTATTAATTAAAGCCTTGTTCTAATTTCTTTGCATAGCTGTCCTGAGTCTCCTTTGTGGGTCAAGTGTGCAAAAGTTAGGACTCGAATGGGAGTTGGGTGCTAGAATGGGAAGCCAGACGCCATCGTTTCCAGGATCCCATGCCCCAGCAGAGTGGGTAGGGCTAGAAGGATGGACCCCTGAAGAGTGAGAGTAGATTTTCAGTTTTGGGGATGGGCCTGGGAGAACACTGGCCTGGGGAGGGCAAAATGGGGAGACTCACCCTTGCCTATTGGAAGCGCTACTTCTCTCCCACTGGGGACCCCACGGAATCTTTTTGCTTCACAACCCTGGGGCAATGGAAAGACACTCCTGGCCTAGAGTATGGGTGTAGCATCAAAGATTGTGGCTCAGGGCAAAGGAGGACAGCTTTGCCTTGAGGGTGTGACAGCTCCCTGAACGCTGAGTGACATCCCACTTCACACAAGCACCAGCCTCCCTCAGTGCATCTCTTCCCTCTACCAGGCATTTGGGGTGCTGCTTCCTGATGGCCCTGGGGAGAAGAATGAGGTGCAAACAACTCATCTGTGAGAGGGACAGAGCAGGGACGACAGCTGAAAGGACTGTCACCCCCAAAAATTCCTCAGTCCCATATTTTTTAGATATAACAACCAACAAAGGAGGAGATTATACATTAGTCACGGGTCTTGTAGGTCAACCAGAGGGAATGGGAGTCCTCTGTCAACCATAGTCTTGTAGGTAAACAGAGGAGGGTGCGCCTGGCCCAGCAGCGTGGAATTGATAGTTGAGCAAGCGCACATAAAGGGATTATTCTAACAGCAGGCTTTAATGACCCTGGCAGGGGTCAGTGACCAGGGCATCCCCAGCTGCTGGGCTTCAAGGACATGTATCCTCCTCTCCACCGGAGGCCTGCTGCTAGTACAGGTTTTCTCAAGGTCATCGTCAAGCATGCTTGCGTGACCAGTACAATTCCTCATTAGTGATATTTTAAGCAGTCTGTCATTCTGAGGGATGGTTCCGTTTCCCCCTTTTTGTTAATGCAGAAGCAGCAAAATCCGTTTTGCAAGTTCTCTAACCACTCGTCGTCAGAAAGATTTCCGTGAGCATCTGAGGACTAAGCGTAAAAAGATTATAGCAATAAAAAGTGTCATCATTCCACCTATAATGCCAAGACCAGTTTTTGGATCCAAGCAAAGGGGTTTACATCAGACAGAATATGATTAATCCTTTGGGCAAAACTGACTCTTGGAACTGATTGTAAGGATAGCGAGGAATGGCCTGAATAGTATCTTGAAACTGTTTAATATCCACAATTAAATTACCACCATAATGACTAGTAATATGGCGAAATCTTGTTCCACAGTATTTCTCATTCATTATAGGTGTAGGGAGTAACACAGAAGGAAGAAACATTCTAATCACACAGAGGGTGAAGCCTTATAGTTGGAAGATCTTCTCTCCTATATATATTACAGCTTCTTCTAAATCAGAGACTCTTTCATGAAATCTTTGATCTAGGACTGTTTGTGGATGCCAAGCCTTGCTAGCATTCTCGTGCCATTTTTGCACAAATTGGGTGGTTTGTACGGTCTGATGCAAGGCCATTCCCGCAGTGGTAGCCGTAACAGGAATGGCTGTAATTCCTAGAATACTTCGGTCGGAGGTACAGGTGACAACCCGGATTTGTGATTCTTGTCTGAAGTGTGTGATATGTGTGTGGTGGGGCAGAGGTTGGGGGGACAGTTTTGTGGGACTCTGCCCCTGCTCTCTCCAGGTATCTATGTCCACATAGATAGTGTCAGATTTGAGTTACATTGTAGCACACCTAGCTGGTGTCAGAGAATTGTTGGTGAGTGGAACACACCCTCCCACACCCGTGGTGGAATTGGGCACAGAACCCTTGTGATTCCAAATATGAGAATGTACAAAAACAAAACAAAAACCTCACACTTTTTGCTAGTTTGGCTAAAACAGAGAGTCTAAAATCAAAGCCTGGTTTACAAATGCACGATGTTATGAGAAATGTTGTTTTATGAAGGTTTCATTTCACAGGCATGATTGATTACATAATTGACTATTGCCCATTGATCGTCATGTCCAGCTGTCTTCTTTCCGCAGAGATCTGGCTGGTGGGGCTCAAGGGTCCATGCCTCTAATCACAAGTTGACCCCACTGCCAACCAGCCCCAGTTCCTAGGTGAGGTCCAAAAGCCACCTCATTAACATAACAAAAGAAACCTTCATTGCTATGCTCATTGGAAATTACAGAGGTTTTGTGCCTGAAATGAGACACAGAACAAATAGTTCTGTTATATTTCTATTTCAGAGAAATAGAAAGCAAAGGAATAATCTAAGGAATATAAAAAAAACCCCAGATCAGTGAATAAACTTGATGTATTTTTCTAAGTTTTCAATAACTTTCTTTTTGTAGCATGCTTATAACATATTATAAATATAAATGTAATCTCATTTGGTTATCAGTGATATTTAAAACACAGGGATATGCCAACAATATTAGTTTAAATATTGTCTTAACTCTCCAGATATTTTAGTCCAAGAACATCCATTTTTAATTATATATTGTTTTGAAAATTTAACAACTGAACTAAGAAAAAAACTATGAATTCTTTCAACAAAGTGAATATTTTGTTGGAAAAAAAGGCTAGAAAAGTTATATAGTATTATATACCAACATCTTACCTCATAAAACTTACCAACTTAAAAATTCTTAAAAATTTTAAAGATTAAAAAAAATTTAGAAGTGTGCCTGGATGGCTCAGTGGGTTAAAAGCCTCTGCCTTCAGCTTGGGTCGTGATCCTAGGGTCCTGGGATCAAGCTCCTCATTGGGCTCTCTGCTCTGCAGGGAGCCTGCTTCCTCCTCTCTCTCTGCCTGCCTGTCTGCCTACTTGTGATCTCTGTCAAATAAATAAATAATATGTTTAAAAAAAAAGAATCACTGCTCAATATACTGATAGTAACATCTCATATGAGTACAAATATACACATAATTACATAAATACGTATATTTATGTATATATAAAAATATAACTTTTCTCATTGATGGAAGCATGAGAAAGTTGCTCTTCTGTTTATGCTTCCGTTGCCATAAATGTGTGATTAATTTACCCCACCTGACCCGAAAACTGATTTGAGATAGCCTATACAATGAAATCAGTCCAACAGTGTAAAGGTAATCCAACAACTTGTAATAAAGGAAAAGGTCAGTAAAATCATATAAATTCAATAGTATGTTTACTGTGTAAAGCACATGACAGTAACACATTACGTTAAAGAAAGATCTAATCCAAATATTCAAGGATGATTTATCACTAGAGTATCATGCAATGTTTCACTGTGCTAATATATATAATATGCATATGTGTGTGTGTGTGTGTGTGTGTGTGTGTGTGTATCTTGGTAGACGTCATAACATTTTTTAAAAGATTTTATTTGAGAGAAAGAGAGAAAAAGCACAAGTGGGGAGAGGGGCAGAGGAGCAGGAGAAGCAGACTCCTTGAGCAGGGAGCTCTACATGGGGCTCCATCCCAAGACTCCCAAATCATGACCTGAGCCAAAGGCGGATAGATGGTTAACCTACCAAGCCACCCACAGGCCCCATACCAACATTTTATAAACTTCAAATTTTGCAGTGATTACAAACTTTGAAAACACTAGGCATAAAAGGGAACTTTTTTTTTAGAACAACAAAACCTGCATATTTAAAGACATCATATATGTAATGAACAAATTTTAAGACATTACCCCCCTTTCCAGTTGCTCTTTTGTTGAACTTGTTTCTCTGACTTTTCAGGAATTCCACATCTGGAGCTCTCTATAGTTTACTTTCCAACCTTGGAACTCGGAACTCGTTAATACCATTCAACTAATGATATTCCCTGGTTTGGCCCTGTCTGTCACCTTTGGAGGCTAGAAGAGATATCTACTTTCTAAGGAGATAATTAGCCATTCAAAAAACCCTCCAATTTGCTAATAGGCCAACTAGAAATTTAGGAAAACCTGTACAGTTTTAATGGATATGAACAATTCCTTCTTTGTAAACTATCTTCCTGGTTTATTTCTCAATTTGTATATGCATTTTATATTCTTGTTTTTCTAAGAATATGAGTATATAGTATACATGTATGTGCACATATTATGTGAACAGAGAAATGTCATAAATGTGTGATTCTCTAATGATGTTTATGGGTACATTGTGTTTGGTTTTATTTTTAGAACATTACTAGAAATATTAAGAATACAGATTCTATTAGGATATTTCTGACATAGAGTGTTGATCTCTGATCAATAGATCAGACAGACCCCTATAAAATAATTTGGGGAAAGGAAGATACAAATGGAAGAAGTAAGCAGAATTTGGAGTCCTTGAGATTATAAATAATAATGTCAGTTCTTAATATATTTCTTATAAGTTGTGAAAACGATTTCACTGTGTCTCTTATGGCTATGAATCTCAGTTCTGTTGAAAGCTTATTTTTGCCTTTTAAAAATTTTGTTATTATTTTCTTTTACGTCTCTTTGTTTAGTGTTTTGATTTCTTTTTCCTTTTTTATTGAATGTTTTTCTTACCTTATAATTACTAAATCAGAATCTCAAGTTATGATACTAAGTAATTGAAAATTTTAAGTCTCTAGTATTCTATAGAGATACATATGACTACAGAAATATGTTTTAAATATTGTTAAGTAAAAACAATTCTTAGGCACAACACAATTTAAACATCTATTTATCTATCTATCTATATCTATATCGATCTATCTATATATATAAAAGTCAAAGTTTTGAGTAAAAGTTATAGCAAAAGAAGTCCACCAGAGTAGTTGCCTATTATGATGGGTTGATTTGGGGCGTTGTAATCAGAGATAGAGAGGGAGAAATAACATAAAATAAAATAACAGAGAAATTGTGCATGAGTTAGTATTTGTGGTAAAGACTGAGTCATTATTCACCCACACCACTGCCTCCTATGAACACGATGGAAGACTGTGTCTTTTAGACTCCGTATGAGTTGATTGCAACCATGGAAGTGAGTTCTGAATGATGAAATGAAAAACAGCACTTTTAGCGTAATCATTACACCTTGTGCGTAATCACCCCTTTGTTCTCTTTTCTTCTGCTTGTGAATTCAGCATCACAGATGAAAAGAACTTGGATAATTGACTTACCCCGGAGAGTCTGCCTGGCTCATCACACTGGACTATGACTAGGTGAGAAAGAATCATTTAGGCTGCTAAGCTGGCGAGATGTGGTGTCGGTAGAGTACCTAGCAATAATCACCCTTAACAGGATGATGATGGGGTACCAGGAAGCATATGATTGACTAAAAGCCATTTCTGTGGGAGAAATGTAAAAGAAAAAGGGAAAAGAAAAACTGAAGAGGAAAGATTCCACACAACACTATTTTACAAAGCCTCCATACAAATCAGTGTTCATATGTATTATTATATAAGCAAAAGCAGAGAAGAGAATTCTTATTATTTAAAACAGTCACACGTTCAAGTTTTGTCCATATTAGAGTACTGGAACAAAATACTCCTTTCTGCTACTAAAACCAGATAACCCAAATAGAAGAGTTGTTTTCAGAAACTGGAAAACACGGCATGGGAGTGTGACACATAAGGCAAGAAAAAAGGAGGTTAAAGTCATGGTTACTTCATTTGCTATCTAAAAACACTTTCTGGATCATGGCACTGGAATGAGAAATCCAGTGGTAACTGTGTTGTCTTGTTGCATTGAGGAAACCTTTGGGGAAGCCTGAGCCAGCTGGTCATGCAAGGCAGAATACTCTAAAGGATGGAGGTAGGCAGAGGGATCCTTCTAAATTGTGGGTGCGTATTAATCTGTGCACACAAAGGAGTAACCTTCATCAGGCTAAGGAGGTGAACATTCTCAGGAGCTCTATGCTGGATAAATCAGAGATCACACAGACCTGGGAGTCATTTGGATAACTGGGGTGTTCAGGAGAGACACAGAATTGTTTTTTTGTTTTTGTTTGTTTTTTAAAGCAGGAATGAACTAACCTAGAGTAGACCTCCCTACAAAGCTTAAAAAGAAGTGTCCCAACAGACCAAAGTAGTCAGTTAAAATGTACGTTATCCCCAAATGTATCTATGAATTAAATCAGTCTCAGTCAAATTCCAAACAGAAGCCTTATAGAAACTGAAAAGTACATTCAAAATCTATGCGGAAATGAAGGGAACTTAGAATAACCAAAATAATTTTGAAAAATAAGAACATCTTTGGAGATTTACACCACTTAAATTCAAGATTCATTATAAAAGTCAAAAATCATGACAGTGTAGCATGAGCATAACGTTCAGACAGAACTGAATGAGGGGTGCTGGGCTGGCTCAATTGGTGGAGTCCATGAGTCTTTATCTCAGGTTTGTGAGTTCAAGCCCTGGGGTGGGTATGGAGACTACTTAAAAATTAAATCTTAAGAGGAAAAAAAAAAAAAAGATAAAAGTGAATGGGCCAGAATAGCAAAACCAAAAATAGAACCACATACATAAAGCCAATTGGCAATTCAGTGGGGATAGAGATCATCTTTTCAACCAATAATGCTGAAAATAGAGGCTAGCCACATACAGATAATAAAATGAATCTCAAATTTTACCTCCTATCGTACACAAAAACAAACTCAAATGAGTCATAGATCTAACTATAAACCCCAAATTATGAAACTTCTAGAAAAAAGAATAGGAGAAATTGATTTTCTGTCTGGCAAAGATTTCTTAAATAGAATGAAGAACACATAGTTGGACTTGTCCACCATATAAGAAGTTGGGAAGTTGCCACTGTATTCTAAGAAGTAAAAAAGTGAACAAACTAAAAAGTCAACAGCTCCTCTGAGATCTTTGAGAGGAGTGAGTTTACAAGCAAGACTGCTGTCCCTAGAATTGGAAAGAGAGGTGAATACAGAGAATCATAGATTACTATGGCAAAAATCCACCGGCAGAAAACTAGGAGCAGTATTGGGGTAGAGAAAGCTGAACGTTGACAACTTCTAGATGCTCAGTATGGACAAGTCGAAGAGACAAAAACTCCACGGGGACCCAGTCATAGCCCCCCCACTCCCCACACATTGATCTCTTGAAGTTTTACCAGGTTCTCATGGGAACCATGTGCATTCTGTTTTTCACAATGTTAGCCCTCAGGGGGATTTAACCACACCCTAACCTTCTGGTTCTTTGACAGAGCCTAACTGACCTAAGAGAAGCAAAATACTCAATTCCATTCCATTGGAGCCATCCTGTCTCACCGAATAGTGTAAATTCCTGACCCTCCATAAGATTGAACAAGTGCAGACAGACATTCACTGTGCTTTTGTTTATTTGCTCATTCATCCAACAAATCTTTATTGTCCCTCTGATGTGTGCTAGGCACCGTATTCAATGAGGATCTAGCGGCAAAGAAATACAGTTCCTGCCCTCCTAAAACTGATATTCTAGTGTAGAAGAGAGATGGCAAGTAAGTAAACAAACAAATGCACTCTGTAATTTTGTGTGTTAAAATTTTTCATGAGGAAAATCAATTAGGTTAAAAACCTAATTGTAATGCATGAAATGAATTATCAGAAAGTTTTTGCCTTTGGAAGTGATCTGTGTTCATAATGTTTGATATGCCTACTCTGGAGATGGAGGTACATAAAGGCAAAATTCCATGTGGACAGTAAAAATATAAAGCGATTAAAAAAAAAATAACACCCTGAAATGAGTAAGTGATTGAATTCGATTGGGTTAACTATGTGATTTTGTTGTTTAGATATATTATGATACGGTGTTGAAGTGAAATTACTGTGTTGGCATTGAAATCAAGTTCTGTAGTGCTTTCAAAGGCCAGGTCCTCAGACCCCGTGATAGACAACAACATTGAAATATAAGAAGAGATAATGCTTAAGTCCAGTACATTGGCATAGTGACAACAGTCTAAGTTCTCCTATTCCTCAGTGTACACAGAGGCAAACTTCTGATGAGTCACACGTATGAAATCAACAGTAAGAACTTGCCAGTGATGAGATTCATTCAAAAGTTGTTGTTTTTTTTTTTTTTTGTTCTAGAGAGTTAGAAAGTTCTGCAGATAATAAACATGAGGTCTGCTGTTTGACTGCATTGATTAGAATTTCTTAATTAGTATCTTTTCAAGGTGTAAAGGGAAAAATGATTGAAACAAAACCATTAAAAGACCAAAATGAACACATTATTGGACAACTAATTTATTTTAGGGACAGGTAAAGCAGTTTCGTATAGATTATCTCAATGCAAAGAGGAGAAAAAAAGAAAATAATGATGTACATAGTGGTGGATTTTTGTGACTCTAAACCTTTCTTCCACTTATCATTAATCAGGGGTAAAATGAAGGCCAACTCTGGATGTTTGTAAGTGATGTTGATTTCTGTAAGTGTGTCGTGCTGGGAGAATGGGGCCACAGGGTCTAATTTTCAATCCCAGGGATTGTGGTTGCTTGAAGTTCTCACAAACTTTTTCTTCTGACTGAATCATCCATTTTACTACATAAAAACAGATTTTTATCTTGAAAAACCTGTGGTTTAAAAAAAAAAAAAAAAGGATTACTGTCAGTATCAATTGAAAGGGTGGAGAACAGAAACATTCAGTGAGTTTTTGCTGTTCATTGGGACATAGCTTTATAAGCATATAACCCCCATAAGACAGACCGTGGAGACTAGATCAGATCTGGCTATGAAGTGCTGACTTTTGGTGCAGAAATGAAGGGTAAAATATTTGTCTCCATGGGGACAGATCCATGACTGCACTTTTCAAAATGTCAAGGTTACATTTGAAAAGTAGTTGTAATTTTCTCCCATGTCCTAAAGATAATTCTCTGCTTGTACTTCACACATAAAAATCTGTGACTTAATGAAAATTTTCTTCACAGTATTAGGATAATAATTCCAACCTAACATGGTTTAGAGTAGAGTGCATCTTTTTTTAATCTCCAGATTCCAGTGAATAAAAACATAGTGTTATTGGTGATTTAATCATATTTTGTCTTTTTGACCACTTCATTTGGTAGGCGGTCCTAGTTTGTTTCAGAAACTTTGTCAAATAAGGTATCTCTTTTTGGAAATATTAATTCATAAAAGAAGAAAACACATTCCTATTTGTTTGAGATATTTCTATATAAAACAGCCTACCTCAGATAAATTGAATCTTGCAAGATTAAAAAAATGTACATTTGTGTCTATTTGTGTGCTGTTCAAAGTCCTGATTTTACATGCAATAGCAGTACAGCTAAACATTGCAGTATACTTTTACAACTATTAAACCATCCAAGTTTATTGTGGTACAAATGTTGAAAATACTAGTAGCTATTTGGAGGTAGATATTAGATGGTGATGTTTAATGAGATGGAATGAATGGCAATGCAAAATAAAATTCTCAAATAATTTTAAGGAAAACTAATTTCAATTTATTAGAAATCTTAATATAAGAATGATTTTTAAAAGTCCATGTAAGGAAATTCTGGAGGATGGTCAGTTGTAGAAAATCAACAACTAGAAGCATTAAATTAAGATTTCTGTTACCATGCTAGGGAGTGAGAGGACATATGGACAAGATTTTAAAGATTTAAGGAATTTTGCAGATGTCAACAGGTAATTTGCCTTTATGTTGGACAATTATTTTTAGTCCATAAACCATTGATACAGTAAAATGGTACCAAAATTATGGCCTTTTTGCAGAAATGAAACAGTGTATCTTTGTAAGAAATACTCAAACATGAAACATCATTTAGATTCAACTAAATGTTATAAATATTATAATTTGTCTATGTTAAAAACAGACATTCTCACATGGATCAACTTTTTTTCAAGATTTCATGTTTATTGGAGAGGGAGAGACAGGGAGAGAGTGTGGGTACACAAGAGGGGTGGAGCACAGGTAGGGGCAGAGGGAGAAGGACAAGCCAACTCCCCACTGAGCAGGGAGCCAAATGCAGGGCTTGGTCCCAGGACCCTGAGATCCCACCTGAGCTGAAGGCAGCCCCTTTAACAGACTGAGCCACCCAGGCACCCCTTCATGTGGATTATCCTAGGTCATCTTCACAAGGACCTTGTGGAGCAAGTGTTTCAATTTTAAAGATAAGCAGATTCGACTTAGAGAGTTAGAGAGTCTAAGGAACTTGTTCAGAATCTCAGCTACTTGATGGTCAATGTGAACCTTAACTGAGCTCTTCTACCCCAAGTACAGTGCTTTTTCCACTACCTACGCCAACTGAAATAATTAATAGCCTCATTTTGGACATCTCAAGAAATCTCTTATTTGTTCAGTCAATATCTACAAGATTTCTAGTATTTCTGACATCTCTGTGTTACGTCGTGGAGATTGAAGAGTTACCTTGACTGGTCTCAAGTAAATTTTATTCTTCTGTATGTTGTTTAATATGTTGTTTTTCTTTGGCTGCTTTCAAAACTTTCAAATGAAGCGTAAATTTGACTGGATGTGTGTAGATGCTATTTTCCTGCATTTACTATGCTTGTATTCTAATGAACTTGAATTTGTACATTTATGTTTTTCACCAAATTTGAGAAATAAGCCACATTTCTTCATCCATTTATTCTGTCCCTTCATTTTTTTTTTTTTTCTCTCCTGGTACTATCACTGTGTATATGTTAGACCATCTTCAATTTGCGTATATGTTAGACCACCTTCAATTTGCAGTTTTTCTGAGTCTGTTCCTTTTTTTGCATTTAATTTTCTCTCTTATCTAATTTATTTATCTGTCTTAAAGTTCATTTACTTTATCTTCCATATGTTGTCAGTCCCGTTAGGTGAAATTTTTATTTCAGATTGTATTTTTCACTTTTTAATTTCTTTTTTATTCTTCTTTTATAGCTGCTATTCCTTTGCTGAGATTTGTCTTTTTATTCATCATCAATGTATTTCCATATCCGTGAATATAATTACACTGCTTCTTTAAAATCTGTTCTGGGGGTCCCTGGGTGGCTCAGTGGGTTAAAGTCTCTGCCTTCGGCTTGGTCATGATCCCGGGGTCCTGGGATCGAGCCCCATATCAGGCTCTCTACTCAGCGGGGAGCCTGCTTCCTCCTCTCTCTCCCTGGCTGCCTCTCTGACTAGTTGCAATCTCTATCAAATAAGTAAATAAAATCTTTAAAAAAATAAAATAAAATCTGTTCTGATGCCAACATCTTGATCCATCTCTAGTTTTGTCTTTGTTGATTGTTTTTTTCTTTGAGTGTGGCATTTTTCTGTTTCATTGAAATTTGTGTAATTTGCATTTGTGTTCTGGGTATGAATTATACATTGTAGAGATTCTGGATTAGGTTATATACTTTTAAAGATTTTTTTTTTTTTTTGAGTGTTCAGTTTGACAGAACTCAAACTACAATTTTTTCCATGTGGTGCGTGGCAAGTTCAGCCAAATATTTAGGTATAATGCAGTCTTTCTACCTTATCTCTCTTTTAAGAGATCCTACCCCCACTCCACTCTGCCCCCTCTTAATTTTTCAGCTGTGTAGTTGTCCCAGACTCTGCCCTTCTTGGTTCATCGGTCTACTAAAAAAGTCTTATAACTTCCATATTGTAGTTGCACAACATTGCACTAATGGTGTCTGCCCTCAGGCTCTGAGTTTTAAAATTAGGAAGCTTATTCTCTTCTAGCAAGTGTTGACTTCCCTGTAACATCTCCCTGCTTTGCCAGTCTTCAGTGTCCTTAGATAACTGTCTTTCTGTACACATTACACTGTAGTTTATGGAATCATATAACATGTGGTTTTGTACCTGGCTGCTTTTATTGTGTTGAAATGATTCTTTACATATTGTAGATACAAATCCTTTTTGTATCAATGGTTTGCAAATATTTTCTCCCCAACACTTTTTAGCCTTTTATTTTCTTACGAGTGTATTCTTCAGAACAATAGTTTCTGATCTTCAAAGTGTTGAAGTTGACAGGTTTTAAAAATACTTTGTGGTTTTTAAAATTAAACTTTTATAGAGCAGTTTTAGGTTCATAGCAAAATTGAGCAATGGTACAGATATTTCCCACATACCCCATCCATCCCTCTTTGTACACATTTTTTGACAAGAGTGGTATATTAGTTACAATCTGTGAACCTACACTGACACATAATTATCACCCAAACCAACCATTTACATTACAATTCTGTCTTCTATGGCATATTCTATGATTTTGTACAAATGTATAGTAACCGCCATTATATATATGGAGGTATGTGCATATATCGACCATTATAGTATCATACAAAATAGTTTCAGAGCCTAAAATCCTCTGTGTGCTGCTTATTTATCTTTCCCTCCCCCCTCACTTCTAGAAACCACTGATCTATTTGCAGTAAACATTCTGGTGTCTGGATGTATCACAGTTTATTTGTCCATTCACCTTATGAAGGGTATCTTGGCTGCTATCAATTCTGGTAATTATGAATAAGACATACACATTTGTGTGTAAGTTGTTCTGTAGGCATTGCTTTAAGCTTGTTTGGGGAAATACCAAGTTCTCTAAGGTATTTATTTTAGAAATATTTAGAAATGTTTTATTTAGTAATATTTTTAATATTTCTTGCAAGGCAGGTCTGCTGGCAAAGAATTTCTGTAATTTTTGTTTTGTTTCGTGTTCTAGCCTTAATATGGAGAGTGGGGGGGGGGAGGTGATTCATAGGGGGAAGAGGGAAGGCACAGAAAGCGAATAGGGAAATACTGATAAACCAGCCAGTTGAAGACAAAGTAGAAGGGATCAGGCACTGCTTTGCCATTTCAGTCACTATGACCAGTGACCTCATCTGATGGCAATTTTCTGCTCTTTTTTCTTTATCTCAAACTTGCAAATGAGAAAACTAAGGCTCAGAGAAGCTAAGTGATTATATCAAGGCCATTAAGCTTCCCTGTGGTAGAAATGTGTTTTTCACTACATTTTGCTAAGCAATATGTAATCTGACATTATAGTGAACATATGACCAAAGAAATTATTTTCATAAAAAAGACGATTCTATCATGGGATATTTTCACTCTTAAAAATGTGTCACTTATTTTGCGATGTGATTTTAGAACCTCTCATTTTCCCTGAGTATATATGTAGGTTCTTTATATAGCTTCTAAAGCATTCTATGTCTACATCATTCCTGTTGAACTCCACAATAAACCTGACAGGCAGACAGAACATCTCTTCATCTGATAAAACACCATCTCTGAGAGTTCAAGTGACTTGCCCAAGATAATACTGCAAATATCTGAAATAGGCAAATTCAAAAACTGTTTTCAGAATCAAGCATCAGATGATATTCTACTATATATCTTAACATTTTCATTAGATAATATACTAAAGTTCTCTGAAGTATATATTAAAGTTCTCTTCTGATATTTACCTTTGGAAAACTCTGATGTTTCCACATATGTAATTAATATGCACTTTGTTTCAAGCAATTCTAATTTTTATTATGTACTTTTGTTTTCATCATTTCTAATTTTATGTGATTTCAAGATAATTTGAAAATACATATTTGGAGTTCTTAAAAGCGAGTTAGTTGGTTACTCGCTAGCAGTGACTGCACTTATCCAGCATTGTAGCTTTTACAGATCTTCCACCTTCTCTCTTAGCATGGCCTTTCCATAAAATTAGTGTATATTGTCTGAGAACTGTTATTATTTCAAATGAAACACATATATTGAAATATATCAGGAGGCTCTGGATTGTCAGTGTTACAATGTAGTGATAGCAGTTGTGAACTTTAGTGACTAAGAGTACATCTTTGGAAGCTTATAAAAACAGATAGAAAAAGAATGAACAATAATAATTTAAATTCCCCCATCTAACCTTAACATGAATATTATCAATATTTTCAATGTGTAATTTTGTTCATTATATTGATACATAGTTATATCAGATATGAATTTCCTGTATTAAATAAATGTGCCTCTACCAAACAATGCATATTATTTTTAGTCAAGAATTTAAGATAGTTTTTCTAGGGTATTTTGAGTCTACACAATTTTTGCCATTGTTGCTGAATTCAAAAACTGATATTCTTTCAGATGTTTTCCCATTGTAATCTTCAAAATGGGAAATAAATAAAGCCTAAGTGGAAAGATAGGGTTTCTTTGAACCAGAAATCCAATTTGAAAAATGGAGTGGACTTTTGCCAGGCTAAAATGAAAGGGGGGACGTGGGAGTCTTTCTGAAATACAATCCAAAGAATTCTATGATTTCTTACTATTGGTTTGACTAACTTTAATTCCCATCGACCAAAGACCACCAGGTCCACACCTGTGGTAAAAGTTATTACTGGATGCAGCAAAAGAGTCTACACACAATGGAATTTGTAGGGTACCACAAAAGAAAGAGAATGAAGTCAGGGAAAGAGAACTTCTGGAGTTTTGGGTGCTGGGGTCAAGGTATGCCCTTGGGAAGCATTGGTCAGATGGTGTCAATGCAAGGGTTGCAGGAACTGTCGGAGGTCTCTGTCTTTAGGATTTGTGAGCCCCTGTAGAATCACTGTTGATCAGCTTGTGGGTAGTCTTATCTAGATCACACAGGTCTAAGTAAACTGGTGTTAAACAAATGAGTTTAGAAAATGGGTGATAAACATGATTTCTCTGGCACCTTCTATCTATTTTATGATTCAGCATATACTTTCAAGTTGTGGTTTGTGTTTCAGTTTTCACTGCCACTATGTCCCCAAATTTTTTCTCTTTCTCACTACTGACAAAATTTATCATTGAGGGTAAGTCATTTATTTTTTTTTAAAGATTTTATTTATGCATTTGACAGACAGAGATCACAAGTAGGCAGAGAGACAGGCAGAGAGAGGAGAAAGCACGCTCTCCATGGAGAAGAGAGCCCGATGTGGGGCTTGAGCCCAGGACGCTGGGATCATGAGTTGAGCCCAGGACGCTGGGATCATGACTTGAGTGGAAGGCAGAGGCTTTTACCCACTGAGCCACCCAGGTGCCCCGAGGGTAAGTCATTTAAATTCCCTTTAGTCAATCAGTGCTTTCCTTTGTATAATAGAAATCTTTCCATTGACATTCAACAAACCCCTTCTACTTCTAAGTCTGAAATACTGAAGCCCAGACACTAACACTTAAACATCTATCTTTAAGCATAAAGAAGGAGCTGAACTTTGTATCAGGTAAACTTTATCCATTATCATCTCAAATTCCACATTGGAAAAATTATAGAAATATGATTTTTAAGTATAAAAAACAGAAAATGCCAAATCCTTATTTCCCAAATACTCACTAAACATATAAACATAAATTGAAATATAAAATTATGGGTGCTTTCATACACTATGAGTTTAATAGTAAGTGCACTCTTGTTAAGTAAAAAAAAAATATGATTATAATGAAACTGTTGACTCAAAATGAATATTCATCACCTTTGTCAGAGATCAAAAGAATCAAGGCAACCACAGATGAAATTGAAAACACACAGGTGCATTGTTTTGCTAGTTAGGTGTTTTCATCTGATCAGGTTGTCAAAACAAAATACCATAGACTGGGCAGCTTAAACAAGAGAAATTTCTTTTTTCACAGTTCTGATGTGTGCGAGTTGAAGATCAAGGTGCCAGCAGCATTTAGTTTCTAGTGGGAGCTGGCTTGCTGGTTTGCACATGGCTGCCTTCTCTCCAAATGCTTACAAGCATAGGTATCTCTCCTCTTCTTAAAAGGACACCATCCCCGCTGAACTAGGATCCCCACTCGTATGGTTTTATTTAACCTTTAGTACATTGTCACTGGCCCTGACTCCAAGTCCAGTAAGTCACTCTGGGCCTTAAGACTTCAGCTTATGAATTGAGGCACAATTCAGTTAAGCACTAGTAAACCCCAAATAAATAACTTGCCTTCAGCAAAATACTATAATCTCTATTAAGAATATAAATGTTGTGTTCCTTTTACCTCATGAAAAAATAAATCTATATAAAATGGAGGGATTTCCATTACCTTCTCATGGCAACCCTTTATCCTTCCATTGAAAAGAGGTCCCTTATGAGGACAGTGAGAAATCCCTCGAACTGGACTGGGAAAATCTGCCACTTCTCTGTGTCAATCCCACCTCTGACCTCTTTAGAGATTATCTTGGTGGGATACCTGATGGGGTTGTCTTTGAGTGGTCTGACCTTCAGCACTTCCTTAAACTTGGACCTAAAAAGGATCCACTTCCAGCAGTTTAAACTGAAGTGAAGCAAACTACCAAGATTGAAAAAAAAAAAAAAAGACAGTTTAACTTTAAAAGCAATTTTACTTAAAAGTTCCAGTTTTCCTTTAAGACTTATTACAGCCTAATTTAAATGAACAGATTTCTAGTTCACTATCAATTTGCTAATTATTGACTAGAGAGTTTCCTGGTTTTTCTCCTATTTCAAATAATGTAAAGGCTCCATTATTTGTAGATATAAATGGCTAACAATTTCCAAATCCATTATTTCATTTATTTTATTCAATATAGTTGGACTTATTTTTAATGAGCTTTCAAAAAAAATTTCTAGCTCACTGCTTGTATTTGCAGTTGTATTTCTTTTATTAAATAACTAAATTTATGATGTGGCTTCATTAATTTGATTTATAGCTCATTAATACATCATAAATAGGAATTCTCTAAATACTGATCTCTTATCCTTCCACTTGACCCAAAAGAGGTAAAAGCAAAATAAAACAAAACAACAACAAAAACACTTAATTCCCACTGCTAGAAAGAGGGGTATATTTTACCATATTTTGTTTCCTCGTAAGTGGAATGACACATGTTGTTTTAGCAAAGACATCTTTTATTCATTCCTCCCTTTCCTTTTCATGATTATGACACTCTCTCCCCTCTCCCTTAGGTGAGTCGATACTAAAAACTCGGTGTGTGTTCATATGTATTTTTCTCCTTTTTTGGACTATGTAAAGCTATGGAGATGTGTATTAGTCTATGTCCTCATACACACATATACGGAGTTGGGTTTCTTTGTTCCTGTTTTTATTTTTGTTTTTCATTACCTTGACCAACTCTATAAAAGTTATCTTTAGAGGCACCTGGGTGGCTCAGTTGGTTAAGCAGCTGCCTTGGGCTCAGGTCATGATCCCAGGGTCCTGGGATCAAGGCCCACATTGGGCTCCCCGCTAAGCAGAGAGCCTGCTTCTCCCTCTCCCTCTGCCTGCGGCTCTGCGTACTTATGCTCTCTCTCTCTCTCTGTCAAATAAATAAATAAAAATAAAATCTTTTTTTTTAAGTTATCTTTATATATAAGTTCTTACAAATTGGTCCCTTTGTTTCTACAGAATAGATTTTAGGAAAGGAATAGGTATTTTTTTCTTAGTAGATATTGTCAGATTCTCATTTTACAGATCAGTAATACTGAGGCTTTTTAGAACAGAGGGCTGAACTCGGTTAATCACATTACATTTCAGCCAGCAATCTGAGACTCCCCTTTCGCCTCGTGTCCATATCAACATGAAATCTGGAGCATTAAACTTTCTCTCTGGTGAAATCATTATATTGGTTTCTATTTCCCTAGTAATTAGTCAATTTCCTTATTCCCAAGGGTGTTAGTCATTTGGATTTGCACTTGGTATATTGTGTATTCATATCTTTGCCCATTTTTAGAGTCTGTGTTTTGCCTTTTTTCCTGACAGTTTGTAAGAACTTTGTGAGTATTACTGAAATGAACTCATGGCCTGCTATTTGCATTTTCATGTTTTCCAGATATATCACATCTGTCTTTCTTGGTATATCTTTTTTTGCATATAGATGGTTTTAATTTCATTTAATAAATTCTGAATTTCTAGATACTCTAGGTGTCTAGCATTGCACATGAACTATCTAGATTTTCTTGCACTATTGCCAGAAAACAATCAATGTTTTAATTCAACTGGTGTTCATTTTTGTAAATAGTGACAGACAGACAGGGATCCCGTTTTAGTGCCTCCTAGGTCAATGCATTGCTGTTTCAGCACTGAATATGAAATTTGCTAGTCTTTTCCCGTTGAATGCCTCTACCACAATTGTTGTGTTAACATTATTATTTTGACAAGGTATTCAGAATCTGATGCTTATCGGACTGAGCTACCCAAGTGCCCCTCAATTCCTTTATTCTTAACAACTGATTCTCTTTCTCTATTAACTTGTTTTGTCAAAAGTGAGAAAGACCAAGAAATATGTAGAAAAGTCCGTGATTTGTCTTCATCTTCCCTTCCATGCATTTCTGCCTTTTAATGTCTATTTCTCCTCTTTGCTTTCTGAGAACCTTCTTTCTACTTCTTCCCACCCTCCACTGGTATCACTCCAGCCTCCTGTCAAGCCCACCTTTCTTAATTCCTCTCAAATTAGTCATGTCCTAATACCTTTCTATATGTTTTCCTATCATGAGATAGGTTGATATATAATTTTGTACTCCATTATAATTTTTACAGTGATCCCCAAAAGTAGGTATTATTATTATTATCAATGTTACTGAAGAGGCTATACAACCTGTCCAAGGACCAAAAAATGCCAAAAAATGGTAAAGCCTGTATTCAAACACAGACATTCTGATCATAAATGTCATGTGTTTTTTGCTGTCCTTTACTTGTAAATGACTGTTTTGTTTGATTGACTAATCTGAGTTAGGGTGACAGTGATTAAGAATCAGTAGATAATTTTCCAAAGTTTATCATGTCAAATGCTTTTTCTACATCGATTGAGAAGACCATGTGGTTCTTCTCTCATTGATTTGTTCTGTTACATTGATTGATTTGTGAATGTTGAACCACCCTTGCAACCCATGGGTAAATCCCACCTGGTCATGGTGGATAATCTTTTTAATGTACTGTTGGATCCAGTTAGTGAGGAACTTGTTGAGAATCTTGGCATCCATGTTTATCAGGGATATTGGTCTGAAATTCTCCTTTTCGGTGGGGTCTTTGCCTGGTTTGGGGATCAAGGTAATGCTGGCTTCATACAAAGAGTCTGGAAGTTTTCCTTCTGCTTCCATTTTTTGAAACAGCCTCAGGAGAATAGGTATTATTTCTTCTTTGAAAGTTTGTTAGAATTCCCCAGGGAACCCGTCAGGTCCAGGGCTCTTGGTTTTGGGGAGGTTTTTGATCACTCCTTCAGTCTTGTTACTAGATATTGGTCTATTCAGGTTGTCAGTTTCTTCCTAATTCAGTTTTGGAAGTTTATAGGTTTCCAGGAATGCACCCATTTCATCTAGGTTGCTTAACTTATTGGCATATAACTGTTGATAATAATTTCTGATGATTGTTTCTGTTTCCTTGGTGTTAGTCATGATCTCTCCCTTTTCATTTACAGTTTTATTAATTTGGAACTTCTCTCTTTTCTTTTGGATTAGTTCGGCAAATGGTTTATTGATCTTACTGATTGTTTCAATAAACCAGCTTCTACTTTCGTTGATGCATTCTACTGTATCTCTAGTTTCTATCTCATCGCTCTCCGCTCTAATCTTGATTATTTCACTTCTTGTGTATGGGGTTGGTTTAATTTGTTGTTGATGCTCCAGTTCTTTAAGGTGCAAAGTTTAACTGATTTGACTCACCATTTCATAGATTTATTTGGTCACAGAAATGAGTCTGAGTATGTGTGTGTGTGTATGAACATGTGTAAAGCAATTACTTTAGATCTCAGGAAATACTTTTTATCTCAGGACATACTTTTAAGTTATCACCTCTATCAAAAAAATATCATATTTCAAAATGAGGCAAATACGTTTAAATGTGGAAATATTTCACATGCCATAGGAGAGTGACTGAGAATCTAGAGTAAAGACCAGAGGTTAGAGTTATTATTTATAGGAATATAATGAATAATAAAGATCTATTATTTACCAGGGCCACCTAGGGTACTCAGAATGTCACTGGACATCTCAGATGTACCCTTGCTTTACAATTCTAAGTACTCAAATATTAGATACTACCTTTATTTTACGTAGAATAGCATGCACTCTTTATGGCAAGGCATCATGAACACGTGCATTTTTATTAGAATCTCCATATATAGCAAATAAAATCACAGAGTACACAGTTATATATACTTCTCAGATAAAGAACAAATGTTATTTTTAGTATAAGCCTGTGCCACGCAATACTTGGGATTCATGGATACTAACAATTATCCATTTTTATCTGAATTTAAATTTAAATAGGTATCATGTACTTTATCTGGCAACTATTTTTATATATCTAACACTATACTCAAATCAGTGTTCATATTGATGTTCAAGACAACAGCAACTCCTGACAGCTACACAGGATCATCACATTGCATTAGCCTTTTTTTTTTTTTAATGTTGCAATAGAACCCATATAACATAAAGTTTACTGTCTTAACCATTTTCAGGTATGCAGTTCAGTAGTGTTAAGTGCATTCGCATTGTGCCACCAATCTCCAGAGCTCTTTCCATCTTGCAAAACAGAAGTTCTGTACCCACTGAAGAACCTGCCATTTCCCCCTCACTGTGGCCCATCAATCAGCATTCTACTTTCAGTCTTTTTGAATTTAACTACTCTAGGAGCCTCTTATAAGTAGAATCATGAAGTATTGGGTTTTTTGTTTTTGTTTGTTTTTGTTTTCTGATGACTGTCTTATTTCACTAAGCATAGTGTCTTTAAGGTTTACACATATAGTAGGTGTCAGAATTTCCTACCTTTGTAAAGGCTGAATAGTATTCTACTTTTAGTTATCTTCACCTGTAAATAGATATTTGGATGGCTTTTACCTTTTTTGGTTATTATAAGTAATGCTTCAGAGTTGTTGTCTTGGTCCCTTTGAGCTACCATAACAAAAATCCACTGACTGGGTAGCCTATAAACAGCAGAAATGCATTTCTCACAGTTTCAGAGGCATGGTTGGGGGAGGGCTCTCTTACAAGATGCAGACTTCTCATTGTGTCCTTCCATGGTCGAAGGGGCTGGGGAGCTCTGTGGGATCTTTCTTATAAATGCACTAATCTTGTTCATGAATATTCTACCCTCAACCTATTTACCTGCCAAAGGCCTCACCTCCTAACACCTCCCCATTAAAATTCTAACATTTAAATATTGGGAGATCATAATAATTTAGACCATAGATTTGATTTTTCCTCAGGCTCTTCTTCTTATCCTATAAATGGCCATTTTCTCCCTGTATTGTCTGTCTACTAAGTAAATCTGTATCCTCACTGTCTTTCTTATTAAAACACCAGTCACATTAAGCTAGGGCCAAACTCATTTAAATTTAATGATCTCTTTAAAGACCATATCCAGATACAATCACATTCTGAGCTACTAGGAGTTAGGAATTTGGAGGGACATAATTCTGTTAGTAATAGGTATAAAACCAAAAGTGAAATTCCTAGATCATATGGAAATTTTTTTTTGAAATTTTGTTTTTTTTTTTTTTGAGGAAACTCCATACTGGTTTTCATAGTAACTACCCCTTTTTTATATATCTATCTAACAATAGTGCATAAGGATTTGCTTTTCTCCACATCCTTCACCACACTTGTTATTTCTTTTTTTGATAGTAGCCATCATAGTGGGTGTGAGGTGCTATCTCACTGTGGTTTTGACTTAACATTTCCCTAATCTTGAAAATCTTTTCATGAACTTATAGGCCATTTCTGTATCGTATTGCGAAAATGTCTATTTGTGTCCTTTGCCCATTTTTTGTTTTTATTTTACTTACTTATTTTTTAAAGATTTTATTTATTTATTTGTCAGAAAGAGATAAAATTAACACAAGCAGGAGGAGCAACAGGCAGAGGGAGAAGCAGACTCCCTGCTGAGCAAGGAGCCTGATGCAGGGCTTGATCCCAGGACTCTGGGATCATGACCTGAGCTGAAGGCAGACACTTAACACACTGTGACCTTTTTTTTTTTTAAATTGGATTGTTTTGTTGTTGAATTGAAGGAGTTTTTTTATGTGTTCTGGATATTAAACCTTTATCAATATATGATATGTAAATATTTTCTATCATTCTGTAGTCAGCCTTTCACTCTATTGATTATGTCCTTTATGCACAAAAGTTTTCAATTTTGATGGATTCACTTTTTCTATGTTAATTTTTGCTGCCTGAGCTTTTCCTGTCATATCAAGGAATTCATTTCCACGTCCTATAGCATGAAGACTTTCCCCTGTTTTCTTCTAAAAGTTGTATAGTTGTAGCTCTTACATTTAAGTTTTTGACTCATTTTGAGTCAAGTTTTGTATATGGTATAAACTATGTGTACACTTCATTGTGTTGCTTATGAATTTGCAATTTCCCTAAAAGCATTTGTTAAAAAGACTCTCCTTTCCCTGTTGAATGATCTTGGCACCTTTGCCAAAGATCTTTTGACCATTTAGATGAGAGCTTATTACTGGATTCCCTGTTCTTCCCATTGACCTATAGGTCTGTCTTTGTTCGAGGACTATATTGCTTTTAGTACTGTTGTTTTATGATAAGTTTCAAAATCAGGAACTGTGAGAACTCCAACTTCATTCTTTTTCCAGATTGTCTTGGCTATCCTTGTTCTCTTGAGATTGCATATGAATTTTAGGATAGCTGTTTTTATTTCTGTAAAAAAAATGCATTGGGACTTTCATAGAGATCACATAAGTCTACTTTTTGATGGATAGTTATTCTGTTCTTACTCCAATACAGTTCTTAGTATTTAGAGTCATTTCTAATTTTATTAGTTTGAATATTATCTCTCCGTGGGAGGTAATGTTAAAGATGCTACCGGGCAGCAAAAAGCAGCACTTCTGAGACAGGATAGCATAAAGAGAAAAAATAAAAACCTTAATTTACAAGTAACAAAAGTTTTTTTAAAAAGTGGAGATATATGTATGTATGTATGTAAAAGTCCATGCAACCTACTTGACCTGTTTGGCACTCAAACACAACGCCCAACAAATGCCGAATACCCAAGGACGCAGGAAATACTCATTGAGATAAACCCCATTCAAGACCATAAAACAGGTCTCAAGAAATTTTATAAAAACAGCTTAGGGGCACCTGGGCGGCACCATCAGTGAAGTGCCCCTCTTCCCTCTATCTCAGGGTCTTGGGACTGAGCCCTGAGTCAAGCTCTGGGCTCAGGGCAGAGTCCACTAGGACTCTCTCTTTCCCCCACCCTTCTCCCCTCCCCCGCTCATGTGTGCTCTTTCTCTAAAACAATTTTTTTTTTTAAATTAAAATGGTTGAGAGTGGGAGGGGTGGGAAGAGAAGCCGGCGGGAGGGGGGGGAGCGGGAGGAGCCGGAGATGCTGCCCGCCCTCCCAAGGCCAGCCTAGCTCAGCCGCCGCCGCACGGAGAAGCCCAGCGCTGGGAGCCCAGGCGCGGGTCAGCCGGGCTGCGGGGGGCCCAGAGCGCAGCGCTAGCAGCGAGTAGCGCCTCCCGCAGCGTCCGAGCGCGCTCTCTTGGCGGCCGGGGGACCGCAGGCCAGTCCAGGGATGCGGCGAGCGCGGTGCCCAGGGGCCCGCCCCGGGCAAGCAGGATCAGCATCGAGATCCCCGCGGGACTGACGGAGCTGCCGCAGGGCTTCACGGTGGACGTGGCGAGGCACCAGCCTGCGGACCTGCTGGAGTTCGCGCTGCCGCACTTCACGCGTCTGCAGCTGCAGAACGAGGGCAAAGGCGCTGCGTACTTTGGCCAGGAGGGCAGGACCTGGGGGGGCGCGGGCACCGCCGCTGGGGACTGCATGCCCAGTAAGGGGGTCAACTTCGCGGAGGAGCCCATGCCCACCGACTCAGAATGGCGAGGAGGAGGAGGAGAAGGCGGCTGCGGACGCCAGGGACTTCAAGGCCCTGGTAATAAACCCATTCACCGGGGCGCCTTGGTGGCTCCGTGGGTTAAAGCCTCCTGCCTTTGGCCCAGGTCCTGATCCCCGGGTCCTGGGACCCAGCCCTGCATCTGGCTCTCTGCTCAGCAGGGAGCCCGTTTTCCTCCCTCTCTCTGCCTGCCTCTCTGCCTACTTCTGATCTCTGTCAAAGAAATAAATAAATAAAATCTTTTTTAAAAACCCTAAATATTCTTGGTGTTCATTACTACCCCATGTGTCTCCATTTTATTTTTACTTATTTAATTTAAAGAATTGATTGATTGATTGATTGATTTGACAGAGAGAGAGAGACCGTGAGAGAGGGAGCACAAGCAGGGGAAGTGGGAGAGGGCGAAGCAAACTTCCTGCTGAGCAGGGAGCCCCAGGCAGGGCTTGATCCCAAGACCCTGGCATCAGGACCCCAGCAGAAAGCAGATGCTTAACCATGGAGCCACCCAGGTGCCCCACTACCTAACCTATTAAGTAAGTTTTATTAATCAACACGTTTTGGGGTCTGCCTTCTGTGTGTTAACACGAACACATTGTGCTTTCTTTTGCTCTTTCGTGATCACTGAGGATGTTATGAATCTTTTCATGTGTTTATTGGCTGATTTTTTTTTCTCTTTGGGATATTTCTGTTCAAGTATTTTCATTGTTTTTAAGTTACCTACCCTTCTCTATTTATTGATTCATAGTTATCCTATATATTTTTGTGTACAGTTACTTAGTTGGTATATCGGTATAGCCTTTCATAGTTTTAGTCTTGTCATTTGGTGGCCAAGAAGTTGGTTTTTTTTTTTTAACCTTTTAATGAGTAGAGTACGACTTGCCAACCTTTCTTATGCTTCATGTTTTTGGTGTCTTGTTCAACTAATCTTTGCCACCTCCCCCAGATCATAAAAAATATTTTTCTATTTTACCTTCTAGAAAATTTGTGATGTCATCTTTCATATTTAGTCTACATCAGTCTGGAATTGAGTTTTAGGCAATTTTGTTCCATGTGGATACTCAACTAGTTTAGCACTGCTTTGTCAACGTCGGCCCTTTTTTGTTTGTCTGTTTTCTCTGGTCATTACAATAGACTTTTTGTAGTAAATCCAATCCCATCGGATTCTCCTCTCACTCTCTTTCTCCCTCACTCTTGCTCTCACTTTATTCTTCAAATTTCCTGGGTAATTACTAGTCCTTTTCATGTTCATGGAAATATAAGAACTGGCTTCTCAATGTACACAGGCACTTGCTAGATATGAAACTGGGATTGCATTGCATCTCTAAATCAAGATGGGGTAAATTGGACCTTTATAATACCGATGATCAAATCTATGAACCTGTTCTATGAACATATGTAACATATTACCGTATTTGACATCCCATTTATTTAGATCATAAATTCCCCTTAGTGATATTTTATGGTTTTCTGTGTGGAGACTTTCTGTGTAGAGATTGTATAAAGTCTTTGGAGAGATTTAAGTCCTCGTTTTGGTGCTCTCATAAATATGACTTTCAACGTTTGTTTGTATTTCACAGAATTCCAGTGAATTTTTCTTAATTTTTAACTTATATCCTATGACCTTGATTAATTCACTTCCTGATTCAAATACTTTGTACATTCTTTTAGAATATCTTTCTATTCAAATTTCACTCATTGTATCCAGTTGTTATACCTTTAATGTTTCCTCCATAACTTATTATACTGCCTAGGATGTCCACTTCTAGGTTTGTAGATTATTTGTTCAATTTTAGGTCTTCAGTATTACAAAATTTTATGTCTGCTTGGTGAGCTTATTATTTTTCTCTTAAAAGCAGCACATCATTATGTGTGTGTGTGTGTATTGATGCAATCTAACAGATTTAATCTTTTTTTTAAAAGATTTTATTTATTTGACTGACAAAGATCACAAGTAGACAGAGAGGCAGGCAGAGAGAGGGGGGGAAGCAGGCTCCCTACTGAGCAGAGAGCCCCATGCGGGGCTCGATCCCAGAACCCTGAGATCATGGCCTGAGCCGAAGGCAGAGGCTTAACCCACTGAGCCACCCAGGTGCCCCCAGATTTAATCTTTTAATTAGAGTATACAACCCATTTACATTTTGTGAAATTACTGAGCCCCTAAATTTTTGTCCATTGTCTTGCAATTTTTTTGCTTCATCACTTTTTATGTCCCTTTTTAAAAATACATTTTTTTCCTTTGTATCTTTAAAATGCTGATAAATGCTATCAGCCTCTAAATCTCTGGTCACTTAAAGTACATACAAAATGAGAAATGAGAATGTAGATTTACAAATAATAACCATTTAGCTTTTATAGATCCTTCTTTTAAAACACTAGAGAATTGACATTCAAAAAATGAAACAAATTCAGAAGGAAGGAGTAGGATGAAAGTCACCTTCATCAGCACATAAACAGATATTAAATACCAAAAAGACCTGTAAACTCCAAAAAGATGCGAACTGTTTTCCAAAAGATGGCAGACGACTTTAGGTAACAATAACTTTCATGGAGATTTAGGAGGTAGAGGTGGTAGAGTTGTTCAGTAGGCACCAAAAGCATGCGAATAACCTTGTAATGAAAGGAAGGAAGACTGAGATTCTAAGCAAAAATGTTTTATTAGAAAAAAGAATGTATATATATATAATACATAAAAACTACCCCAGTCCTAAACCCCAGCACCTGGGAGCATGACCTTATTTGGAAATAGGGTCCCTGTCGATGTAACTAGCTAGGATAAGGTCATATTTGAGTAGGGTGGGCCCCTAATTCAGTAGGACTTGTGTCCTTCTACGAAGGGAAACTTGGGATACACAGATATGCACTGAGGGAGAATGCCATGTGAAGAAGCCCAAAGCCAGGGCAATACTTCAAGCTGGGAGAGAGGCCTGGAACAGATCCTTCCTTAATACCTTCCAAAGGAGCATGGCCTACCAACACTGTAGCCTCTAGAACTGTGAGACTGTCCATTTCTGTTGTTTAAGCCACTAGGTTTGTGGTATCTTGTTATAGCAGCCCTAGAAAACTAATACAAACCTCGTTAGAGGAAAAGAAACCAACCATAAGCACATGGGGAATTGAAAAAAAATTGAAAAAAAAATTGAAAAAAAATTGAAAAAAAAAATATATATATAACTGTTTAAAACATTGAAAAGGAACACACATTTGTGAACCCTGTGAAAAGGAAAACAAGCAAACAAACAAACTGAGCCCCAGGATTCACTCAGCTTTGCACCTAGAGGAGTTCTGGATGGTGGGGGTATGGAGGAGATTCCAATGCAACGATGGGAGTCTCCCTGGTGTAAGGAAAGAGAAATTGGAATTCAGGAAGGCTGGAGTGATGACAAGGTCATGGGTTCCAGAAAGAAGGAAGTCAAGTAGAAAATACACACTGTGGAAATACACACAGTGTGGAAATACACACTGGAGTCCTCTTGAGTCCGTGCTCAATAGGAAGCCGTGTGTGTATAAGAAAATGCCCCAGATTCCAACAAAGAGTAAAGGGAACTGAACCGGATGGTTCCCAAGACTCATACAAGGCTAGAGGTCATTGGAGTTCCAACCAGCCAGAGTGAAGAGTTCTTCGGGATAAGTCAGAATATTCAGTAGAGACCCAGTAAGGATCATGAGTTAGTAGCGGGACTCAATGATCCCTAAAATAAAGGTGACTCTACAGATTCCTTAAACAAGTTGAAGAACAATTTTAGAAAGAGTCAGAATGACCTCCTTATATCTCACTGCCCATGTGACAGCCAATAATAGAAGGAAGATAGATAGCATCCTACAAAGAACTCCGTTCATGGAAAGGAAGGCAGTTGAAAAGGGAAGAAGGAACAGACGGGAAAAAGAAAACACGACTAGCGAGGTGGTAGACTTCAACTGAAACATTTCAACAATTACCTTAAGAATTAGCTATTAATATTCTATTTAAATAAAAGACCTAAATATGTCAGTGAAAAATAAACTTTAAATAGAAGGATGCAGAGGATAATATAGATTTTGTGAAAAGAAAAATTATGAACAGGGCTGTACCGTACACATACTAATCCTAAAAGGCTGAATTTAATAGGTCTTGACAATAGACAGTAGAAAGACAACACGTATAATGAACAGAGAAAGACAATTCAGAACAACAAAGGATCCATTTAGAAAGACACTGCCATTGTAAAGGTGTCTGGATCCTATTAGAAAGCTTCAAAGTCCATGAAGCAAAAACATCCTGAAAAAAAAAGAAATTGACAAATCCACAATTCAGTTGGGAGAATTCAACACCCATCTGTCAATAACTCATAGAACAAGCAGATAGAAAAATGGGAAGTCCATAGACCTAAAAATCCATTCAACCTACTTGACCTGTTTGGCACTGGAACACAACGGCCAACAAATGCAGAATGCCCAAGGACGCAGGAAATACACATTCAAGCCCATAAAACAAGTCTCAAGAAATTTTCTTTAAAAGGTTTTATTTATTTGAGAGAGAATGAGTGAGGGAGAGCATGAGAGAGGAGAAGGTCAGAGGGAGAAGCGGCCTCCCCAAGGAGCTGGGAGCCCGATGCGGGAGGAGATCCTGGAAGTCCAGGGTCATGACCTGAGCCCAAGGCAGTCGCTCAACCAACTGAGCCAGGCAGGCGCCCGTCTCCAGAAATTTTTAAAAAAAACAGCTTGGGGGCACCTGGGCGGCACCCTCAGTGAAGGGCCCATCTCCTGGTTCTGGCTCAGGTCCTGATCTCAGGCTCTTGGGATTGAGCCCTGAGGCAAGCTCTGTGCTCCGGGCAGAGTCCACTAGGACTCTCTCTTTGCCTTGTCCTTCCCGCCTCCCCCACTCACGCGTGCTCTTTCCCTAAAACAAAAAAAATCCTTAACAAAAATGAACAATGAGGCCAACTTAACTCTAATACCATACTCTACTAGCAAAACTGGTGAAGAAATTTTAAGGAAAAAAAACATAGCCAAATGTCCCTCCAGAAACAGACTCAGATACCCTTAACATACATTAACAAATTGAAATTAGAAGTGGTCCCAACATTTGCCTATGTTTTCTGAAAACTGTTACAAAACTGGTATGATTTCTCTCTCAAATATGTGATAGAATTCACAACTCAAGCCTTCTTGGGCCTGGAGTTTTATTTATAGGAAGGTTTTCCATCATAAATTCAATTTCTTTAAGAGATATAGGGCTATTCACATTTTTCTTTTCTTCTGATAATTTTATAACTTGTACTTAAGAAGATTTTCATTTTAGTTGAATAATTTATTAGCATTATATTTATAACATCCTTTATTACGCTTTTAAAAATTTAGAGACACTCTAGTAATATCCCCCTTTTTATTCTGGATAAAAGTGATTTTTCCCCTCTTTTATCCTGATCAATATTGCTAGCAGTTTATCAATTTAATCTTTTGGAAGACCCAGCTTTTGGCTTTGCTGACTGAATCAGTCAGGGTTCAGTCAGGAAACAGAAACCACAGAAGCTTTAGGAACAGGGAAAATGTAACGTAAAGAATTATTAGCGAGTAAAGCTGATCAACGACGACAAGGAGTTAAAGAGGAGTTAAGGCTGCACCATCCAGTATGGGAGTCACTAGCCACTCGAAGTGGCTTCGAACACTTGAGACTTAGCTAGTTGGAATAGAGATGTGCTGTCAGAATAAAATATACACTGGATTTCAAAAGACTTCATATTAAAAAGAGGTTAAAATAGCTTAAAATTTTAATAGTTTTATATGGAAAGGAAAATATTTTGATATACTGCATTAAATAAAAATATGTATTTTTAAAAATAAAATATATTATTAAAAATTTTTTTTAAAAATGAACAATGGTTGAGAGTGGGAGGGGTGGGGAGAGAAGCGGGCCCTGGCGAGCGGGAGGAGCCCGAGATGCTGCCCGCCCTCCGGGGCAGCGCTCGCACAGCCGGCGCCGCTGCAGCGAGCAGGGGAGCGCCAGGAGCGGCAGCGCGTGCCAGCAGGGCCTCCGGGGCCCAGAGCGCCGCGCTAGCAGCGAGTAGCGCCTCCAGCGCCCTCGGAGCGCGCTCGCTTGGGGGCCGGGGGGCTGCAGGCCAGTGCAGGGAGGTTGCGAGGGCGGCGCCCAGGCGCCCACCGCGGCGCAGGCAGGATGTGCACGGAGATCCCCGCGGGACTGACGGAGCTGCTGCAGGGCTTCACCGTGGAGGTGGCGAGGCACCAGCCTGCGGACCTGCCGGAGTTCGCGCTGCCACACTGCTCGCGCCTGCAGCAGGAGCTCCAGGGCAAAGGCGCCGCGTACTTTGGCCATGAGGGCGGGACCTGTGGAGGCGCGGCCGCTCATATCTAATCTTCACAAAGGGAGAATTGCCGGTGCCACCAGCCGGCTTCTCAGGCCCTGGCGCCTTGGGGGAAGGAGCTGACGACAGTGGTTGGGACAAGGAAGGCTAATTTCACCAGGAGGACCCAGCGGCGCCTCTCCCCCGCTGACCGCCAGGGGGCGTGCCGGCTGGCGGGAGCAGAGCCTTGGACACGTGACCACCGGCCGCCTTTAAGACCGCTGGCCCTGGCGGCGGTTACCTTGGGGCGGGGCTTGGGTGACAAGGGCGGGCAGGGAGCACGTGGAGGAGAAAGCAGTGGCTGCCAGAGGAGTCCAGGCCGTGGGAGGGCAGGGCCTTTGAGGCGTCTGAGGGCGCACTCTGTGAGTCGGGGTTGGGGGTCCTGGTGTGGGAGGGCCTGGTGCCCCGCGGGGGGTTGGGAGCGCTGGCCGCACCCAGGAAGGGGCCCGGGGCCCCGGCGGCCTCAGAGAGACCTAAGCTGGAGGAAGGAGCCGCGCCTCCGTGTTGTGTCCCCTTCCCCTCCCCCACAGACCCCCACACGTTCCTCCCCTCCCTGGGCCCCGGCATCAGATGTGCTGGCAAAGTTTGCAGTTGGAGCAGGCCCATACTGAAGGCCCCCAGCTGAAGAGAGTGGTTGGGACTGAGGAAGGCTAATTTCACCACGAGGGCCCCAGAGTCGCTTCTCCCTGGCAGACCGCCAGGGGGCGTGCCCTCCCTCCCCTGCGCCGCAGAGCCTTGGACACCTGACCACTGGCTGGCCCTCCCGCTTTTTGGCAGCTCACCCTCTTGGCAGTTAACTTGGGGCGGGGCTTGGGTGACTACCATAGGTTGGGAGCACAGGGAGGAGAAAGCAGTGGCCGCTGGAGGCTGGGGAGGTGACTGAGGGGTCCAGGCGGTGGGAGGGCTGGGCCTTTGAGGCCATCAGAGGGAGCACTCTGTGAGCCAGGGGCGGGGGTCCAGGTGTGGGAGGGCCTGGTGCCCCCCAGGGGTTGGGGGCACTCACCCCACCCGGAAAGGGGCCCCGGGCGGCCTCAGAGAGACCTAAGCTGGAGGAAGGAGGCAGCACCTCTGCGTTGTGTCCCCCTCCCTTCCCCCACAGACCCCCACACTTTCCACTCCTCCCCTGGGCCCCCGCATCAAGATGTGCTGGCAAAGTTTACAGTCAGAGCAGGCCCCACACTCAAGGCCCTGGGCTTGAAATCTTAGCAATGCTTTTTCCACCTGGAGGAACCAATCCTTAGAGAAGTCTGCCTCTTTCCAGCGGTGTGAGCCCGCTAAGTCATTTCAACTCCCAGAGCCTGAAACTCCATTTTGTCAGAAAAAATGAATGAGAGACTATGTTAGAAGGCTGTTAAACTTGTAAACGATTGCTGCCTTTCTCAAGCCCTCTGCGGCAGCTGCATTGAATATTTTACATAGGTCATCTCAACCCCAGAATTTAGGGTTCTCACTTTTATCCTGCCTGTGAGCAAATATGCACTCTGAGAGTACAGCGACTTGCCCAAGGTCTCAGAGCAAGTGAGTGGTGGAACCAGGACTGGGTGCTAGGAGAGGCCGACTGCAAAGCCCACGCTTTGATCCACTAAGCTGCTTCTTCTGTCCTTATTTACATTATAAGAATTGTTGTTAATGCCTGGGTTATCATTTTGCTTGCTTGTGGGAATATGGATATATACAAAGTGAGTTACAGGGCTCTAAATTTATTCCTGGAAAGATGAGAGGCCCTGGCATCAATATGCTTCCGATTTGGTACAGGCTTTCCCAGAAGTATAGAATTCTTTTTGTTCCTGTGGAAAGGAACCAGAGCTGATATTGCACAGTTCATTGATAGGTTCATGCACTAGGAAATTAAAATGGGAAACAGTGAACTGCTGATGGTTATGGTCAATATTTCTCTAAAGGAAACTCCACAAAGAAGAATGTCAGATGCAGGGGAATACCCGCTAGAAGAAGCAGAAAAAGATGAAGAAACAGAAGTGGAAGAAGGGTGTAATCAATATGATAGAGAGCTGGAAAGTATGCAACAGGAATTAAAAGAAGATGACATGTTAGTACAGAGGAAGGCTCAGCAGGAGGGGATCAGGAGGAGAAGGAAGAGGAAGGAGAAGAGGAGGAAGGAGTGGAGGAGAAAGGGGAGGAGGGAGAAGAAGAAGAAGGAGAGGAAGGAGAAGTGGAGGAGGAAGAGGGGGAGGGAGACGTAGAGGAAGAGGAAGGAGGGAGGAGTTGAGGAGGAAGGGGAGGAGGGAGGAGTAGAGGAGAAAGTGGAGGTGGTGGAGGAGGAAGAGGAGTTGGGGGGGAGGAGTAGAGAAGAAAGGAGAAGAGGGGGAGGAAGAGGAGGAATGGGAGAAAGGGGAAAGAGGGGAAGAGAAAGGGGAGGAGGAAGACGGGGAGGAAAGGAAAGAGGAAGAAGAGGAGGAAGAGGGGGAAGAAGATGGCCAAGAGGAGGAGGCTGCCAGAGAAGAAACAGAGGAAAAGGCTGGAGAAGCAGAGAGGGAGGAGGCTGCCATTCAGGAGAAACCACAGCGAAGCCTCAAGAAATCATCAAGTCCGTGACCAGTTTGGAGATACTTACACTGACTGATTCCCAGTCAGGCACGTCAGGAACTTCCCTAGTAAGTAGTAATTTTAAGTCATTCATCTATTCTTCCTTTCATTCATTCATTCATTCATTCAGAATCATGGAATGCTTACCATTTGCCAGGCTACGGGGAAAATACAAATAAGATACAGTCCATTCTCTTAAGGAGCTCTAGGGTGGTTAGGGAGGCAGACTGATACCTGAACACCATAAAACAGTATCCTAAGTGCAGTGATTGAGTGATGCGTGGGAGATATTTAAAAAACAAAAATGAAGGACACTTAGCCCAGGTAGGAGGATGGTCAGGGAAGGCCTCCTGGAAGAGGTGTGCAGGGGAGCTGCCAGAAAGGGTTCCTAGGGGTTAGTTGGAATGCACTTGTCTTAGAACAGAGTCAGCATAATCACAGTAATGTAGGCTCTCCCCCCGAAGGAGAACTCAGCTGAGGTCCAAGGAGAAGTGACTGTGACTCGCCCATCCTTGGAGATGACCAGGGCCACTTAGAAGAATGGTTTTGCTGTGTAGTTCTGCTCGTAGGCCAAGAATAAACCTGGCACATGCATGATTCATGTTATTTAAGTACAAAATGTCCCAGGCTCCTTTTAATTTTTTTAAATTATTATTATTTTTTAAGATTTTACTTATTTATTTGACAGAGAGAGGGAGAGAGAGCACAAGCAGGGGGAGAGCGGGAGAGGGAGAAGCAGACGCCCCACTGAGGAGGCAGCCCAATGTGGGGCTCGATCCTAGGCCCCAGGATCATGACCTGAGCCAAAGGCAAACACTTAACTGACTGAGCCTGCCAGGTGCCCCCCAGGCACCTTTTTGAAACAGATCACAGTTCCAGTGTGAGGCAAACACTAAGGCTGGCTGAGTTGGAACAGAAAGAAAAGTAAAGGAGGGAATGAAGCAGCTATACACTGTATTTGGAATCCCAATCTTTTATTTCTTTTTTAAGAGAACCCTTAGCGAGTCAAAGGATGCCTTAGGATCAGAGCATTTGGAAACAAATGAGCCTTTAAGAGACTTGAGCTCACAAGGAGAATTTCTTGATTTGGATCAAACGGGTTCCCAGGAACCAGAGATTAGTTTCCCTGAAACACAGCCCTCAAGCGAGCTTGGGGAGAAAATCGACCAGATGCCCCAGGATGAACCGGGACGGGAAAGGAGAGAGGAAAAAAGATGATCAGACTTAAGTGAGCGACGAGAGGACGAATTCCAGTCCAAAGCAGAGATCCCCGAGAAATCACTGGGGTCTACCAGCGAGGACATGTTGTTTCGAAAGGATGACCGCGCCAACGTGTATCCTTTGGTAAGGGAGTGTAACATGGTTTTTAGTGTCCTCTAGTGCTTTAAAGGCATTGTTAAATAAGGGATTTTATGCATATGGAAGAAAAAATACCACCAGAAATATTCTTTTGAACTAACAATAGACTCATATGTTTTAAAGTTCAGTTCTGCGCTCTGGAGGGACATGTGCGACAGGAGTGCTGCCTCTGGACCTGACATCCGGGTCGGACAGTGTTGCTCCCCAGGCAGGAAATTCTGGATGTGGTTTGTCTGTTACATAGGGTGCCCTTTCTTGTGGGAGACTCAAGGTCAATCTCTCCCTCTCCTCCCCATCCCCCTTCTTTCTCACTTCCTCCTCCTGCTCCTCCATTCCTTTCCCCTTTCCCTCCTCTCCTCACCTCTTCTGCCTTAGATGGCTTGATGCCTCTTCACAAGCTCCTAAAGCCATTCCGGGCTCCTAAAACTGCACGTTCGGAGATGGACCAGAAAGCAAAAGGTATGAAAAAGTGAAAGCCACTGAGAAAGGCACCAGGGGGTCGACTGGCATCTGCCTTTGCCACACAAATGTTACCATTGACCAAGAGAAGGACGAGGAGGAGAGTTTTTCCCTTCTCCCTCCATGTGCCACTGAATCAGCTCCCTTTTTCCCTGTAGATTCAGCCTTTGGAAGATTTGTAAGCGATCAGATGCACGTAAAGTGTTTGATGTAGTTCTGACACATAGTGAGCACTGGACGGCTGTTCACATCTAGATGATGATAGCGGTGGTGGTGGCAAGGATGGTAGTGATGATGAGGATGGTGGGAAACTCCTAGTGGGAGATGCAGACAACTGACAGCCTCGTTTCTGTAGACTGGGTTTACTTTGAGCAGTGGAGTTCAAGGTCAAAACTTGGGCTTGCCCAGTCTGAAAGACAGAACCAGTTTTAGAGCCCATGAAGTCTTTTGGCTTGTTTAGCCAGCTAGCATGACATCCGGGGGTATCGCTAATGAGAGCAAGTGTCCTGTGTGCCAGGGGTTTGGGTCCCCCATTAGCCTTGGGCTCACTGCACAACTCAACTCTTCTAGACCACCTCCCTCCGCAAATTTGTTTAGCTCCTTGGGGACACCCTTTCTGTTCCTTTCTCTTTCCATTCCTGTATTGGTTTTTTTCTTTCTCTCTTTTTAAAGATTTTATTTATTTGACAGAGAGAGAGAGAGAGATCACAAGTAAGCAAAGAGGCAGGCAGGGAGAGAGGGGGAAGCAGGCTCCCAGCTGAGTGGAGAGCCCGATGCGGGACTCGATTCTAGGACCCTGACGTCATGACCTGAGCCAAAGGCAGAGGCTTAACCCACTGAGCCCCCCAGGTGTCCCCCCTTTTTTTCTTCCTGTTAAAATGAATAAGAGCTCTTAAAGAAAAAAAAAGAAATTAAAGCAGGGGCACCTGGGTGCCTCAGTTGGTTAAGTGTCTGAGTCTTGATTCCAGCTGGGGCTATGATTGTGATCTCAGGGTTGTGAGCTTGAGCCCCGCATGGGACTCTGCACTGGGCATGGAGCCTGCTTGGGATTCTCTCTGCCTCTCTCCCTCTGGCTCTTCCCCCTCTAAAAATAAATAAGTTAAAATAAAAAAAATAAAAATTCAGGCAGATTCCTCCTCTCGCACAGACCACGCCAAATCCATTTCCTGGAAGTGACTACCGTTCCAGTTTGGTGTTACTGTATATCTTTCCAGACCTTTTCCTGGACACCTACGGACATATCTGTGTGTGTGTACACACACGACACACGCTAGGTTTTGTTTTCTTTACCAGTCAGATCTTCTGCATGACCACTTAGTATGTCTCAGAGGGTTTTCTGTATCAGAGCGTGTAGAACCACTTCCTCACTTTAAATTCAACCAGTGCCCTGTTATGGATGGCCGTTTTCATTACTTCTGATTTGTTCTCACCCAAGGGGCTTCAACAAGTATGTTCCTGCCTCTCTCTCTGCCTGCGGCATCCCCCTTTTCCTTTGGGGTCCCTGCCTTAACCCAGAGGCCTGGAATAATTCAGATAATTATCCAGGCATAACCCTGGATACCGACTTCCACCAAGAAAACAAGGTGTCATGCATTTATGAGAAGGAATCTTTGATGATTGTCAAATGCAGTGAAATCTGCTTTGGACCCTAGCGTTTTCTGTTCACGTTTGGAAGTTTGCTGTAAGAGCCAGCTAGCTCCATGATCATTCACCACGAACGGTAACACTAGTGCCCAGCATCAGCTGATACCGTGTGCTTTCAATGAGTGTGAGCACTGCTGGAGGAAGGAGGTCCTGTTAATACTGAGTGAGTCAGTTGCTAAAAGTCTCTAATCACTTAGCCATCCCTTTAGATGCTACCACATTCTATTAATTGGCCTCGGTTAATTTTTTAAACAGAATGTTTTTATTTTAAGGAATGTCTACACCCAGCATGGGACTGGAACACTCCGAGATCAAGAGGCATAGATAGGCTTTACTGACTGAGCCAGCCACACGCCCCTAATAGGACTATTTTTTGGAGCAGTTTAGATTGATAGCACATGAAATGACAAGTGCAGAGTTCCCATATACTCCCTTGTGCCCCCCACCAGGTTCCCCTTTTGTTAATATCTTCATTAGTTGGGGACGTTTGTTAGAGGTGATGAGCCCATGTTGACTGTTACTATTAACTAACATCCATATTGTACTTTAGGGTTCACAACTGATGGTGTGACATTCTCTGGGCTTCGGCTAAGGTATGATGAGGTATATCCACCATTGTAGTGTCCTATAGACTTGTGTCATTGCCTTCAAATCCCTCGTGCCCCACTCTCCATCCCTGCCTTCACCCCCTCGCTCCCCGGCAACCATTTTTTCCCCCTGTCTTCATAGTTTTGCTTTTCCAGAATATCATGTAGTTGGAATCATACAATGTGAAGTCCTTTTTTTTTTTTTTAAAGATTTTATGTATTTATTTGTCAGAGAGAAAGAGGGAGAAAAAACACCTGTCGGGGGAAGGGCAGAGAGAGAGAAACAGACTCCTGGCTGAGCAGGGGGCCCAATGCAAGACTCGATCCTAGGACTCTGGGATCATGACCTGAGCCGAAGGGAGACACTTAACCAACTGAGCCACCCAGGTGTCCCCACTGTGAAGTCTCCTTAGGTTGGCTCCTTTCACTTAGCAAAATGCATTTCAGATTTCTCCATGTCTTTTCCTGGCTTGCTAGTTCATTACATTTTATTTCTGAATAATACTCTTATTGTATGAATCCAGTTTTTATAAACTGTTTTAATCACATCCTTGATTTTTATAAAAGACTTTGCACACAAAAAATATGCATAAGTAAACTACTGTTGAATTAAAAGTAGTAGTCAGATTTATAATACCTCAAATTTTTCATTTCAGAAAATTTCTATCTTGGATTTATTCCTGGGAATATGGATTTTTTTAAGATTTTATTTATTTATTTGACAGATGGAGATCACCAGTAGGCAGAGAGGCAGATAGAGAGAGGAAGGGAAGCAGGCTCCCTGCTGAGCAGAGAGCCCGATGTGGGGCTCGATCCCAGAAACCTGGGATCATGACCTGAGCCGATGGCAGAGGCTTTAATCCACTGACCACCCAGGCGCCCTGAATATGGAATTTTTAATCATGCTTAGGGAATTTTGTCTCTCTGTGCTTTATTCTTCCTGGGAAAATGGTATATGAGGACCAAATACAAATAGTCCCAGCTGAATAATTGCCTTTCTTAAGGAGTTCCTTAGTGACTATACTGTAACTTGACCCTTCCATATATTTTCATGAAGTAAACTGAATTTCACAATATTAAGTGCTCACTGTGTGTCAGTTACTGAGCAGTCTAGGTTCTGGGGATGAGGAGGATAGGACGTTCTTTGTGTTTACTGTTGACTTTCTTTTCTTTTTTAAGCAAGGTATAATTCACGTACCATTAAATTTACCTTCTTAAAATTTAAAATTGTGGTAAAATACACATAAAGTGTATTTTATTTATTTATTTATTTATTTATTGCCATCTTTTAAAAAAAGATTTTATTTATATTTTGACAGAGAGAGACACAGCAAGAGAGGGAACACAAGCAAGGGGACTGGGAGAGGGAGAAGCAGGCTTCCCAAGGAGCAGGGAGCCTGGCAGGGGCTCGATCCCAGGATCCTGGGATCACGACCTGAACCGAAGGCAGAAACCCAATGACTGAGCCCCCCGGGCACCCCTCATCTTTATTTATTTATTTATTTATTTGAAAGGGGGTGGTGGGGAAGGGCAGAGGAGAGTCTTAAGCACACTATTCCTGGAGCCCAATGTCGGGCTGGATGCCACAGCCCTGAGATCACAACCTGAGCCAAAGCCAAGAGTCAGTTGCTGATCCACTGTGCCACCAGGCACCCCTAAAATTTACCATCTTAACCATTTTGAAGTGTACAGCGTCGTCATAGGTACATTCACACTGTGGTGCAACCAACGCCTGAAACTCATCTTGTGAAAAGGAAACTCCCTACCCATTGAACAACTCCCCGTTCCCCAGCCCTGCCCCTGGGAACCACCATTTCACTTTCTGTCTCTATGGATCCGACTCCTCTTGGGACCGTGTCTGTGGAATCCTACCGTATTTGTCTTTCTGTGACTGGTGGATTTCACTTACGTGATGTCCCCAAGGCCCATCCACGTCGTAGAGCGTCCGGTCTCCTTCCTGTGGAAGCCTGAACAACACTCACATGTTGTTCATCCATTCGTCCGTCACGGGACACTTGGCTTCCTTTTACCTTCTGGTTTCTGTGAAGTATGCTGCTCTGAACATGGGCGTGCGAATGCCTCTTTGAGACCCTGCTTCCAGTTCTTTGAGCTAGGTGTCCAGAAGTGTCATTGCTGCATGATACGCTAACTCTGCTTTCAGGGTTTGGGGAGCTCTCCCTGGGGTTTTCCACAGCCGCTGCACCATTTCACATTCCCACCAAGAGTGCCCAGTGGTTCCAATTTCTCCTCATCCTCGTAAAATTGACCCCTTTAAAGCGTACCATCCATTGCTTTTTAGCATGTTCACAAGAATGTGCAGCTGTCACCACTGTCTAATTCCAGAACATTTTCATCCCCCACGAAAGAAATCCATATCCCCTAACTGTCACTCCCCGACCACCTCCCCCAGGTCCCCAGCAGCCACTGGGCTCCATTCCATCTCTATGGATTAGACGGACCCTGCACTGCGTGTGGCCCCTTTCACTCAGCGTCATGGATTTGAGGGTCCTCCACGCCCTAGCATGTGGTTGAGGACGTTCTCAAAGTGATTTCCCTCACTTTGGACTGATGATGTGAAATCCTTCCCCTCCAGAGACGGCACCAGGAGTGCCTGGTGTCACAGTTCTGGGCTCCGTGCACTCAGTGTCTTGCTGGTCTTGCCTTTGTCTTCCAGACCATGACTTGGTCTTTCGGAAGGAACAGTTCTCTTCCCGTTTCCTACATTCAGGATGAAAACCAGCGAGTCCTTCTGTACATCTGTGCTCACACTGAGGTCATCTATGATGTCTTCAAGAATACTCAGCACCATCTTCAGGTACGCAAGTTTTTGTTGCTTTTTAAGATTTTATTTATTTATTTATTTATTTATTTATTTATTTAAGAGAGCAAGCAAGAGAGAGCAATAGGGAGAAGCAGACGCCCCTGCTCAGCGGGGACCTGACGTGGGGCTGGATCCCAGGACCCTGAGATCAAAGCCTTAGCTGAAGGCAGACGCTTAACTGACTGAGCCACCCAAGAGCCCCCAGACACATATTTTAATAAGGACCTTCCTTAAGTCAATGCCTAGGTCAAAAACATCACAGAGGGTTTCCCAAAAGCCTAGTCCATACTCAGGGATCCATGCCATGTAGGTGCAGAATTTGCTCTCTAGATGTCCAGAAACACACAAGCCCAGCAAGCAGCCCTTCTTGGAGCTTAGTTGAATGTGCGGCACTGAGCACAGTGCTGATGGGAGGGAGAGGGGGCAGTTTGTGTCTGCAGAGCGAGGAAGGAGCAGCAGGCAGATGGGCTGAGAAATAGGGACCATGCCAGGCAGCTGTCCAGCCTCCTGCAGAGTCAGGTGGCTGGGGGTGGCCTTGACCACCCATCCATCCGTCCATCCATTTGTTCATTGATTCCACAGGTATTTATCAGAACCTCTTTGTTTCAGATTCTGGGTCTGTAGTCATGAACAAAACAGATCTAGCCCCCCCCCCCCATGGAGCTTATAGTCTCATAAATACACAACTACGAATTACAACAAGCACTCCAAAGGAAATGTGGGCTGCTTCAGGAGAGAGATCAGGAGTGAGAGATGGCCCTCCAGTTGGTTGCGCCGGCAAACATACCCTTGGTGCTGAGATCTGACTGACTGAGGAGAATGAACCAACCAGGGGCAGTTTGGGGAGAAGCAGTCCAGACCCAGGGAGCTCCAGGTTTGCAGGCTGGTATGACTGACACGTAGTGAGCAAGGGAAGAGGAAGGAGGAAAGAAGTGGGCTATTCCCTGGCAGGGAGCACTAGCATCTTGCTTGTTTCCAGAAGGTTCCCGAGTTACTGGGAAAGGATTGTGGGGGGATGGGAATGAAAGCAGAGAGACCAGCGGAGAGGCTTTTGCTCCAGATCTGCTCAGTGGTCTGAGTGGACACTGTTTAAGGGAGATGAGACCAGCAGGGCTTCAAGGGGGCTGGAGGTGGGATAGAACCGCAACATTTATTCCCCACCTGGGTTCAGAGTTGGGCACATGCCTAGATCTGTAGGGAGCCCCTGTCTTTGGGGGAGTGTGGCTTACCCTTCGGGGGTTTTGGGGGAGAGAAAATCGGAAAACCACTGGTTATGGAGAAATGCCAGGGAAAGGCCATAGGAGTGGAATTGTCAGCCCGATGAACCTGGAAGGGGAGCTTAGTTCTCTGTGGGGCTCCAGCCTCTCTGGCCATCCTGAATGTTTCCGAGCATTTTCTCTGCATTTCTGCAGGCCACGCTAACGTGATCTCCTGCCTCTGCATCAGTGAAGACAGGCGGTGGATTGCCATGGCCAACAAAGGGCCCCACTGCCTGATAATCATCTGGGACTCCTTCACAGGGTAGGCGTGGCGCAAGCCTCTTTTTCCCTACTCAGTGTAGCGTATCTGCAACAAAGGAGAAATGCCGGTCTGGGCATGCAGAAGCCAGCGGTGGGATGCCGGGTGAGGGTGAAGCGGCCTGGGGAGGCTGGCCGTCCTGTTGCCTTGAGGCCCGGTCAAGTGCCATTACCTCGTGAATTTCCCCAGTTACAATTCTTGGCTCTTTAGGCCTAGAAACTTGGTGTGGTGATGTCCCAGAGTAGATGAGGGAGGTTAACACTAACCCAGCTTGGAGGCCCAGAGAAGTGAAGTGATTTTCCCCATCTACAAAAAAAGAGGCTGATCATACCCACTGTTTTAGTTTCCTTGGGCTGCTCTAAGAAATTACCACACGCTGGGGCACCTGAGGGCTGAACAGGTTAAAGCCTCTGCCTTTGGCTCAGGTCATGACCCCAGAGTCCTGGGATCCAGCCCCGCAATTGGCTCTCTGCTCAGCAGGGATCCTGCTTTCCTCTCTCTCTCTGCCTGCCTCTCTGCCTACTTGTGTGTTCTCTGTCCATCAAATAAATAATTAAAATGTTAAAAAAAAATTACCACATGCTGAGGGGCTTAAAATAACAGGAAGTTATTCCCTCACAGTTCACGAGGCTGGAAGTCTGAAATTAGGGTGCCCAAAGGGGTAGTTCCTTCTGGGGCTCAGAGGGAGAACCTGCTCCAGGCCTCTCTCTCAGGTGCTGGTAGTGGCTGGCAGCCCATGGTGTTCCTTGGCTGGTAGACTAATCACTCTAATCTCTGCCTCTGTCTTCACGTGGCGTTGTCCCCTGTGTGTCTGTTTGTGTCTGCACTTCTCTGAGCTCAGCAGTCATTGGTTTTAGGATCCATCCTAATCCACCCTCATCTGAACTAACACATGGGCAAGGACCCTATTCCCATATAACGCTCACATCCTGAGGCTCTGGGTGGACCTGACTTCTGAGGAGGCCCTCAACACACTGCACTTACCTTACAGGACTGTCAGGAAGCCCAGTAGTGCACAGTACATGGCCCATGATAGATGTTCATGTGCGTTTTCTTTCTTCATTCCTGGTCCTAGAGGCAGAGTGCAGTGCTAGATTAATTGATAAGATTGTGAGGCCCTGGTTGGCTTGTGGGGGTGGTGACATGGGGGTGGATGAGTCCAGTTGGGGACGATTAGGAAGAAGTTGTTTAAAGCTCTAGGGTGTTCTGGAATGTTAGGTTGAACGTTCTAATATACAGGTCCCCCAGATGACTGGTGACCTCCTAGGGCCCTGTTACTTAATCCTGGTCCTCATCTTACTAGACGTCTCAGTGGCATTTGACACTTGTCATTTCCTTGGCTTCTCTGATACCACATCCTCTTGGTTTTCATCTGCGTTCTGAGACTCTGCTTCCTCTGGGCCAAGATGGTGAGGAGGACGCGGCTGGTCCTTTTCTCCAGCCAGGAGGGAACAGACCTGGGGTGGTAACCACACCATCGTCATCTCCCTAACCACCTCATCATTCCTCTTTTCATGGATGAGGAAGCTGCTGGAGAACATTCCACCGGGATGTCCCGGGGACATCTCCTGCTAAAATGTCCCCAAGCCCTGTTGCATCTCCTCCCGGAGGCCTTCTGAACCCGCCTCTGCTGGCCCTGCCCACCCACTCCCGCCTGGCCAGCCTCCTGCTCTGCAGCTTCACTCTGCAGCCCAACCTCCAGGATGGCGATTTAGAATACACCTAACATGAAATTGACCATCTTCACGTTTTTAGAAAAGATTTCCTTATCATTTATTTAAGAGCAAGAGAGTATGAGTCGGGGAAGGGCAGAGGGAGAGGGAAGGAGAATGCTCAAGCAGACTCCTCGCTGAGTGCAGAGCCCAACATGGGGCTCGATCCCGGGACCCTGAGATCATGACCTGCACCAAAACCAAGAGCCAGCCGCTCTACCAACTGGGACATGCAGGCCCCCCATTGTAAAAAAAATATATATTTCTTTAATTTAAAGATTTTATTATCTGCTGGACGCAGAGGCTTTAACCCACTAAGCCACCCAGGCGCCCCAAAATATGATTTGTAAACGTCTAATTTGGTGGCATTAATTACATTCACAATGTTGTGCGACCACCGGCACTATTTCCGGAACATTTTCATCACCCCAAACAGAAACTCTGTGACAGTGAGCTCCCCATTCTCCTTCCTCTCGACCCCTCATCAACTTTCTGTCTCTATAGGGTTGCCTGTCATCATTTTATGTCCGTGAATCATACGTGGCTTTTTATGTCTGGTTTTTCTCTCAGCATAACGTTTTCAGAGTTCTCCCGTGGTGTGGCATCAGTTTTCAAGATTCTATCACATGGATATACTGATTCTGCTTATCTACTCATCTGTTGATCTTTAATAATCTTTTAATTGAAAGCTAACGTCTCCTCTGGCCACCATCTCCAATCTTTGCCCTCTTCCTGGAGGGAGTCCATTTGGTGTGTTTCCTTCCAGAACATTTGCTGTTGTCCTAAATACAGATACATGGACATCAGCGTGTAGCATCGTGTGGTTGTTTTCCACAGCATTTTGAGTGTGACCTTTTCCCAAAGGCAAAATCTGTTTGTGTTACTCCCCTGCTGAACACCCTTCAGAGGCTGCCTCTTGCCGACCCAGCCTGGGATAGAGGGAAAAACGCATCTTGCATCCTAGTCACGGGAACTCGTGCCCCAGCAAGTGGAATTCCCCTTCCGTGTGCCTGGCTGTCCCCTGGGGCTGTCACATGCTTCCAGCTGCAAGTAGTGGGATATCCGACTTACACATGAGGGAAAGTTGTTCTATCTGGTGACAGAGTCCACAGGAGGAAGGGTGGGCCCGTCACGTGTGTCTCTTCTCTGAAACTGTTGCCCATAGATAGCTCCCCTTCCCCAGGCGTGGCTGGCCCCCTAAAAAGGCTTTATTCTTTGCTTTTTTTCTTTTCTTTTCTTTTTTTCTAAGATTTTATTTTTTTATTTGACAAAATAGAGAGCAAAAGTAGGCAGAGAGGCAGGCAGAGAGAGAGGGGGGAAGCAGAGTCCCTGCCGAGTAGGGAGCCTGATGTGGGGCTCGATCCCAGGACACTGGGATCATGAGCAGAGCTGAAGGCTTAAGTGACTGAGCCACCCAGGTGCCCCTCTTTGCTTTTCTCTTGCTTGTAAAGCTGTCTTCCCGACTAGACTAGGGGTGACTCTGGCAGCGATTTTTTTCTTCTTTTTAGCTGCAAAGTAGAGTGTATCTGTGGTTAACAATTCAATATGTCAATACAAGTTTTATGATATAGTAAATGATGACTTTGGGACCCGGAAAAGGTTATTTGGTTTTAGAATTAATATTCACTTTATTAAAGTTATAAACTAAGAACCATAGTTTTTCCTTAAGCTTCTCATTCAACTTAAAAATCTTACTCCTTTTATAAATCTAGCAGATTTTTACAGTTGCCTTTAAGGGTGTTTAGATTAATGTTTGACCCAACTCACAAATTTGAATATTAATTCCTTTTAAACATTTTTAAACTGCACTTAGAAATCGAATATATTTGGTTTTTTTTTTTTTCGAATATATTTGGTTTTATCTCTAAGTTCTTTAGTAGTCTGATTAAAAGATAAACCCTTCACACATACTTAGGGAATTCTTGTAAATCTAATAAATTAGACCTAACTATGGCAAATCTTAAATTCTCACAAGTATTCTAATATTGTTTATAAACCAGTGTGATTTGAATGGAAGATCACAAGTCTGAACCAATGACGGGCTTTAAATTAGAGTCACAGATTTAATCCATCAGAGGCTCTGATATGTTAAATTCTTTGAAACATCACCCATTCCTAAGCAAAATAAACAGATTCTCTTCCCACCATTATGCTTACAGACCAGGCCCGGCTGACATCACTGGCTCTCTGTTTAATTCTGGAAAGCCACAGGGATAAGATGCTTTTCCCCACTAAGGACATCACGGTGGCATTCACAGCAATGTTAGGACCGCCTTCTCTCAAATGATTTTGGGGGCTAGTTCCCAGGGGGATGAAGTCTTCTCCGGTGACAGAGAAGCAGCCAGGTCCTCAGCTGGGGCACAGACTTGGTCCCAGCCAGTTGGGGCACTGGAGTGACCTTCGAGGCCTGCCGATATTTCCTATAACAAGGGCTCTGCAATGAAAAACAACGGAGAACCACCAGCCCGTGGTCCTGGATCAGGACGTCCTACCACCCGGCCTTCACTCCCCCGACCCCCTTGCTGCCGCTCACTCACATCACTCACAGCCTTGCTTCTGTTGTGTTTCTCTGGCTTGCTTAGATATTTAAGTATCTCATTTAATTCTGCATGTGACAAAGATTTTCCTGCTTCTTAGGGTTCTACAGTCTTGTCAGGGACACAGTATAGTAGTGAATGAGGGAAGGAAAAGTGAGTCCTTCCTTACCCAGACACGTCTCCAGAGTCACCCTTGTTTAGTTTAGAATCTGTTCCTTTAGACTCTTCTGTGCACAGAAATGTGTGCACTCTCTCAGCTTCTGCACTTTGTGGTTTCCTCACTTGCATAGTTACCACAGGGTTGATTTATGGGAAGGGAGCCAGGCGGTCCATGCTATTCACCGTGTTGGCAGGAATCAGAAACTCTTTCCGGTATTTGGCATCACTCCAAGTTACCTTGTGGCCTTGTCAAATTGAGATATGTGTATGCAGCAGTTTTTGTCCACAAGGACACAGGGTAAAGGTTATTAGTGAATATTGTGCTACTTTTGCTTGTTCCAATTTACAGATGATGAATTATAATAAATAAGACTAAATAAGAAATGGGGACGCAATTGAGACCATTAATTTTAACGCTCAGGATTTCAATTCTACTCCTATTGCTTACAAAGTGCTGTTGTCTTTTCTGTTTTATATTCCTACTCAGCAATTTAATATAATATAAATATTATTTATTTTTAACGTTTAGCTTAACCAGAGAAAAACAGAAAATTTGTCATAATGTAATATATTTCCATATTTTGTATTTCAGAACCATCTTACTTTTAATCCAACAAATAATCAAGAATTGGTGAGCAACAGTAAAACACAGGCAATATATTATTTGTGGGTAAGTAGAAATATTTTGATTTGTCTTAAATGTAGGGACAAGTATATGTTCATTCCCCAAGTACAGATGTTTTGGTAATGTAACAGTACAGTACCTACTTAGGAAGCAATAAATATGTATTAAAATGTTTTGATTTAATTCTAGCATTGACTTTAGTCTCATTGGAAACTAGTGTATTAAATCAGAAGCAGATAATTTAAATTTCATTTAATTTTTAAAATAATGAGGTGAATATTTATTTGAATGTATTTAACATGTTTAAAAAATACAGGGTTTTTCAAGACCTTGGTTTTTACCCCCTTTTAGAAAGGAATTAGCAAACAGATCAGCAATGTATCTACTGACACAGGGCAGAATCGTGAGATTAAAGAAACATTAAAGTTAAACATAGAATTACCACATGACCCAGCAATTCCTAAATCCAAAAGAATTTAAAACAGGCATTCAGACAAATACAAACATACAAACGTTCATAGCAGCAGTATGATTGTCAGTAACCAAAAGGTAGAAGCAAACCACCTGTCCCTCAGCTAATGAATGCATAAACAAAATGTGGTCCATCCGTACAATGGACTATGATTTGGCCACGCAGAGGAAGGAGGCACTGACTCCCACTACGACATGGATGAACCTCGTATACATCATGGTAAAGGAAAGAAGCCATATACAACAAGCCAGGTGCTGTATGAGTCCATCGATGTGAAATGTCCGGAAGAGAAGAGTCCATTGAGACAAAGTACAGAATGGTGGTTGTTGGGCCTGGGGGAGGGGCGTGCATGATAACTTAATGGAGGGGTTCTTCCTTTTGGGGTGATGAAAATGTCCTGAACTAGACAGAGGGAATGGTGCCCAGCATTGTTAGCGTACTAAGTGTCCCTGAATTGTACACTTTAAAATGACTAATGGTTGGAATGCCTGGCTGGTTCCGTCAGTGGAGCACGTGGCTCTTCATCTTGGAGTTGTTTGGTGTAGAGATTACTTCAAAATAAAATCGCTATTTATTTATTTATTTATTAAGAATTTATTTATTTATTTGACAGAGATCACAAGTAGTCACAAGAGGCAGAGGGGGAAGCAGGCTCCTTGCTGAGCAGGGAGCCCGATGTGGGGCTCAAACGCAGGACCCTGGGATCATGACCTGAGCCGAAGGCAGAGGCTTAACCCACTGAGCCACCCAGGCACCCCTCAAAATAAAATCTTTGTAATTAATTGAATTTAAATTTTAAAAATATTTAAGGCATAAAATCTTTTAAAAAATAATAAAATGATTAATGGTTAATTTTATGTTATGTGAACTTTACCTCAATTGGAAATGCAAAACAAAAACAAAAACACTGATTCAATCACCAATTTTCAGGGCTAGTTGTTACTTCTGGTTCTTATTGTAGCTTTAATGCCTTAGAAATGTAGCATTCAGATTTTCATTTAGTACCATTTAAGGTCACAATCGTTTGTGGCTTTTTTTTTTTTTTTTTTTTTTTTTTACATATTTGCTTTTCTTTCAGAATGCTTTCAGATGTTCCTTGAGGCAGGTTCTCTTATCTGAGGAGGTTGCAAAGCTCTGACCCTGTTTAGATGCATTCCTTTTGATTTTTGTGGTTATAGTAGTTCTTTCTTTTAGAAACCAGGTCTTTTTGTAGTAGTGATTCTTTTTTTTGTACCCCTCAGTATGAAGAGGGAGATATAGTTGCTCACAGTGCCCCACGTTGAACAGAAAAAGTGAGTATGCTTCCTGCATTTTTATTTGTCAGAGTTGTGGAGAGTAAATATGTGTAAGCTTAGTCACTTCGGGCTACTCTTTGTTTGTGTTGATAGTACACCATGGGCAAATCATTTGACATTTTTACTTGGGTCCTTTACCGTATTGAATTGTCAGCGGAAAATAATGGAACCATTGTTCAAAATAAAATATTATGGAAAAGAAATTTGACTACCCTGAGAAAATACCCCCCAAAAAGTGATGGCTTCACTAATATATGTGTGCATATGCCAAAGAATGAAAAGTTATTTCATAGTGATATAATGAGTTGAACGTGAGTGGCTCATTTTTAGGCTACCGGGTTTTCAGAATAATAAAACATGATCTTAGGTATTTAGATGTTTCAGAGCCAGTATAAAGGTGGTGCGGCAGGTGTTGGAGGAAACAGGTTATCTTGCCTGCCTGCTCACCTGGAGCCATCGTCACATCTGAGGTGGACCTCGGGTCCCGTCTCCTGCCACAATTTCTGCATTTGTCACCCATGTAATCTGCCCTCAGTGAGCACCTTAGGGTGTTTCTTCTGCTTCCTTTCTTCAGTCTTGGTAGGATTTATAGAAATTTATTTTTAAGAGGGCATGCAAAAAAGAAAAAATTGAGATGGATGCATATAAAGATGATTCTGTCCAAACCTCTCTTTCATAAATCAAAGTTATCAAACAATAAAGTCAATTCTCATTATGTGTGGCCGTTAAGTTTCACAAAGTCTCTGCAGACCTCAGCGAGTACAAAATCATTGCTCCTAGGAGAAGGACAGGATTAGGTTCCTGCCAGCCTCGGGTCATAACAGTTTTCGGGACAGATAGATACATAACCTTGTCTTATGTGTGTTTTCATTTGAAGACACCGTATTTAATACATAATGTTGATGCATTAGCGCCGACTCACAGCCAGCAGCTCTGAAACGCATGCCTGAATGACGTTTGTCTAACTCAGGTATATTCTCTGGAAGGTACATCACTAGCCTGCCGTTCAGTACCGTGTTTGCGTTAGTTTAAACACTGCCCTCACCGACAAAAAGCACCTCAAAAACGTGACCCACGTGGCACTCAGCAGCCCCTGGAAAGACACTTGTTTACAGTTTGAAAGCTGGAATAGAAGGCAGAGCATGTCCTCACTGGACTCAGCTAGGAACGTGTGCACAGGGAGAGTCAGATGTTTGCCACTCCGCATTTGCACGTGTCTGCAAACCATCATGAAAGGGCCACAAGGATTGATATGGGGGTTATAAATTTTAGCGAGTAGGTGAGTTTGCAAATACACAACCCACAAGCCATGACAGTGCCTTGTATGGAAGTAGAGCAGCTCTTAGGAAGACCTTGATGCCTTCCCTTGACCAGTTCTTGTTTTTCTGACCCTCCTGTGTTCAGGGCAGAAGAGGTGAGCCCTAGGGTCTTCTCTGTGTCGTTAGAGAAGGGGGCAGCAAACTTTCTGTATCACGTGACAAATGAAGGCATTTCTTTGATTCATTCATTCGCTGTACATTCACTGTGGGGCTCCACTCACCACTCTGTGTTCTTTCTACACTTCATCTCCAGGACGTTGCCTAAGAAAGATGGCTCTCGTGCCTTATTTTATGTAGCACAGATTTCATGAGGTGTCAGGGGCATGTCTGTATACAGTACTTAATTTCTACGGATGGGAAAATAGTTTATGGGAAAAGTTTATAGTTATAAGACTGGGATAATTATTTTGTGATATCTTACAACTGGAGCACGCTTTTGCACAAGAAAGGCATTAGTTTCTTTTATCAGTCTCTGAAACCTCGGTAAGAGAAATTGAACAGGTATAAACAAGTGGTTAAACACTTTTTCATTTGCTTGAAGCAAACAGTTTACTGAACCCCGTACACAGCCCTTCACTTGCTCCTAGCAAACCTTCAGAGGTTCAGAACGGCCTGCACCACAGCAATTCATGGGGAAGAGATTTCTTAGTGATTGGTTTTTTGATTTTATCTTTTTTCCTACTGTAAATCGGTATAATATTATAAAATATGCCATACTGACAAATGCTTTGTTTTCTATTTATCATCAACGTCATGTGTAATCTGTCTTCTGAAATGCAGACATTCAACAAGCTCATGGGAAAATTTAGCCAGTCAGTCTTTCATTTGAATTGAACACAAATACTTTCCACAACAATGGAAGGGAAGCTGGTTGTCTGGGACATCCACCGCCCACCATAGCCTACCTCCGCCTCTGTGGGCTTTCCTCAAATCAAACCTTGTAAATTGGTTCATTTTCAGAAAGAGGGCATCACTGTGCTCACTATAGTTGATCTGTAATTAACTTAATAAAAAAGCAGCTATCAGTAATTACCAAAGTATATTACAACCCTTTTGGAAGTATACACATATTTTGTATATGCAGTGAATATTTCTGGAGAAATTCCTTATTAACTGGGAATGTTTGGTGCCTCTGAGGAAAAGATCAGAGAAGCGGGGTCAAGGATGCGGGTGGCTTCACCTCTTCTTATGATCTCATTTGTACTAATTGGTTTGCTTTTTAAAAAATTTTTTATCTTTATGAACATATAATGCATTATTAGCCCCAGGGGTACAGGTCTGTGAATCGCCAGGTTTACACACTTCACAGCACTCACCATAGCACATACCCTCCCCAATGTCTAAAACCCCACCACCCTCTCCCTATCCCCCTCCCCCAGCAACTCTCAGTTTGTTTTGTGAGATTAAGAGTCTCTTATGGTTTGTCTCCCTCCCGATCCCATCTTGTGTCATTTTTTCTTTCCTACCCCCAAACCCCCAACATTGCATCTCCACTTCCTCATATCAGGTAGATCATATGAGAGTTGTCTTTATCCAACTGATTTATTTCGCTAAGCATAATACAACTTAGTTCCATCCATGTCGTCACAAATTGCAAGAATTCATTTCTTTTGATGGCTGCATAGTATTCCATTGTATATATATGCCACATCTTTATCCATTCATCTGTTGATGGACATCTAGGTTCTTTCCATAGTTTGGCTATTGTGGACATTGCTGCTTATAAAGATTCGTATGCATGTGCCCCTTCGGATCACTACATTTGTATCTTTAGGATATATACCCAGTAGTGCAATTGCTGGGTCATAGGGTAGCTCTATTTTCAACTTTTTGAGGAACCTCCATGCTGTTTTCCAGCGTGGTTGCACCTGCATGCATTCCCACCAACAGTGTAGGAGGGTTCCCCTTTCTCCACATCCTCGCTGGCATCTGTCATTCCCTGACTTGTTAATTTTAGCCATCCTGACTGGTGTGAGGTACTATCTCATTGTGGTTTTGATTTGTATTTCCCTGATGCTGAGTGATGTGGAGCACGTTATCATGTGTCTGCTGGCCATCTGGATGTCTTCTTTGCGGAAATGTCTGTTCATGTGCTCTGCCCATTTCTTGATTGGATTATTTGTTCTTTGGGTGTGGAGTTTGCTAAGCTCTTTATAGATTTTGGATACTAGCCCTTTATCTGATATGTCGTTTGCAAATATCTTCTCCCATTCTGTTAGTTGTCTTTTGGTTTTCTTAACTGTTTCCTTTGCTGTGCCAAAGCCTTTGATCTTGATGAAGTCCCAATAGTTCATTTTTGCCCTTGCTTCCCTTGCCTTTCGCGATGTTCCTAGGAAGAAGTTGCTGTGGCTTAGGTCGAAGAGGTTGCTGCCTGTGTTCTCCTCAAGGATTTTGATGGATTCCTTTCTCACATTGAGGTCCTCCATCCATTTTTAGTCTATTTTCATGTGTTGTGTAAGGAAATGGTCTAGTTTCATTTTTCTGCATGTGGCTGTCCAATTTTCCCAACACCATTTGTTGAAGAGGCTGTCTTTTTTCCATTGGACATTCTTTCCTGCTTTGTCCAAGATTAGTTGACCATAGCGTTGAGCGTCTATTTATGGGCTCTCTATTCTGTTCCATTGATCTATGTGTCTGTTTTTGTGCCAGTACCATACTGTCTTGATGATGACAGCTTTGTCACAGAGCTTGAAGTCTCGAATTGTGATGCCCCCAACTTTGGCTTTCTTTTTCAATATTCCTCTGGCTATTCAAGGCCTTTCCTGGTTCCATATAAATTTTAGGATTATTTGTTCCATTTCTTTGAAAAAAAAATGGATGGGATTTTGATAGGGATTGCATTAAATGTGTAGATTGCTTTAGATAGCATAGACATTTTCATAATATTTGTTCTTCCAATCCATGAACATGGAACATTTTTCCATTCCTTGTGTCTTCCTCAATTTCTTTCATGAATTCTTTATAGTTTTCTGAGTATAGATCCTTGCCTCTTTGGTTCGGCTTATTCCTAGGTATCTTATAGTTTTGGGTGCAATTATAAATGGGATTGACTCTTTAATTTCTCTTTCTTCTGTCTTGTTGTTGGTGTAAAGAAATGTAACTGATTTCTGTGCATTGATTTTATATCCTGACACTTTACTGAATTCCTGTACAAGTTCTAGCAGATTTGGAGGGAGTCTTTTGTGTTTTCCACATATAGTATCATATCTTGTGCAAAGAGTGATAGTTTGAATTCTTCTTTCTGATTTGGATGCCTTTAATTTCTTTTTGTTGTCTGATGGCTGAGGTTAGGACTTCTAGTACTATGTTGAATAGCAGTGGTGATAATGGACATCCCTGCTGTGTTCCTGACCTTAGCGGAAAAGCTTTCAGTTTTTCTCCATCGAGAATGATATTTGCGGTGGGTTTTTCATAGATGGCTTTGATGATATTGAGGTATGTGCCCTCTATACCTACACTTTGAAGAGTTTGGATCAGGAAGGGATGCTGTACTTTGTCAAATGCTTTTTAGCATCTATTGAGAGTATCATATGGTTCTTGTTCTTTCTTTTATTAAGGTATTGTATCACATTGATTGATTTGCGGATGTCGAACCGAACTTGCAGCCCTGGAATAAATCCCACTTGGTCATGGTGAATAATCCTTTGAATGTACTGTTGGAGCCTATTGGCTAGTATTTTGGTGAGACTTTTCACATCTGTGTTCAAGGATATTGGTCTGTAATTCTCTTTTTTGATGGAATCCTTGTCTGGTTTGGGGATCAAGTTAATGCTGGCCTCATAAAATGACTTTGGAAGTTTTCCTTCCATTTCTATTTTTATTTTTTTTGGGGGGGGACGGTTTCAGGAGAATAGGAATTAATTCTTCTTTAAATGTTTGGTAGAATTCCCCTGGGAAACTGTCTGGCCCTGGGCTCTTGTTTGTTTGGGGATTTTTGATGACTGTTTCAATCTCCTTACTGTTTATGGGTCTGTTCAGGTTTACTATTTCTTCTGGTTTGCTTGTGGTAGTTTATATGGCTCTAGAATGCATCTATTTCTTCCAGATTGTCAAATTTGCTGGCATAGAGTTGCTCATAATATGTTCTTATAATTGTTTGTATATCTTTGGTGTTGGTTGTGATCTCTCCTCTTTCATTCATGATTTCATTTATTTGGGTCCTTTCACTTTTGTTTTTGACAAGTCTGGCCAGGGTTTTATCAATCTTATTAACTCTTTCAAAGAACCAGCTCCTAGTTTCATTGATTTGTTCTATTGTTTTTCTGGTTTCTATTTCATTGATTTCTGCTCTGATCTTTGTGATTTCTCTTCTCCTGATGGGTTTAGGCTTTCTTTGCTGTTCTTTGTCCAGCTCCTTTAGGTGTAGGGTTAGGTTGTGCATTGGAGATCTTTCTTGTTTCTTGAGAAAGGCTTGTATCGCTAAATATTTTCCTCTCAGGACTGCTTTTGCTGTGTCCCACAGATTTTGAACCATTGTGTTTTCATTATCACTTGTTTCCATGAGTTTTTTCAATTCTTCTTTAATTTCCTGGTTGACCCATTCATTCTTTAGAAGGATGCTCTTTAGTCTCCATGTATTTGGGTTCTTTCCAAATTTCCTCTTGAGATTGAGTTCTAGCTTCAGAGCATTGTGGTCTGAAAATAGGCAGGAAATTGATCCCAATCTTTTGATACCAGTTGAGACCTGATTTATGGCCCAGGATGTGATCCATTCTGGAGAATGTTCCATGTGCACTAGAGAAGAATGTGTTTTCTGTTGCTTTGGGATGGAATGTTCTGAATAGATCTGTGATGTCTATCTGGTCCAGTGGTCATTCAGGCCTTTATTTCCTTGTTGATCTTTTGCTTGGATAACCTGCCCATTTCAGTGTGGGGAGGGTTAAAGTCCCCTACTATTTTTGTATTATGGTCGATGTGTTTCTTTGATTTTGTTCTTAATTAGTTTAGATAGTTGGCTGCTCCCATGATAGAGGCATAGATATTTAAAATTGTTAGATCTTTTTGCTGGACAGACCCTTTGAGTATGATATAGTTTCCTTCCTCATCTCTTACTATAGTCTCTGGCTTAAAATCTAATTGATCTGATATAAGGATTGCCGCCCCAGCTTTCTTTTGATGTCCATTAGCATGGTACATTGTTTTCCACCCCCTCACTTTAAATCTGGAGGTGACTTTGGGTCTAAAGTGAGTTTCTCATAGACAACCTATTGATTTTTTTTTTAATTTTATTTTTAAAGATTTTTATTTATTTACTTGACAGAGATCACAAGTAGGCAGAGAGGCATACAGAGAGAGAGAGGAAGGGAAGCAGGCTCCCCACTGAGCAGAGAGCCTAATGTGGGGCTTGATTCCAGGACCCTGGGATTATGACCTGAGCCGAAGGCAGAGGCTTTAACCCACTGAGCCACCCAGGTGCCCTGATTTTTTTTTTTTAAATCCATTCTGATACCCTGTGTCTTTTTTTTTTTCCCTGTGTCTTTTGATTGGGGTATTTAGCTCATTTACATTCTGAGTAACTATTGAGAGATATGAATTTAGTGCCATTGTATTGCCTCTACAGTGACTATTACTATATATTGTCTGTGTTCCTTTCTGGTCTACTACTTTTAGGCTCTCTCATTGCTTAGAGGACCCCTTTCAATATTTTCTGTAGAGCTGCTTTGGTGTTTACAAATTCTTTGTTTTTGTTTGTCCTGGAAGGTTTTTATCTCTCCTTCTATTTTCAATGATAGCCTAGCTGGATATAGGATTCTTGGCTGCATGTTTTTGTCGCCTAATGCTCTGAATGTATCATGCCAGTTCTTTCTGGCCTGCCAGGTCTCTGTGGATAAGTCTGCTGCCAATCTAATATTTTTACCATTGTATGTTACAGACTTCTTGTCCCGTGATGCTTTAAGGATTTTCTCTTTGACTCTAAGACTCTAGATTTTCTCTAAGACTTGTAAATTTTACTATTAGATGACAGGGTGTGGACCTATTCTTACTGATTTTGAGGGGGGTTCTCTGCACCTCCTGGATTTTGATGCTTTTTCCCTTTGCCATATTAGGGAAATTCTCTACAATAATTCTCTCCAATATACCCTCTGCTCCCCTCTCTCTTTCTTCTTCTTCTGGAATCCCAACTATTCTGACGTTGTTTCATCTTACGGTATCACTTATCTCTCAATTTCTCCCCTCGTGGTCCAGTAGTTGTTTGTCTCTCTTTTGCTTAGCTTCTTTATTCTCTGTCATTTGGTCTTCTATATCACTAATTCTCTCTTCTGCCTCATTTATCCTAGCAGTGTTCCTCCATTTTTTTATTGCACCTCATTAACAGCTTTTTAAATTTCAACTTGGTTAGATTTTAGTTTTTATTTCTCCAGAAAGGACTTTTATTTCTCCAGACAGGGTTTCTCTCGTATCTTCCATGCCTTTTCAAGCCTGGCTAGCACCTTGAGAATCATCATTCTGAACTCTAGATCTGACATATTAACACTGTCCGTATTGATTAGGTCCCTAGCCTCCAGTACTGCCTCTTGTTCTTTTTATTGTGGTGAGTTTTTCTGCCTTGTCATTTTATCCAGATAAGAATATATGAAGGAGCGAATAAAATACTAAAAGGGTGACAAAGACCCCAGGAAAATGTGCTTTAACCAAATCAGCAGAGACCCCAAATCATGGGGGGGAAGAAAGGGGGTAAAAAGTTCAGAAAAAAATTAAAAAGTAAACAAAGAATAAAAATATATATTAGACTGTTGAATAGAAAAGGGTCACCCACTTAATTTTGGGAGTATTTTGGTCTCTTAGAAGAAACTACCTCCCAAAATTTTAAAGAGTGAAAAACATATATAAGGGTAAACACAATGAAGAGATGGAATATGATTATAAAGATGAAACTTTTTTTTTAATTTCTATAAAAGGAGTTGATAAGGATAAATTGGTTGGGAGAAAAAGGAAAAAGAAATTGGAGACAATTTGCTCAGGCTGAAGACTATAACAAAGCCCTGTGCTAGATTTAGGGTGTATTTTGATCTATTAGAAGAAGTTGTAACCCAAATTTTTTTTTAGAAGAAAAAACCCTATGTGTAAACAAAAAATAAAGTTAGATACAGTGAAGGATAAAATATGACTTTAATAATGAAGTTTCCAAAAAATATTTATTTTAATGAAAGGTATTGTTAAGAGAAACTAGTTAAAAACATTAAAAGAGGAAAGGCTAAAAGTTAAAAACAATTAGAGGAAAAAATTTTAAAAATTTATTAACTTTGCAAGACTAAAGAATCATTTGGAGAAAGCCATGAATTCCATGCTTTGCTTTCTCCTCCTCTGGAATTCCGCTGTTCTCTTGGTACATGAACTTGGTCTTGGCTGGATTTCTTGTTGGCCTTCTGGGGGAGGGGCATATTATAGTGATTCTCAAGTGTCTTTGCCCAAGGCGGAAATGTACGGCCCTTACCGGGGGCCAGGCTAAGTAATCCGCTCGGGTTCACTATCCTTGAATGCTTTCCATAGAGTTCCAGAGGTCAGGAATGAAAATGGCAGCCTCCCAATCTCTGGCCCAGAGGAGCCAAGAGCTCGGGGCCCTACTCCTCAGTGCGCCCTTGGAGAAAAGCACTCAATCACTCCCGTTTCCCTTGCCTCCAACCTGTGACCAAGCTTCTCTGTCTCTGGCACACGGCCCTGCCTGGAGTTTTTTCCTTCCACACTAATTAGAGTCATTTTAACCATAATTATTATGTACTTTAATTTTAAGGAAATGACATAAATAACTATATTGTTTCTTGTGATTACAAAACAACCCTTACCCATTATGAAAAGATGAAATAGAACAGAACTTTATAAAGTTTGCTGACTGGAGAGGCTGTGGGGGCTCAGAGAGGGTCATTAAAGGCCTTAGTCTCAGATGGAAAGGGGTTCACATTCCAGACGCATCCCTTCCTTGCTGAATGACTCGGGGCAAGGGACTTAACTTGGCTGAGCCTCCATTTTTCCACGTGCAAAATGGGCATGATGACACTCTCTCTCAGAGTGATTTTATGGGAATTTTTGTGAGACAAGCCACATAAAACTCTAGCACCTTGTCTGGCACAGGGGAGCTCTAGATGAAATTGTCGTTATCAGTATGCTTGAGAAGTTCCCGATAGGGACGGAGGACTCTGCCTCATGACAGGGACCATGCACATGTGTTTGGAGTCACTGTGCCATCTGCTTTCCAAAAGCCCTGCCTTTTTTTTTTTTTTTTTTCATTTCTTTTAATACAGAGAGCGGTGAGGTCCTGGCATGTCTTTACAAAGAGAAATGCAAATTTTCCTCACTCAGGGGTGCAGAAAATACAGTAGAAGAATTGCAGCTGATGATGAAGCAGTCTTTAATTAGTTGGGGGGCTAGGGCCCAGTGAAGACCAGGCCTGTGCTCCCCTCTCTCCATGGTAAATAAATCCCAGCCAGGACCAGGGAGCCCACCAAGGATCTGGAAAACACTTGGCCTGTTTTGCCATTTCTTTCCAGCAGAGGGCAGTGAAAGATGTTCTCGCCAATTACTCTGCCCACCTGCCTTGCTGATCAATCAGAAACTGCATTTAATCACTTTGCATCTGTAAGAGAAAATTCATCCCCCATCCTGCCCCCCCACCGTGATTAGACTTATGCCAGAAGCTTAAAAAAAAAAAAAAACCATTTGGGATGGATCTGAGAACTGGAAATAAAAGCTATTTTGTCACAGGACACTGCCTTTGGCTGTGACCACTGGGCAGGGTTTTATATGGCTCTGAGAGCAGTGCCCTCCTGTCAAGTGGATTGTGTGCTTTTGCCAAGCTGTGTGATTTCAGAGGGCTGGTGGACAGACTCTGGTGTCCTCTGTGGTCTCGTGGCAGAGAATGTCAATCAACGCCCACTGCCACTGCACGTGGCTGATGGGAGAGGGCGGGGAGAGGAGAGGGAGACAGAGCGTGTGCTTTGCATTAGATACACCTGGGTCCCTGCACAGTCTAGCCACAGGCCTGATGGGGCTGCCTTGTGGATCAGTCCCCAGTGGTATTTGGGACATACTTCTACTGAACGATTAGTGCTTGTTTCACTGAAATTCAAATTTCACTGGGCATCCTGCATTTTTTATTTGCTAAATCTGGCAACCCCAGGCCTTGAGCAAATTTCTCAACTTCTCTGAGCCTTAGTTTCCCAGATGTAAAGTGGAACAACTGTAAAATCAGCCTCGTAGGACAGTATTAAAGTGAAATTTGTACAACACCTGGAGTCCAGAGCCAGACACAAAATGAGCTGTTCAGGAGATGGTACTTACTACTGTTAATTCCCAAACAGATGTTTTTCCCCATTTCAGCTATATTGTCACAGGTGATCATAGAGGTAACATTAAGTTCTATGATCAGACCCTGTCCACTGTTACCTGGTACAGCAACTTCAGACTGAGCTCCATAAGGACCCTGTCGTTTTCCAAGCTCCATAAGGACCCCAACAGCTCCCCCCACCGCAAAATCAAACTATCCTCCAGACTGCACTCTAAAAGGTGACCTTTTTATTGTAAGGTAACTTGTTAATGAATCTAGGACACCTGGGTGGCTCAGGGGGTTAATCCTCTGCCTTTGGCTCAGGTTGTGATCCCAGGATCCTGGGATCGAGCCCCATATTGGTCTCCCTGCTCAGCAGGGAGCCTGCTTCCCCATCTCCCTCGGCCTGCCTCTTTGCCTACTTGTGACCTCTCTCCCTCTCTGTGTCAAATAAATGTCAAAAGGCTTAAATAAGTAAATAAATAATAAAATGAATGATAAATAAATAAATTAAAAATAAAATTAATAAAATAAAATAAATTTACAAATAAAATATTAAAAATTAACAATAATTATAATCATAAAACTAATAATAAAATAAATAAATTGATAATTGCCCAGGTTACATTTCAAAGCAGAATTTTCAGGACACCCGACTGGTTCAGTGTGTTAAGCATCTGCCTTCTCAGGTCCTGAGGCCGGGGTCCTGGAAGGGAGTCCCGCATTGGGTTCACTGCTCAAAGGGGACTCTGCTTCTCCCTCTGCCTCGGTCCCTCCCCCCTGCCTGTGCTCTCCATCTCTCTCTGACAAATAAGTAAATAAAATCTTTAAAAAATTTTAAGGCAGAATTTTGGAAGTAACCTCTAAAAAGACAAGCTGCCTGGAAGGCTCATTCGGTGGAGTTTGTGATGCTTGGTCTCGGGGTTGTGAGTTTGAGTCCCACCCTGGGTGTAGAGATGAATTCAGGTATGAGAAATAACCTCTAAAAACAAAGAATTTTGTCATTTTTCTTTACAGAAAGATAAAAATCTATGCCCACATATAAAAACATGTGAGCCATGTTATGTTGGGGCTCCCATTACTGAACAATTGGAAAGCATGTGCAAATACAGAGGATCTTTGGTCAAAGCAAACTGTTGGACTGTTACCGATGGGATCACAGTTCAGGATTTCAGAAACCCACCTCCCAGGCTTCCCGTACAGGGTGGGGGGTCGTCCTGCTGCTCCATGGCCACAGACTATCCAGGAAAACAGCTGGCTCCTGGCCTGGGGGAAATCGTTTTCAGCAGCAAAGCGCGAGGGAAAGAAATTCTCTTCCCAGGCCAAGTTTTCAGCCTCCTGAGCCCCCAGGAGCATGTCTGCGGCCTCAGGAGCAGTCCTTGCTTGAAGTTTCTCTGTGTGCACCTGGTGTGGGTTGGGGCCTGAGCAGATGAAAGCTTTGGTACTAGGCCAGCTCTGGACACTGGGGACGGTAGATGCCACCCACTCGTGCAAGCAGGAACAGGGTCCCACCAAACAGCTATGCAGATGAGGAAGGGACAGACTAGGACACAGCGGGGGTGACCTGCCCACTGGGGACCTGACATGCAGCCGGGAGGAAGGGCAGGATCTAGGGCAGGATGGCCTCACTGTATCCCTGGGTCGCTGCTCCTCCCCTCTTTCCTATCTACCTTGTGTCTCTGTGTGTGCACGTGCATGTGCGTGTGTGTGTGTGTGTGTGTGTGTGTGTGTGTGTGTGTTGTCAGTCCCCTCTGTTCCTCTCCCCTCCCACCTCCCCCTGCAGTGCTGTCCCTTCTCTGCTTCTCTGTCTGCTGCCCCATCTTTCCCAACTACCTGCCACTGTGTCCAGGGCAGTCAGCGTCATCCCTCAGGCCCCAGGCCACCTTTCTTGCATGCTCAGGCCAGCCTCCTTAAAGCCCAAGCCGTACTTCCTGGGAGAGTGGCAAAAGGGGGCCCTGTGGGGGATAGGGGTCCACCTGGCCTATGGGCCACACTGCAAAGGTAGCTGTCGGGGTCAGGGCCAGGGTGCAGGGAACGGGCCCCGCTCAGGCCCCAGTCCCAGTGTGTGGACTTCTCAGCACCTTCTCCCCCTTACCACCCTTCTCCAGCAAGCTCTAAGGCCTATACGGATGAGGGAAGGTCAGGGCCCGAGTTCTAGCCAGGCCTGCAAGCCTCTAGGACCCAGCTCTCAGCATGGACTCAGGCTGGCACCAGCCGACCCGCTGGGTGACCTGGGACAGGCGGTGAGTCATCTGCGTGTCTCAGCGTCCCCAACTACGGAACAGGGAAAAGAAGACTCCCTCCTTCTTAGTGTGCCTCTGAGGACTGGATAGGGATGAACAGACACGAAGAATTTGGGACGGCGGTTGCCGCAGTCAGTGGTGAGAATTCAGTTCTGAGTGGCAGCAGCAGCAAGAGAGAAAAGCCCAGAGACCACCAGGATCGCAGCTGTAGCTGACCGGGGGGCTTACCACCCATTGCTGTGCGGACCCACACGCGCCAGGGGACCGCCGGGGTCTGTGTGAGAGGCTGTTACCAGAACCGATTGCCCTTTGGGTTTCAGTGGGTGCTTGTGGGGATGGTCCAAGGAGACTCCACACCGGGTGCTGTCAGAAAGTAAGGAAAGTTCTGTCAACGGAATCCAGTCTGTGGGATCGTCAGGGAAAGTAGAGGAGAGACTCAGCTGTAGATGTAACCCCAGACGTGGGTGTGCCAAGTGTACACGGAGAGCATGGCAAGGGCAGGCCAAGGGCACTGGAACAAGAATGGTGGACGAAAGGCAAGACGGAAAGCCCACTTGGACCTCCACTCTGTTGCTTGACTGATCAAAATGGGGAAAGAACCCTAAAGGTCTTCAGAGCATCTCCTAGAGGCCAGAGCCGCACAACACTGTGAGTCCACTGTCCAGGATGTCACCCAGAACCAAAGGGCCTGACAGCCAGAGAAGAAAGCAATGCACGCACATGCCGAGGGAAGAGAGGATGCATGCAGCCCTGCAATGCCCGCCTGACGGGTCTGCAGGGGGCGGCTATGGGACAGACTCCTGTCCCTGAGGGCTGGGGGCCTGGCTGGGGAGATGGCTGGCACCCACTGCACCCCCATTCCTCTTCCTCAGTTCAGCCCTCAAGCCCAAGAGATCTGTGAACCCCCCGAGGGTGGGGAACGAGGGAGTCGACCCTTCCTGCAGGCCTGATTCATGCACTGGGCGGCGGCCCAACAGCAGCTGTGCACATGCACAGGGGTTCCTGCACACGCGCTCATTCCTCAGGTTCCAGGTTCCAAAGCTGTGTCCTGGCAACAGGCCCGGCATTGTGCTCTAGGCCTTCTGCCGCGACTTGGCAGCTGAAGGAGAGCGCTGTGAGCCTAGTTCGCTATCCTCAGCATCTGGCCTTACCAGACTGCTCTATGGGCACCTCCTTGAGCAGGACGTGCCCCTCCCCCCAGCCCCCGGCTCTGCGGGGTCCCCACCTGCCAGGAGGGCTGGTCCGCCCCCACCCCGCTCACTGTGGCCGCAGACTACTCTTGGCGCCCAGGGCTCGTCTGGCGGCCCACGCCCGGGGGTCCACTCGCAGGAGGTCCTCCAAGTACCCTGCGAGGTGGCAACCGCGCTCAGTCCTAGGAGGTTGCAGAAGGTACTCCTTGATCCTGGAGACCCGGCGCTTTCTTCTGGGGCTCCTCGCCTCTTTCTGCAGGTGGGGCTCCCGGGTGAAGGCGATGCTCTCGGCTCCTGGATCACAGGTGTCCTGCCACCGCCGCTGCGAGTCCATCGTGGACACGGTCCCCCCCTGTGTGCTGCAGAAGCGGGTCATCACCAGACTGCCACCCTCAGAACCCAGGAATGTCCACGATGTCCCCACGGGGGAGAGGGTATGCAGAGACCCCAGAGAGAGCGGCAAAGGCACGGCACAGGTAGAGGAAAACCCTGCACATCCAGAGGGGCAAGAGACTCACAGAAAGGACCCTAAAGGTGCTGGGGCCCCACAGGGGGCATTTAGGCCGCTGGGGGTCCAGGGAGGCCTCTCTTCCTTTGTGCCCAGGCCTGGGCCTTTGCAGACAGCCATCCCCCGGCAAGAGAGCTTGGAAGAACCATGCAAGGGGAAGTCCCCCAGCTCCCCTCGGAGCTCCTGCCCCACTCGAAATGCCATCACCAGTTCCTATAGTTCCACCAGGGACTGCCACCCGGTGCAGAGGAGGAGGGGTCTGGCCACAAGTCAGGCCTCGCGGCCCCCGAGGTCCCCCCAAAATGTCAGCCAAGAGAGCCCCTTGTGTCCCGCCGGAGTGCCTGCACTTTCTCAGAAGAAGAACCAGCTGGGAAAGGATGCCGATACCACCACCCGGCAGAAGGCAACGCAGAGGAACTGCTCGTCCCCAGCTGACTGTTCCAGGCCCCGAAAACGCAGGGTTTGTCTGCTGCCACACAGGCGAGGGGAGCCTCTGAGGCTGCCTTCACCCCCTGATCCGGGGTTTCGAGTGACTGCTGAGGACCTGGACCAGGAAAAGAGAGCTGCTCTCCAGCGCATCCAAGATGCTCTCCGAGGGGACACAGAGGCCACCTGCAGCTGTGGCCCAACTTCGCCATCCAGTGCCTTGGCCCCGTCTGCTGCAGTGGCTGCTCCCCTGCCAGCCTCTGACACCCAGGTCACCCCCATGGGCTGCTCCCCACCTTCGCAGCCTCTCCTCTTGGGGTCTCACCCTGGCTGCAGTGGGAGCTCCTTGCCACCTACCCAGGCCCTCTCCATGTTCTCCAGAAAGCGCAGGGCCTCAGTCACAGTCCCCCCAGGCCTGCCAGCACTGCCTGGGAGTAGTGGTAACCCGGGACCCACTGCCCAGGCCCCATTCGGGGCTGTTGGTGGGCAGTGGCCTGGAGCCGGCACCCTTCACAGCTCTCCCCAGCAGGGACAGCCGGCAGCTCAGGCTCCAGACCCACTCCAGGCCCTGAGCGCAGCTCTAGCCCAGCTATCCTTGGGCAGCGGCCCCCAGGCGGGTTATGTGGTTCCCTTACCCGCATCTGCCTCCCGGGGCACCCGTGCCAGTGCCCAGCCAGGTTCGGTTACCTCCACTGCTGTATTCGCCCCTGGCGCAGCCGCTGCCCCTGGCTTGGCAGCTGCCCCCAAGGTGCCCGGCGCCGTGTCCCATGCTGGGCCCAACAGCCAGCAGCCCCGCCCCCCAGCTGGCAGCACAATGCCGGCCCCCATCAGCATGGGGCTTTCGGGAGCACCCCCAGGTTTGCGGAGAGGAGATGATGTTGCAGATCTGTGCTCCAGCTTTGGGGCTCTCAGCATCACAGCAGGAACGAGCAGGGCCCCAAGTGGCCCGCAGGGCTCCTGGGCAAGCCTGGGCCCGAATACAGGGGGCCGCCCATTCCCGAGCACCCTGTCAGGGACCGCTGGAGCCAGCACGACGAACCACGCTGTTTCGGGAGCCCCAAGGGCCCCTTCCTTCAGTCACATCCCCAGGCACCTGACCAAGCAGAGGTCCAGCTCAGATGGCTGCAGCACTGCCAGCAAGGCTGCCGGCGGGGGCGGGGCTGTCCTGGCCTCTCTTCCTAGCGGCCCCGCCTCACTGGTCAGCACGGCCCAGAGCAGCCTTGCCACCAAGACCCCCTCATCCGTTGCCCAGCGCTTGGTGAGACGCAAAAGAGCCGCGCCGTGGAACAAGCCATCTTCCTCCACATCAGATCCCACTCCCTGGGGGCCCAAGAGGCAGAGGCTCGGCTGAGCCAATAGCTTCCGGGAGAAGCAGCCGGTGTTGCACTTCCTCCCAGGTGACACCGGTGCCAGAAGAGTGTGGAATGGGAGACACAAATCGAGCCCCGACCTTGGCGGGCCTAGAGCAAAACCGGGCTCCCAGCCAGCCAGCCAACATTGGGGAAACTTCCCAATCCCTGACCCACCATTTTGAAGGAAGGTGGGGGCTTGAGCCCTTGTGCGTGATCCCAGGGGCCACGGGCCTTAGGACAATACACGGAGATCCCTGTCCCTTCGGCCTCCAGTCCCACAGCACCCGGGACTCCTGCTGCTGCCCACAGGTTTCCCCTCCCCTCTCCCCATGTTCTTCCCAGAACCTTTAGGGAGTATTTATTTTATTAATTAAAGCCTTGTTCTAGTTTCTTTGCATAGCTGTCCTGAGTCTCCTTTGTGGGTCAAGTGTGCAAAAGTTTGGACTCGGATGGGAATTGGGTGCTAGAATGGGAAGCCAGACGCCATCGTTTCCAGGATCCCATGCCCCAGCAGAGCGGGTAGGGCTAGAAGGATGGACCCTTGAAGAGTGAGAGTAGTTTTTCAGTTTTGGGGATGGGCCTGGGAGAACACTGGCCTGGGGAGGGCAAAATGGGGAGACTCACCCTTGCCTATTGGAAGCGCTGCTTCTCTCCCACTGGTGACCCCACGGAATCTTTTTGCTTCACAACCCTGGGGCAATGGAAAGACACTCCTGGCCTAGAGTATGGGTGTAGCATCAAAGATTGTGGCTCAGGGAATAGGAGGACAGCTTTGCCTTGAGGGTGTGACAGCTCCCTGAACGCTGAGTGACATCCCACTTCACACAAGCACCAGCCTCCCTCAGTGTATCTCTTCCCTCTACCAGGCATTTGGGGTGCTGCTTCCTGATGGCCCTGGGGAGAAGAATGAGGTGCAAACAACTCATCTGTGAGAGGGACAGAGCAGGGACGACAGCTGAAAGGACTGTCACCCCAAAAAATTCCTCAGTTCCGTATTTTTTAGATATAAGATAACAACCAACAAAGGAGGAGATTATACATTAGTCATGGGTCTTATAGGTCAACCAGAGGGAATGGGAGTCCTTTGTCGACCATAGTCTTGTAGGTAAACAGAGGAGGGTGTGCCTGGCCCAGCAGCACGGAATTGATAGTTGAGCAAGCGCACATAAAGGGATTATTCTAACAGCAGGCTTTAATGACCCTGGCAGGGGTCAGTGACCAGGGCATCCCCAGCTGCTGGGCTTCAAGGACGTGTATCCTCCTCTCCACCGGAGGCCTGCTGCTAGTACAGGTTTTCTCAAGGTCATCACCAAGCACGCTTGCATGACCAGTACAATTCCTCATTAGTGATATTTCAAGCAGTCTGTCATTCTGAGGGATGGTTCCGTTTCCCCCTTTTTGTTAATGCAGAAGCAGCAAAATCCGTTTTGCAAGTTCTCGAACCACTCGTCGTCAGAAAGATTTCCGTGAGCATCTGAGGACTAAGCATAAAAAGATTATAGCAATAAAAAGTGTCATCATTCCACCTATAATGCCAAGACCAGTTTTTGGATCCAAGCAAAGGGGTTTACATCAGACAGAATATCATTAATCCTTTGGGTGAAACTCCCTCTTGGAACTGATTGTAAGGATCATGAGGAATGCCCTGAATAGTATCTTGAAACTGTTTAATATCCACAGTTAAATTACCACCATAATGACTAGTAATATGGTGAAATCTTGTTCCACAGTATTTCTCATTCATTATAGGTGTAGGGAGTAACACAGAAGGAAGAAACATTCTGATCACACAGAAGGTGAAGCCTTATATTTGGAAGATCTTCTCTCCTATATATATTACGGTTTCTTCTAAATCAGAGACTCTTTCATGAAATCTTTGATCTAGGACTATTTGTGGATGCCAAGCCTCGCTAGCATTCTCGTGCCATTTTTGCACAAATTGGGTGGTTTGTACGGTCTGATGCAAGGCCATTCCCGCAGTGGTAGCCGTAACAGGAATGGCTTTAATTCCTAGAATAGTTCGGTCGAAGGCACAGGTGACAACCCGGATTTGTGATTCTTGTCTGAAGTGTGTGATATGTGTGTGGTGGGGCAGAGGTTGGGGGGACAGTTTTGTGGGACTGAGCCCCTGCTCTCTCCAGGTATCTATGTCCACATAGATAGTGTCAGATTTGAGTTACATTGTAGCACACCTAGCTGGTGTCAGAGAATTGTTGGTGAGTGGAACACCCCCTCCCACACCCGTGGTGGAATTGGGCACAGAACCCTTGTGATTCCAAATATGAGAATGTACAAAAACAAAACAAAAATCTCACACTTTTTGCTAGTTTGGCTAAAACAGAGAGTCTAAAATCAAAGCCTGGTTTACAAATGCACGATGTTATGAGAAATGTTGTTTTATGAAGGTTTCATTTCACAGGCATGATTGATTACATAATTGACTATTATTGCCCATTGATCATCATGTCCAGCTGTCTTCTTTCCGCAGAGGTCTGGCTGGTGGGGCTCAAGGGTCCATGCCTCTAATCACAAGTTGACCCCACTGCCAACCAGCCCCAGTTCCTAGGTGAGGTCCAAAAGCCACCTCATTAACATAACAAAAGAAACCTTTATTGCTATGCTCATTGGAAATTACAGAGGTTTTGTGCCTGAAATGAGACACAGAACAAATAGTTCTGTTATATTTCTATTTCAGAGAAATAGAAAGCAAAGGAATAATCTAGGGAATGTAAAAAAAAAAAAAAAACCCAGATCAGTGAATAAACTTGATGTATTTTTCTAAGTTTTCAATAACTTTCTTTTTGTAGCATGCTTATAACATATTATAAATATAAATGTAATCTCATTTGGTTATCAGTGATATTTAAAACACAGGGATATGCCAACAATATTAGTTTAAATATTGTCTTAACTCTCCAGATATTTTAGTCCAAGAACATCCATTTTAATTATATATTGTTTTGAAAATTTAACAACTGAACTAAGAAAAAAACTATGAGTTCTTTCAACAAAGTGAATATTTTGTTGGAAAAAAAGGCTAGAAAAGTTATATAGTATTATATACCAACATCTTACCTCATAAAACTTACCAACTTAAAAATTCTTAAAAATGTAAAAGATTAAAAAAAATTTAGAAGTGCGCCTGGATGGCTCAGTGGGTTAAAAGCCTCTGCCTTCAGCTTGGGTTGTGATCCTAGGGTCCTGGGATCAAGCTCCATATTGGGCTCTCTGCTCTGCAGGGAGCCTGCTTCCTCCTCTCTCTCTGCCTGCCTGTCTGCCTACTTGTGATCTCTGTCAAATAAATAAATAATATGTTTAAAAAAAAAGAATCACTGCTCAATATACTGATAGTAACATCTCATATGAGTACAAATATACACATAATTACATAAATACGTATATTTATGTAAATATAAAAATATAACTATTTTCTCATTGATGGAAGCATGAGAAAGTTGCTCTTCTGTTTATGCTTCCGTTGCCATAAATGTGTGATTAATTTACCCCACCTGATCCGAAAACTGATTTGAGATAGCCTATACAATGAAATCAGTCCAACAGTGTAAAGGTAATCCAAAAACTTGTAATAAAGGAAAAGGTCAGTAAAATAATATAAATTCAATAGTATGTTTACTATGTAAAGCACATGACAGTAACACATTACGTTAAAGAAAGATCTAATCCAAATATTCAAGGATGATTTATCACTAGAGTATCATGCAATGTTTCACTGTGCTAATATATATAATATGCATATATGTGTGTGTGTGTGTGTGTGTGTGTGTGTGTGTGTGTGTGTGTATCTTGGTAGACGTCATAACATTTTTTAAAAGATTTTATTTGAGAGAAAGAGAGAAAAAGCACAAGTGGGGAGAGGGGCAGAGGAGTAGGAGAAGCAGACTCCTTGAGCAGGGAGCCCTACATGGGGCTCCATCCCAACACTCCCAAATCATGACCTGAGCCAAAGGCGGATAGATGGTTAACCTACCAAGCCACCCACAGGCCCCATACCAACATTTTATAAACTTCAAATTTTGCAGTGATTACAAACTTTGAAAACACTAGGCATAAAGGGGAACTTTTTTTTTAGCACAACAAAACCTGCATATTTAAAGACATCATATATGTAATGAACAAATTTTAAGACATTACCCCCCTTTCCAGTTGCTCTTTTGTTGAACTTGTTTCTCTGACTTTTCAGGAATTCCACATCTGGAGCTCTCTATAGTTTACTTTCCAACCTTGGAACTCGGAACTCGTTAATACCATTCAACTAATGATATTCCCTGGTTTGGCCCTGTCTGTCACCTTTGGAGGCTAGAAGAGATATCTACTTTCTAAGGAGATAATTAGCCATTCAAAAAACCCTCCAATTTGCTAATAGGCCAACTAGAAATTTAGGAAAACCTGTACAGTTTTAATGGATATGAACAATTCCTTCTTTGTAAACTATCTTCCTGGTTTATTTCTCAATTTGTATATGCATTTTATATTCTTGTTTTTCTAAGAATATGAGTATATAGTATACATGTATGTGCACATATTATGTGAACAGAGAAATGTCATAAATGTGTGATTCTCTAATGATGTTTATGGGTACATTGTGTTTGGTTTTATTTTTAGAACATTACTAGAAATATTAAGAATACAGATTCTATTAGGATATTTCTGACATAGAGTGTTGATCTCTGATCAATAGATCAGACAGACCCCTATAAAATAATTTGGGGAAGGGAAGATACAAATGGAAGAAGTAAGCAGAATTTGGAGTCCTTGAGATTATAAATAATAATGTCAGTTCTTAATATATTTCTTATAAGTTGTGAAAACGATTTCACTGTGTCTCTTATGGCTATGAATCTCAGTTCTGTTGAAAGCTTATTTTTGCCTTTTAAAAATTTTGTTATTATTTTCTTTTACATCTCTTTGTTTAGTGTTTTGATTTCTTTTTCCTTTTTTATTGAATGTTTTTCTTACCTTATAATTACTAAATCAGAATCTCAAGTTATGATACTAAGTAATTGAAAATTTTAAGTCTCTAGTATTCTATAGAGATACATATGACTACAGAAATATGTTTTAAATATTGTTAAGTAAAAACAATTCTTAGGCACAACACAATTTAAACATCTATCTATCTATCTATCTATCTATATCTATATCGATCTATCTATATATATAAAAGTCAAAGTTTTGAGTAAAAGTTATAGCAAAAGAAGTCCACCAGAGTAGTTGCCTATTATGATGGGTTGATTTGGGGCGTTGTAATCAGAGATAGAGAGGGAGAAATAACATAAAATAAAATAACAGAGAAATTGTGCATGAGTTAGTATTTGTGGTAAAGACTGAGTCATTATTCACCCACACCACTGCCTCCTATGAACACAATGGAAGACTGTGTCTTTTAGACTCCGTATGAGTTGATTGCAACCATGGAAGTGAGTTCTGAATGATGAAATGAAAAACAGCACTTTTAGCGTAATCGTTACACCTTGTGTGTAATCACCCCTTTGTTCTCTTTTCTTCTGCTTGTGAATTCAGCATCACAGATGAAAAGAACTTGGATAATTGACTTACCCCGGAGAGTCTGCCTGGCTCATCACACTGGACTATGACTAGGTGAGAAAGAGTCATTTAGGCTGCTAAGCTGGTGAGATGTGGTGTCGGTAGAGTACCTAGCAATAATCACCCTTAACAGGATGATGATGGGGTACCAGGAAGCATATGATTGACTAAAAGCCGTTTCTGTGGGAGAAATGTAAAAGAAAAAGGGAAAAGAAAAACTGAAGAGGAAAGATTCCACACAACACTATTTTACAAAGCCTCCATACAAATCAGTGTTCATATGTATTATTATATAAGCAAAAGCAGAGAAGAGAATTCTTATTATTTAAAACAGTCACACGTTCAAGTTTTGTCCATATTAGACTACTGGAACAAAATACTCCTTTCTGCTACTAAAACCAGATAACCCAAATAGAAGAGTTGTTTTCAGAAACTGGAAAACACGGCATGGGAGTGTGACACATAAGGCAAGAAAAAAGGAGGTTAAAGTCACGGTTACTTCATTTGCTATCTAAAAACACTTTCTGGATCATGGCACTGGAATGAGAAATCCAGTGGTAACTGTGTTGTCTTGTTGCATTGAGGAAACCTTTGGGGAAGCCTGAGCCAGCTGGTCATGCAAGGCAGAATACTCTAAAGGATGGAGGTAGGCAGAGGGATCCTTCTAAATTGTGGGTGCATATTAATCTGTGCACACAAAGGAGTAACCTTCATCAGGCTAAGGAGGTGAACATTCTCAGGAGCTCTATGCTGGATAAATCAGAGATCACACAGACCTGGGAGTCATTTGGATAACTGGGGTGTTCAGGAGAGACACAGAATTGTTTTTTTGTTTTTGTTTGTTTTTTAAAGCAGGAATGAACTAACCTAGAGTAGACCTTCCCTACAAAGCTTAAAAAGAAGTGTCCCAACAAACCAAAGTAGTCAGTTAAAATGTACGTTATCCCCAAATGTATCTATGAATTAAATCAGTCTCAGTCAAATTCCAAACAGAAGCCTTATAGAAACTGAAAAGTACATTCAAAATCTATGCGGAAATGAAGGGAACTTAGAATAACCAAAATAATTTTGAAAATTAAGAACATCTTTGGAGATTTACACCACTTAAAATCAAGATTCTTTATAAAAGTCAAAAATCATGACAGTGTAGCATGAGCATAACGTTCAGACAGAACTGAATGAGGGGTGCTGGGCTGGCTCAATTGGTGGAGTCCATGACTCTTTATCTCAGGGTTGTGAGTTCAAGCCCTGGGGTGGGTATGGAGACTACTTAAAAATTAAATCTTAAGAGGAAAAAAAAAAAAGATAAAAGTGAATGGGCCAGAATAGCAAAACCAAAAATAGAACCACATACATAAAGCCAATTGGCAATTCAGTGGGGATAGAGATCATCTTTTCAACAAATAATGCTGAAAATAGAGGCTAGCCACATACAGATAATAAAATGAATCTCAAATTTTACCTCCTATCGTACACAAAAACAAACTCAAATGAGTCATAGACCTAACTATAAATAAACCCCAAATTATGAAACTTCTAGAAAAAAGAATAGGAGAAATTGATTTTCTGTCTGGCAAAGATTTCTTAAATAGAATGAAGAACACATAGTTGGACTTGTCCACCATATAAGAAGTTGGGAAGTTGCCACTGTATTCTAAGAAGTAAAAAAGTGAACAAACTAAAAAGTCAACAGCTCCTCTGAGATCTTTGAGAGGAGTGAGTTTACAAGCAAGACTGCTGTCCCTAGAATTGGAAAGAGAGGTGAATACAGAGAATCATAGATTACTATGGCAAAAATCCACCGGCAGAAAACTAGGAGCAGTATTGGGGTAGAGAAAGCTGAACGTTGACAACTTCTAGAAGCTCAGTATGGACAAGTCGAAGAGACAAAAACTCCACGGGGACCCAGTCATAGCCCCCCCACTCCCCACACATTGATCTCTTGAAGTTTTACCAGGTTCTCATGGGAACCATGTGCATTCTGTTTTTCACAATGTTAGCCCTCAGGGGGATTTAACCACACCCTAACCTTCTGGTTCTTTGACAGAGCCTAACTGACCTAAGAGAAGCAAAATACTCAATTCCATTCCATTGGAGCCATCCTGTCTCACCGAATAGTGTAAATTCCTGACCCTCCATAAGATTGAACAAGTGCAGACAGACATTCACTGTGCTTTTGTTTATTTGCTCATTCATCCAACAAATCTTTATTGTCCATCTGATGAGTGCTAGGCACCGTATTCAATGAGGATCTAGCGGCAAAGAAATACAGTTCCTGCCCTCCTAAAACTGATATTCTAGTGTAGAAGAGAGATGGCAAGTAAGTAAACAAACAAATGCACTACGTAATTTTGTGTGTTAAAATTTTCCATGCGGAAAATCAATTAGGTTAAAAACCTAATTGTAATGCATGAAATGAATTATCAGAAAGCTTTTGCCTTTGGAAGTGATCTGTGTTCATAATGTTTGATATGCCTACTCTGGAGATGGGGGTACATAAAGGCAAAATTCTATGTGGACAGTAAAAATATAAAGCGATTAAAAAAAATAACACCCTGAAATGAGTAAGTGATTGAATTCGATTGGGTTAACTATGTGATTTTGTTGTTTAGATATATTATGATACGGTGTTGAAGTGAAATTACTGTGTTGGCATTGAAATCAAGTTCTGTAGTGCTTTCGAAGGCCAGGTCCTCAGACCCCATGATAGACAACAACATTGAAATATAAGAAGAGATAATGCTTAAGTCCAGTACATTGGCATAGTGACAACAATCTAAGTTCTCCTATTCCTCAGTGTACACAGAGGCAAACTTTTGATGATTCACACATATGAAATGACCAGTAAGAACTTGCCAGTGATGAGATTCATTCTAAAGTTTTTTTTTTTATTCTAGAGATTTAGAAAGTTCTGCAAATAATAAACATGAGGTCTGCTGTTTGACTGCATTGATTAGAATTTCTTAATTAGTATCTTTTCAAGGTGTAAAGGGAAAAGAGAATGAAACAAAACCATTAAAAGACCAAAATGAACACATTATTGGACAACTAATTTATTTTAGGGACAGGTAAAGCAGTTTTGTATAGATTGTCTCAATGCAAAGAGGAGAAAAAAAGAAAATAATGATGTACATAGTGGTGGATTTTTGTGACTCTAAACATTTCTTCCACTCATCATTAATCAGGGGTAAAATGAAGGCAAACTCTGGATGTTTGTAAGTGATGTTGATTTCTGTAAGTGTGTCCTACTTGGGAGAATGGGGCCACAGGGTCTAATTTTCAATCCCAGGGATTGTGGTTGCTTGAAGTTCTCACAAACTTTTTCTTCTGACTGAATCATCCACTTTACTGCATAAAAACAGATTTTTATCTTGAAAAACCTGTGGTTTAAAAAAAAAGATTACTGTCAGTATCAATTCAAAGGGTGATGAACAGAAACATTCAGTGAGTTTTTGCTGTTCATTAGGACATAGCTTTATAAGCATATAACCCCCATAAGACAGACCGTGGAGACTAGAGCAGATCTGGCTATGAAGTGCTGAATTTTGGTGCAGAAATGAAGCGTAAAATATTTGTCTCCATGGGGACAGATCCATGACTGCACTTTTTGGAAATATTAATTCATAAAAGAAGAAAACACATTCCTATTTGTTTGAGATATTTCTATATAAAACAGCCTACCTCAGATAAATTGAATCTTGCAAGATTAAAAAAATGTACATTTGTGTCTATTTGATGTGCTGTTCAAAGTCCTGATTTTACATGCAATAGCAGTACAGCTAAACATTGCAGTATACTTTTACAACTATTAAACCATCCAAGTTTATTGTGGTATAAATGTTGAAAATACTAGTAGCTATTTGGAGGTAGATATTAGATGGTGATGTTTAATGAGATGGAATGAATGGCAATGCAAAATAAATTCTCAAATAATTTTAAGGAAAACTAATTTCAATTTCTTAGAAATCTTAATATAAGAATTATTTTTAAAAGTCTATGTAAGGAAATTCTGGAGGATGGTCAGTTGTAGAAAATCAACAACTAGAAGCATTAAATTAAAATTTCTGTTACCGTGCTAGGGAGTGAGAGGACATATGGACAAGATTTTAAAGATTTAAGGAATTTTGCAGATGTCGACAGGTAATTTGCCTTTATGTTGGACAATTATTTTTAGCCCATAAACCATTGATACAGAAAAATGGTACCAAAATTATGGCCTTTTTGCAGAAATGAAACAGTGTATCTTTGTAAGAAATACTCAAACATGAAACATCATTTAGATTCAACTAAATGTTATAAATATTATAATTTGTCTATGTTAAAAGCAGACGTTTTCACATGGATCAACTTTTTTTCAAGATTTCATTTGTTTATTTGAGAGGGAGAGACAGGGAGAGAGTGTGGGCACACAAGCGGGGTGGAGCACAGGTAAGGGCAGAGGGAGAAGGACAAGCCAACTCCCCACTGAGCAGGGAGCCAAATGCAGGGCTTGGTCCCAGGACCAGATCCCACCTGAGCTGAAGGCAGCCCCTTTAACAGACTGAGCCACCCAGGCACCCCTTCATGTGGATTATCCTAGGTCATCTTCACAAGGACCTTGTGGAGCAAGTGTTTCAATTTTAAAGATAAGCAGATTCGACTTAGAGAGTTAGAGAGTCTAAGGAACTTGTTCAGAATCTCAGCTACTTGATGGTCAATGTGAACCTTAACTGAGCTCTTCTACCCCAAGTACAGTGCTTTTTCCACTACCTACGCCAACTGAAATAATTAATAGCCTCATTTTGGACATCTCAAGAAATCTCTTATTTGTTCAGTCAATATCTACAAGATTTCTAGTATTTCTGACATCTCTGTGTTACGTCGTGGAGATTGAAGAGTTACCTTGACTGGTCTCAAGTAAATTTTGTTCTTCTGTATGTTGTTTAATATGTTGTTTTTCTTTGGCTGCTTTCAAAACTTTCAAATGAAGCGTAAATTTGACTGGATGTGTGTAGATGCTATTTTCCTGCATTTACTATGCTTGTATTCTAATGAACTTGAATTTGTACATTTATGTTTTTCACCAAATTCGAGAAATAAGCCACATTTCTTCATCCATTTATTCTGTCCCTTCATTTTTTTTTTCTCTCCTGGTACTATCACTGTGTATATGTTAGACCATCTTCAATTTGCGTATATGTTAGACCACCTTCAATTTGCAGTTTTTCTGAGTCTGTTCCTTTTTTTTGCATTTAATTTTCTCTCTTATCTAATTTATTATTTATCTGTCTTAAAGTTCATTTACTTTATCTTCCATATGTTGTCAATCCCGTTAGGTGAAATTTTTATTTCAGATTGTATTTTTCACTTTTTAATTTCTTTTTTATTCTTCTTTTATAGCTTCTATTCCTTTGCTGAGATTTGTCTTTTTATTCATCATCAATGTATTTCCATATCCGTGAAGATAATTAAACTGCTTCTTTAAAATCTGTTCTGGGGGTGCCTGGGTGGCTCAGTGGGTTAAAGTCTCTGCCTTCGGCTTGGGTCATGATCCCGGGGTCCTGGGATCGAGCCCCATATCAGGCTCTCTACTCAGCAGGGAGCCTGCTTCCTCCTTTCTCTCCCTGGCTGCCTCTCTGACTAGTTGCAATCTCTATCAAATAAGTAAATAAAATCTTTAAAAAAATAAAATAAAATCTGTTCTGATGCCAACATCTTGATCCATCTCTAGTTTTTTCTTTGTTGATTGTTTTTTTCTTTGAGTGTGGCATTTTTCTGTTTCATTGAAATTTGTGTAATTTGCATTTGTGTTCTGGGTATGAATTATACATTGTAGAGATTCTGGATTAGGTTATATACTTTCAAAGAATTTTTTTTTTTTTTTGAGTGTTCAGTTTGACAGAACTCAAACTACAATTTTTTCCATGTGGTGCGTGGCAAGTTCAGCCAAATATTTAGGTATAATGCAGTCTTTCTACCTTATCTCTCTTTTTAGAGATCCTACCCCCACTCCACTCTGCCCCCTCTTAATTTTTCAGCTGTGTAGTTGTCCCAGACTCTGCCCTTCTTGGTTCATCGGTCTACTAAAAAAGTCTTATAACTTCCATATTGTAGTTGCACAACATTGCACTAATGGTGTCTGCCCTCAGGCTCTGAGTTTTAAAATTAGGAAGCTTATTCTGTTCTAGCAAGTGTTGACTTCCCTGTAACATCTCCCTGCTTTGCCAGTCTTCAGTGTCCTTAGATAACTGTCTTTCTGTACACATTACACTGTAGTTTATGGAATCATATAACATGTGGTTTTGTACCTGGCTGCTTTTATTGTGTTGAAATGATTCTTTACATATTGTAGATACAAATCCTTTTTGTATCTATGGTTTGCAAATATTTTCTCCCCAACTCTTTTTAGCCTTTTATTTTCTTACGAGTGTATTCTTCAGAACAATAGTTTCTGATCTTCAAAGTGTTGAAGTTGACAGGTTTTAAAAATACTTTGTGGTTTTTAAAATTAAGCTTTTATAGAGCAGTTTTAGGTTCATAGCAAAATTGAGCAATGGTACAGATATTTCCCACATACCCCATCCGTCCCTCTTTGTACACATTTTTTGACAAGAGTGGTATATTAGTTACAATCTGTGAACCTACACTGACACATAATTATCACCCAAACCAACCATTTACATTACAATTCTGTCTTCTATGGCATATTCTATGATTTTGTACAAATGTATAGTAACCGCCATTATATATATGGAGGTATGTGCATATATCGACCATTATAGTATCATACAAAATAGTTTCAGAGCCTAAAATCCTCTGTGTGCTGCTTATTTATCTTTCCCTCCCCCCTCACTTCTAGAAACCACTGATCTATTTGCAGTAAACATTCTGGTGTCTGGATGTATCACAGTTTATTTGTCCATTCACCTTATGAAGGGTATCTTGGCTGCTATCAATTCTGGTAATTATGAATAAGACATACACATTTGTGTGTAAGTTGTTCTGTAGGCATTGCTTTAAGCTTGTTTGGGGAAATACCAAGTTCTCTAAGGTATTTATTTTAGAAATATTTAGAAATGTTTTATTTAGTAATATTTTTAATATTTCTTGCAAGGCAGGTCTGCTGGCAAAGAATTTCTGTAATTTTTGTTTTGTTTCGTGTTCTAGCCTTAATATGGAGGGGGGGGGAGGTGATTCATAGGGGGAAGAGGGAAGGCACAGAAAGCGAATAGGGAAATACTGATAAACCAGCCAGTTGAAGACAAAGTAGAAGGGATCAGGCACTGTTTTGCCATTTCAGTCACTATGACCAGTGACCTCATCTGATGGCAATTTTCTGCTCTTTTTTCTTTATCTCAAACTTGCAAATGAGAAAACTAAGGCTCAGAGAAGCTAAGTGATTATATCAAGGTCATTAAGCTTCCCTGTGGTAGAAATGTGTTTTTCACTACATTTTGCTAAGCAATATGTAATCTGACATTATAGTGAACATATGACCAAAAAAAATATTTGCATAAAAAAGACAATTCTATCATGGGATATTTTCACTCTTAAAAATGTATCACTTATTTTGCTATGTGATTTTAGAACCTCTCATTTTCCCTGAGTATATATGTAGGTTCTTTATATAGCTTCTAAAGCATTCTATGTCTACATCATTCCTGTTGAACTACACAATAAACATGATAGGCAGACAGAACATCTCTTCATCTGATAAAACACCATCTCTGAGAGTTCAAGTGACTTGCCCAAGATAATACTGCAAATATCTGAAATAGGCAAATTCAAAAACTGTTTTCAGAATCAAGCATCAGATGATATTCTACTATATATCTTAACATTTTCATTAGATAATATACTAAAGTTCTCTGAAGTATATATTAAAGTTCTCTTCTGATATTTACCTTTGGAGAAATCTGATGTTTCCACATATGTAATTAATATGCACTTTGTTTCAAGCAATTCTAATTTTTATTATGTACTTTTGTTTTCATCATTTCTAATTGTATGTGATTTCAAGATAATTTGAAAATACATATTTGGAGTTCTTAAAAGCGAGTTAGTTGGTTACTCGCTAGCAGTGACTGCCCTTATCCAGCATTGTAGCTTTTACAGATCTTCCACCTTCTCTCTTAGCATGACCTTTCCATAAAATTAGTGTATATTGTCTGAGAACTGTTATTATTTCAAATGAAACACATATATTGAAATATATCAGGAGGCTCTGGATTGTCAGTGTTACAATGTAGTGATAGCAGTTGTGAACTTTAGTGACTAAGAGTACATCTTTGGAAGCTTATGAAAATCAGATAGAAAGAGAATGAACAATAATAATTTAAATTCCCCCATCTAACCTTAACATGAATATTATCAATATTTTCAATGTGTAATTTTGTTCATTATATTGATACATAGTTATATCAGATATGAATTTCCTGTGTTAAATAAATGTGCCTCTACCAAACAATGCATATTATTTTTAGTCAAGAATTTAAGATAGTTTTTCTAGGGTATTTTGATTCTACACAATTTTTGCCATTGTTGCTGAATTCAAAAACTGATATTCTTTCAGATGTTTTCCCGTTGTAATCTTCAAAATGGGAAATAAATAAAGCCTAAGTGGAAAGATAGGGTTTCTTTGAACCAGAAATCCAATTTGAAAAATGGAGTGGACTTTTGCCAGGCTAAAATGAAAGGGGGGACGTGGGAGTCTTTCTGAAATACAATCCAAAGAATTCTATGATTTCTTACTATTGGTTTGACTAACTTTAATTCCCATCGACCAAAGACCACCAGGTCCACACCTGTGGTCAAAAGTTATTACTGGATGCAGCAAAAGAGTCTACACACAATGGGAATTTGTAGGGTACCACAAAAGAAAGAGAATGAAGCCAGGGAAAGAGAACTTCTGGAGTTTTGGGTGCTGGGGTCAAGGGATGACCTTGGGAAGCATTGGTCAGATGGTGTCAATGCAAGGGTTGCTGGAACTGTCGGAGGTCTCTGTCTTTAGGATTTGTGAGCCCATGTAGAATCACTGTTGATCAGCTTGTGGGTAGTCTTATCTAGATCACACGGGTCTAAGTAAACTGGTGTTAAAAGAATGAGTTTAGATAATGGGTGATAAACATGATTTCTCTGGCACTTTCTATCTATTTTATGATTCAGGATATACTTTTAAGTTGTAGTTTGTGTTTCAGTTTTCACTGCCACTATGCCCCCAATTTTTTTCTCTTTCTCACTACTGAAAATATTTATCATTGAGGGTAAGTCATTTATTTTTTTTTAAAGATTTTATTTATTTGTTTGACAGACAGAGATCACAAGTAGGCAGAGAGACAGGCAGAGAGAGAGGAGAAAGCAGGCTCTCCATGGAGAAGAGAGCCCGATGTGGGGCTTGATCCCAGACTCTGGGATCATGACTTGAGCTGAAGGCAGAGGCTTTAACCCACTGAGCCACCCAGGCGCCCCGAGGGTAAGTCATTTAAATTCCCTTTAGTCAATCAGTGCTTTCCTTTGTATAATAGAAATCTTTCCATTGACATTCAACAAACTCCTTCTACTTCTAAGTCTGAAATACTGAAGCCCAGACACTAACACTTAAACATCTATCTTTAAGCATAAAGAAGGAGCTGAACTTTGTATCAGGTAAACTTTATCCATTATCATCTCAAATTCCACATTGGAAAAATTATAGAAATATGATTTTTAAGTATAAAAAACAGAAAATGCCAAATCCTTATTTCCCAAATACTCACTAAACATATAAACATAAATTGAAATATAAAATTATGGGTGCTTTCATACACTATGAGTTTAATAGTAAGTGCACTCTTGTTAAGTAAAAAAAAAATATGATTATAATGAAACTGTTGACTCAAAATGAATATTCATCACCTTTGTCAGAGATCAAAAGAATCAAGGCAACCACAGATGAAATTGAAAACACACAGGTGCATTGTTTTGCTAGTTAGGTGTTTTCATCTGATCAGGTTGTCAAAACAAAATACCATAGACTGGGCAGCTTAAACAAGAGAAATTTCTTTTTTCACAGTTCTGATGTGTGCGAGTTGAAGATCAAGGTGCCAGCAGCATTTAGTTTCTAGTGGGAGCTGGCTTGCTGGTTTGCACATGGCTGCCTTCTCTCCAAATGCTTACAAGCATAGGTATCTCTCCTCTTCTTGAAAGGACACCATCCCCGCTGAACTAGGATCCCCACTCATATGGTTTTATTTAACCTTTAGTACATTGTCACTGGCCCTGACTCCAAGTTCAGTAAGTCACTCTGGGCCTTAAGACTTCAGCTTATGAATTGAGGCACAATTCAGTTGAGCACTAGTAAACCCCAAATAAATGATTTGCCTTCAGCAAAATACTATAATCTCTATTAAGAATATAAATGTGTTACTTTTACCTCATGAAAAAACAAATCTACATAAAATGGAGGGATTTCCATTGCCTTCTCATGGCAACCCTTTATCCTTCCATTGAAAAGAGATCCCTTATGAGGACAGTGAGAAATCCCTCGAACTGGACTGGGAAAATCTGCCACTTCTCTGTGTCAATCCCACCTCTGACCTCTTTAGAGATTATCTTGGTGGGATGCCTGATGGGGTTGGCTTTGAGTGGTCTGACCTTCAGCACTTCCTTAAACTTGGACCTAAAAAGGATCCACTTCCAGCAGTTTAAACTGAAGTGAAGCAAACTACCAAGATTGAAAAAAAAAAAAAAAGACAGTTTAACTTTAAAAGCAATTTTACTTAAAAGTTCCAGTTTTCCTTTAAGACTTATTACAGCCTAATTTAAATGAACAGATTTCTAGTTCACTATCAATTTGCTAATTATTGACTAGAGAGTTTCCTGGTTTTCCTCCTATTTCAAATAATGTAAAGGCTCCATTATTTGTAGATATAAATGGCTAACAATTTCCAAATCCATTATTTCATTTATTTTATTCAATATAGTTGGACTTATTTTTAATGAGCTTTGAAAAAAAATTTCTAGCTCACTGCTTGTGTTTGCAGTTGTATTTCTTTTATTAAATAACTAAATTTATGATGTGGCTTCATTAATTTGATTTTTAGCTCATTAATACATCATAAATAGGAATTCTCTAAATACTGATCTCTTATCTTTCCACTTGACCCAAAAGAGGTAAAAGCAAAATAAAACAAAACAACAACAAAAACACTTAATTCCCACTGCTAGAAAGAGGGGTATATTTTACCGTATTTTGTTTCCTCGTAAGTGGAATGACACATGTTGTTTTAGCAAAGACATCTTTTATTCATTCTTCCCTTTCCTTTTCATGATTATGACACTCTCCCCCCTCTCCCTTAGGTGAGTCGATACTAAAAACTCGGTGTGTGTTCATATGTATTTTTCTCCTTTTTTGGACTATGTAAAGCTACGGAGACGTGTATTAGTCTATGTCCTCATACACACATATACGGAGTTGGGTTTCTTTGTTCCTGTTTTTATTTTTGTTTTTCATTACCTTGACCAACTCTATAAAAGTTATCTTTAGAGGCACCTGGGTGGCTCAGTTGGTTAAGCAGCTGCCTTGGGCTCAGGTCATGATCCCAGGGTCCTGGGATCAAGGCCCACATTGGGCTCCCCGCTAAGCAGAGAGCCTGCTTCTCCCTCTCCCTCTGCCTGCGGCTCTGCATACTTATGCTTTCGCTCTCTCTCTGTCAAATAAATAAATAAAAATAAAATCTTTTTTTTAAGTTATCTTTATATATAAGTTCTTACAAATTGGTCCATTTGTTTCTACAGAATAGCTTTTAGGAAAGGAATAGGTATTTTTTTCTTAGTAGATATTGTCAGATTCTCATTTTACAGATCAGTAATACTGAGGCTTTTTAGAACAGAGGGCTGAACTCGGTTAATCACATTACATTTCAGCCAGCAATCTGAGACTCCCCTTTCACCTCGTGTCCATATCAACATGAAATCTGGAGCATTAAACTTTCTCTCTGGTGAAATCATTATATTGGTTTCTATTTCCCTAGTAATTAGTCAATTTCCTTATTCCCAAGGGTGTTAGTCATTTGGATTTGCACTTGGTATATTGTGTATTCATATCTTTGCCCATTTTTAGAGTCTGTGTTTTGCCTTTTTTCCTGACAGTTTGTAAGAACTTTGTGAGTATTACTGAAATGAACTCATGGCCTGCTATTTGCATTTTCATGTTTTCCAGATATATCACATCTGTCTTTCTTGGTATATCTTTTTTTGCATATAGATGGTTTTAATTTCATTTAATAAATTCTGAATTTCTAGATACTCTAGGTGTCTAGCGTTGCACATGAACTATCTAGATTTTCTTGCACTATTGCCAGAAAACAATCAATATTTTAATTCAACTGGTGTTCATTTTTGTAAATAGTGACAGACAGACAGGGATCCCGTTTTAGTGCCTCCTAGGTCAATGCATTGCTGTTTCAGCGCTGAATATGAAATTTGCTAGTCTTTTCCCATTGAATGCCTCTACCACAATTGTTGTGTTAACATTATTATTTTGACAAGGTATTCAGAATCTGATGCTTATCGGACTGAGCTACCCAAGTGCCCCTCAATATCTTTATTCTTAACAACTGATTCTCTTTCTCTATTAACTTGTTTTGTCAAAAGTGAGAAAGACCAAGAAATATGTAGAAAAGTCCGTGATTTGTCTTCATCTTCCCTTCCATGCATTTCTGCCTTTTAATGTCTATTTCTCCTCTTTGCTTCCTGAGAACCTTCTTTCTACTTCTTCCCACCCTCCACTGGTATCACTCCAGCCTTCTGTCAAGCCCACCTTTCTTAATTCCTCTCAAATTAGTCATGTCCTAATACCTTTCTATATGTTTTCCTATCATGAACTAGGTTGATATATAATTTTGTACTCCATTATAATTTTTACAGTGATCCCCAAAAGTAGGTATTATTATTATTATCAATGTTACTGAAGAGGCTATACAACCTGTCCAAGAACCAAAAAATGCCAAAAAATGGTAAAGCCTATATTCAAACACAGACATTCTGATCATAAATGTCATGTGTTTTTTGCTGTCCTTTATTTGTAAATGACTGTTTTGTTTGATTGACTAATCTGAGTTAGGGTGACAGTGATTAAGAATCAGTAGATAATTTTCCAAAGTTTATCATGTCAAATGCTTTTTCTACATCGATTGAGAAGACCATGTGGTTCTTCTCTCATTGATTTGTTCTGTTACATTGATTGATTTGTGAATGTTGAACCACCCTTGCAACCCATGGGTAAATCCCACCTGGTCATGGTGGATAATCTTTTTAATGTACTGTTGGATCCAGTTAGTGAGGATCTTGTTGAGAATCTTGGCATCCATGTTTATCAGGGATATTGGTCTGAAATTCTCCTTTTCGGTGGGGTCTTTGCCTGGTTTGGGGATCAAGGTAATGCTGGCTTCATAAAAAAGGTCTGGAAGTTTTCCTTCTGCTTCCATTTTTTGAAACAGCCTCAGGAGAATAGGTATTATTTCTTCTTTGAAAGTTTGTTAGAATTCCCCAGGGAACCCATCAGGTCCAGGGCTCTTGGTTTTGGGGAGGTTTTTGATCACTCCTTCAGTCTTGTTACTAGATATTGGTCTATTCAGGTTGTCAGTTTCTTCCTAATTCAGTTTTGGAAGTTTATAGGTTTCCAGGAATGCACCCATTTCATCTAGGTTGCTTAACTTATTGGCATATAACTGTTGATAATAATTTATGATGATTGTTTCTATTTCCTTGGTGTTAGTCATGATCTCTCCCTTTTCATTTATAATTTTATTAATTTGGATCTTCTCTCTTTTCTTTTGGATAAGTTCGGCCAGTGGTTTATTGATCTTACTGATTCTTTCAATAAACCAGCTTCTAGTTTCGTTGATGCATTCTACTGTATCTCTAGTTTCTATCTCATCGCTCTCAGCTCTAATCTTGATTATTTCACTTCTTGTGTATGGGGTTGGTTTAATTTGTTGTTGATGCTCCAGTTCTTTAAGGTGCAAAGTTTAACTGATTTGACTCACCATTTCATAGATTTATTTGGTCACAGAAATGAGTCTGAGTATGTGTGTGTGTGTATGAACATGTGTAAAGCAATTACTTTAGATCTCAGGAAATACTTTTTATCTCAGGACATACTTTTAAGTTATCACCTCTATCAAAAAAATATCATATTTCAAAATGAGGCAAATACGTTTAAATGTGGAAATATTTCACATGCCATAGGAGAGTGACTGAGAATCTAGAGTAAAGACCAGAGGTTAGAGTTATTATTTATAGGAATATAATGAATAATAAAGATCTATTATTTACCAGGGCCACCTAGGGTACTCAGAATGTCACTGGACATCTCAGATGTACCCTTGCTTTACAATTCTAAGTACTCAAATATTAGATACTACCTTTATTTTATGTAGAATAGCATGCACTCTTTATGGCAAGGCATCATGAACACGTGCATTTTTATTAGAATCTCCATATATAGCAAATAAAAACACAGAGTACACAGTTATATATACTTCTCAGATAAAGGACAAATGTTATTTTTAGTATAAGACTGTGCCACGCAATACTTGGGATTCATGGATACTAACAATTATCCATTTTTATCTGAATTTAAATTTAAATAGGTATCATGTACTTTATCTGGCAACTATTTTTATATATCTAACACTATACTCAAATCAGTGTTCATATTGATGTTCAAGACAATAGCAACTCCTGACAGCTACACAGGATCATCACATTGCATTAACCTTATTTTTTTTTAATGTTGCAATAGAACCCATATAACATAAAGTTTACTGTCTTAACCATTTTCAGGTATGCAGTTCAGTAGTGTTAAGTGCATTCGCATTGTGCCACCAATCTCCAGAGCTCTTTCCATCTTGCAAAACAGAAGTTCTGTACCCATTGAAGAACCTGTCATTTCCCCCTCACTGTGGCCCATCAATCAGCATTCTACTTTCAGTCTTTTTGAATTTAACTACTCTAGGAGCCTCTTATAAGTAGAATCATGAAGTATTGGGTTTTTTGTTTTTGTTTTCTGATGACTGTCTTATTTCACTAAGCATAGTGTCTTTAAGGTTTACACATATAGTAGGTGTCAGAATTTCCTACCTTTGTAAAGGCTGAATAGTATTCTACTTTTAGTTATCTCTTCACCTGTAAATAGATATTTGGATGGCTTTTACCTTTTTTGGTTATTATAAGTAATGCTTCAGAGTTGGTGTCTTGGTCCCTTTGAGCTACCATAACAAAAATCCACTGACTGGGTAGCCTATAAACAGCAGAAATGCATTTCTCACAGTTTCAGAGGCATGGTTGGGGGAGGGCTCTCTTACAAGATGCAGACTTCTCATTGTGTCCTTCCATGGTTGAAGGGGCTGGGGAGCTCTGTGGGATCTTTCTTATAAAGGCACTAATCCTGTTCATGACTATTCTACCCTCAACCTATTTACCTGCCAAAGGCCTCACCTCCTAACACCTCCCCATTAAAATTCTAACATTTAAATATTGGGAGATCATAATAATTTAGACCATAGTTTTGATTTTTCCTCAGGCTCTTCTTCTTATCCTATAAATGGCCATTTTCTCCCTGTATTGTCTGTCTACTAAGTAAATCTGTATCCTCACTGTCTTTCTTATTAAAACACCAGTCACATTAAGCTAGGGCCAAACTCATTTAAATTCAATGATCTCTTTAAAGACCATATCCAGATACAATCACTTTCTGAGCTACTAGGAGTTAGGAATTTGGAGGGACATAATTCTGTTAGTAATAGGTATAAAACCTAAAGTGAAATTCCTAGATCATATGGAAATTTTTTTTTGAAAAAAAATTTTTTTTGAGGAAACTCCATACTGGTTTTCATAGTAACTACCCCTTTTTTATATATCTATCTAACAATAGTGCATAAGGATTTGCTTTTCTCCACATCCTTCACCACACTTGTTATTTCTTTTTTTGATAGTAGCCATCATAGTGGGTGTGAGGTGCTATCTCACTGTGGTTTTGACTTACATTTCCCTAATCTTGAAAATCTTTTCATGAACTTATAGGCCATTTCTGTATCGTATTGCAAAAATGTCTATTTGTGTCCTTTGCCCATCTTTTGTTTTTATTTTACTTACTTATTTTTTAAAGATTTTATTTATTTATTTGTCAGAAAGAGATACAATTAACACAAGCAGGAGGAGCAACAGGCAGAGGGAGAAGCAGACTCCCTGCTGAGCAAGGATCCTAATGCAGGGCTTGATCCCAGGACTCTGGGATCATGACCTGAGCTGAAGGCAGACACTTAACACACTGTGACCTTTTTTTTTTTTAAATTGGATTGTTTTGTTGTCGAATTGAAGGAGTTTTTTTATGTGTTCTGGATATTAAACCTTTATCAATATATGATATGTAAATATTTTCTATCATTCTGTAGTCTGCCTTTCACTCTATTGATTATGTCCTTTATGCACAAAAGTTTTCAATTTTGATGGATTCACTTTTTCTATGTTAATTTTTGCTGCCTGAGCTTTTCCTGTCATATCAAGGAATTCATTTCCACGTCCTATAGCATGAAGACTTTCCCCTGTTTTCTTCTAAAAGTTGTATAGTTGTAGCTCTTACATTTAAGTTTTTGACTCATTTTGAGTCAAGTTTTGTATATGGTATAAACTATGTGTACACTTCATTGTGTTGCTTATGAATTTGCAATTTCCCTAAAAGCATTTGTTAAAAAGACTCTCCTTTCCCTGTTGAATGATCTTGGCATCTTTGCCAAAGATCTTTTGACCATTTAGATGAGAGCTTATTACTGGATTCCCTGTTCTTCCCATTGACCTATAGGTCTGTCTTTGTTCGAGGACTATATTGCTTTTAGTACTGTTGTTTTATGATAAGTTTCAAAATCAGGAACTGTTTGAACTCCAACTTCATTCTTTTTCCAGGTTGTCCTGGCTATCCTTGTTCTCTTGAGATTGCATATGAATTTTAGGATAGCTGTTTTTATTTCTGTAAAAAAAATGCATTGGGACTTTCATAGAGATCACATAAGTCTACTTTTTGATGGATAGTTATTCTGTTCTTACTCCAATACAGTTCTTAGTATTTAGAGTCATTTCTAATTTTATTAGTTTGAATATTATCTCTCCGTGGGAGGTAATGTTAAAGACGCTACCGGGCAGCAAAAAGCAGCACTTCTGAGACAGGAGAGCATAAAGAGAAGGAATGAAAACCTTAATTTACAAGTAACAAAAGTTTAAAAAAAAAGTGGAGATATATGTATGTATGTATGTGAAAGTCCATGCAACCTACTTGACCTGTTTGGCACTCAAACACAACGCCCAACAAATGCAGAATACCCAAGGACGCAGGAAATACTCATTGAGATAAACCACATTCAAGACCATAAAACAGGTCTCAAGAAATTTTATAAAAACAGCTTAGGGGCACCTGGGCGGCACCATCAGTGAAGTGCCCCTCTTCCCTCTATCTCAGGGTCTTGGGACTGAGCCCTGAGTCAAGCTCTGGGCTCAGGGCAGAGTCCACTAGGACTCTCTCTTTCCCCTACCCTTCCCCCCTCCCCCGCTCATGTGTGCTCTTTCTCTAAAACAATTTTTTTTTTTAAATTAAAATGGTTGAGAGTGGGAGGGGTGGGAAGAGAAGCCGGCGGGGGGCGGGGAGCGGGAGGAGCCCGAGATGCTGCCCGCCCTCCCAAGGCCAGCCTAGCTCAGCCGCCGCCGCACGGAGAAGCCAAGCGCCCTGAGCCTAGGCGCGCGTCAGCCGGGCTGCGGGGGGCTCAGAGCGCAGCGCTAGCAGCGAGTAGCGCCTCCAGCAGCGCCCGAGCGCGCTCTCTTGGCGGCCGGGAGACGGCAGGCCAGTCCAGGGAGGCGGCGAGCGCGGTGCCCAGGGGCCCGCCCCGGGCAAGCAGGATTAGCATCGAGATCCCCGCGGGACTGACGGAGCTGCCGCAGGGCTTCACGGTGGACGTGGCGAGGCACCAGCCTGCGGACCCGCTGGAGTTCGCGCTGCCGCACTTCACGCGTCTGCACCAGCAGAAGGAGGGCAAAGGCGCCGCGTACTTTGGCCATGAGGGCGGGACCTGGGGGGGCGCGGGCACCGCCGCTGGGGACTGCATGCCCAGTAGGGGGGTCAACTTCGCGGAGGAGCCCATGCACACCCACTCAGAATGGCGAGGAGGAGAAGGCGGCTGCGGACGCCAGGGAATTCAAGGCCCTGGTGATAAACCTATTCACCGGGGCGCCTTGTTGGCTCCGTGGTTTAAAGCCTCCTGCCTTTGGCCCAGGTCCTGATCTCCTGGTCCTGGGACCCAGCCCTGCATCTGGCTCTCTGCTCAGCAGGGAGCCTGTTTTCCTCCCTCTCTCTGCCTGCCTCTCTGCCTACTTCTGATCTCTGTCAAAGAAATAAGTAAATAAAATCTTTTTTAAAAACCCTAAATATTCTTGGTGTTCATTAGTACCCCATGCGTCTCCATTTTATTTTTACTTATTTAATTTAAAGAATTGATTGATTGATTGATTGATTGATTTGACAGAGAGAGACCGTGAGAGAGGGAGCACAAGCAGGGAAAGTGGGAGAGGGCGAAGCAAATTTCCTGCTGAGCAGGGAGCCCCATGCAGGGCTTGATCCCAAGACCCTGGCATCAGGACCCCAGCAGAAAGCAGATGCTTAACCATGGAGCCACCCAGGTGCCCCACTACCTAACCTATTAAGTAAGTTTTATTAATCAACACGTTTTGGGGTCTGCCTTCTGTGTGTTAACACGAACACATTGTGCTTTCTTTTGCTCTTTCGTGATCACTGAGGATGTTATGAATCTTTTCATGTGTTTATTGGCTGATTTTTTTTTCTCTTTGGGATATTTCTGTTCAAGTATTTTCATTGTTTTTAAGTTACCTACCCTTCTCTATTTATTGATTCATAGTTATCCTATATATTTTTGTGTACAGTTACTTAGTTGGTATATCGGTATAGCCTTTCATAGTTTTAGTCTTGTCATTTGGTGGCCAAGAAGTTGGTTTTTTTTTTTTTAACCTTTTAATGAGTAGAGTACGACTTGCCAACCTTTCTTATGCTTCATGTTTTTGGTGTCTTGTTCAACTAATCTTTGCCACCTCCCCCAGATCGTAAAAATATTTTCCTATTTTACCTTCTAGAAAATTTGTGATGTCATCTTTCATATTTAGTCTACATCAGTCTGGAATTGAGTTTTAGGCAATTTTGTTCCATGTGGATACTCAACTGGTTTAGCACTGCTTTGTCAACGTCGGCCCTTTTTTGTTTGTCTGTTTTCTCTGGTCATTACAATAGACTTTTTGTAGTAAATCCAATCCCATCGGATTCTCCTCTCACTCTCTTTCTCCCTCACTCTTGCTCTCACTTTATTCTTCAAATTTCCTGGGTAATTACTAGTCCTTTTCATGTCCATGGAAATATAAGAACTGGCTTCTCAATGTACACAGGCACTTGCTAGATATGAAACTGGGATTGCATTGCATCTCTAAATCAAGATGGGGTAAATTGGAACTTTACAATACCGATGATCAAATCTATGAACCTGTTCTATGAACATATGTAACATATTACCGTATTTGACATCCCATTTATTTAGATCATAAATTCCCCTTAGTGATATTTTATGGTTTTCTGTGTGGAGACTTTCTGTGTAGAGATTGTATAAAGTCTTTGGAGAGATTTAAGTCCTAGTTTTGGTGCTCTCATAAATATGATTTTCAAAGTTTGTTTGTATTTCACAGAATTCCAGTGAATTTTTCTTAATTTATAACTTATATCCTATGACCTTGATTAATTCACTTCCTGATTCTAATACTTTGTACATTCTTTTAGAATATCTTTCTATTCAAATTTCACTCATTGTATCCAGTTGTTATACCTTTAATGTTTCCTCCATAACTTATTATACTGCCTAGGATGTCCACTTCTAGGTTTGTAGATTATTTGTTCAATTTTAGGTCTTCAGTATTACAAAATTTTATGTCTGCTTGGTGAGCTTATTATTTTTCTCTTAAAAGCAGCACATCATTATGTGTGTGTGTGTGTGTATTGATGCAATCTAACAGATTTAATCTTTTTTTTAAAAGATTTTATTTATTTGACTGACAAAGATCACAAGTAGACAGAGAGGCAGGCAGGGGGGGGGGGAAGCAGGCTCCCTACTGAGCAGAGAGCCCCATGCGGGGCTTGATCCCAGGACCCTGAGATCATGGCCTGAGCCGAAGGCAGAGGCTTAACCCACTGAGCCACCCAGGCGCCCCCAGATTTAATCTTTTAATTAGAGTATACAACCCATTTACATTTCGTGAAATTACTGAGCCCCTAAATTTTTGTCCATTGTCTTGCAATTTTTTTGCTTCATCACTTTTTATGTCCCTTTTTAAAAAATACATTTTTTTCCTTTGTATCTTTAAAATGCTGATAAATGCTATCAGCCTCTAAATCTCTGGTCACTTAAAGTACATACAAAATGAGAGATGAGAATGTAGATTTACAAAGAATAACCATTTAGTTTTTATAGATCCTTCTTTTAAAACACTAGAGAATTGACATTCAAAAAATGAAACAAATTCAGAAGGAAGGAGTAGGATGAAAGTCACCTTCATCACCACATAAACAGATATTAAAAAGCAAAAAGACCTGTAAACTCCAAAAAGATGCGAACTGTTTTCCAAAAGATGGCAGATGACTTTAGGCAACAATAACTTTCATGGAGATTTAGGAGGTAGAGGCGGTAGAGTTGTTCAGTAGGCACCAAAAGCATGCGAATAACCTTGTAATGAAAGGGAGGAAGACTGAGATTCTAAGCAAAAATGTTTTATTAGAAAAAAAAAATATATATATATAAAACATAAAAACTACCCCAGTCCTAAACCCCAGCACCTGGGAGCATGACCTTATTTGGAAATAGGGTCCCTGTCGATGTAACTAGCTAGGATAAGGTCATATTTGAGTAGGGTGGGCCCCTAATTCAGTAGGACTTGTGTCCTTCTACGAAGGGAAACTTGGGATACACAGATATGCACTGAGGGAGAATACCATGTGAAGAAGCCCAAAGCCAGGACAATACTTCAAGCTGGGAGAGAGGCCTGGAACAGATCCTTCCTTAATACCTTCCAAAGGAGCATGGCCTACCAACACTGTAGCCTCTAGAACTGTGAGACTGTCCATTTCTGTTGTTTAAGCCACTAGGTTTGTGGTATCTTGTTATAGCAGCCCTAGAAAACTAATACAAACCTCGTTAGAGGAAAAGAAACCAACCATAAGCACATGGGGAATTGAAAAAAAAAAAATATATATATATATATATATATATATATATATATATATAACTGTTTAAAACATTGAAAAGGAACACACATTTGTGAACCCTGTGAAAAGGAAAACAGCAAACAAACAAACTGAGCCCCAGGATTCACTCAGCTTTGCACCTGGAGGAGTTCTGGATGGTGGGGGTATGGAGGAGATTCCAATGCAACGATGGGAGTCTCCCTGGTGTGAGGAAAGAGAAATTGGAATTCAGGAAGGCTGGAGTGATGACAAGGTCATGGGTTCCAGAAAGAAGGAAGTCAAGTAGAAAATACACACTGTGGAAATACACACAGTGTGGAAATACACACTGGAGTCCTCTTGAGTCCGTGCTCAAAAGGAAGCCGTGTGTGTATAAGAAAATGCCCCAGATTCCAACAAAGAGTAAAGAGAACTGAACCGGATGGTTCCCAAGACTCATACAAGGCTAGAGGTCATTGGAGTTCCAACCAGCCAGAGTGAAGAGTTCTTCGGGATAAGTCAGAATATTCAGTAGAGACCCAGTAAGGATCATGAGTTAGTAGCGGGACTCAATGATCCCTAAAATAAAGGTGACTCTACAGATTCCTTAAACAAGTTGAAGAACAATTTTAGAAAGAGTCAGAATGACCTCCTTATATCTCACTGCCCATGTGACAGCCAATAATAGAAGGAAGATAGATAGCATCCTACAAAGAACTCCGTTCATGGAAAGGAAGGCAGTTGAAAAGGGAAGAAGGAACAGACGGGAAAAAGAAAACATGACTAGCGAGGTGGTAGACTTCAACTGAAACATTTCAACAATTACATTAAGAATTAGCTATTAATATTCTATTTAAATAAAAGACCTAAATATGTCAGTGAAAAATAAACTTTAAATAGAAGGATGCAGAGGATAATATAGATTTTGTGAAAAGAAAAATTATGAACAGGGCTGTACCGTACACATACACTAATCCTAAAAGGCTGAATTTAATAGGTCTTGACAATAGACAGTAGAAAGACAACACGTATAATGAACAGAGAAAGACAAGTCAGAACAACAAAGGATCCATTTAGAAAGACACTGCCATCGTAAAGGTGTCTGGATCATAATTGGAAAGCTTCAAAGTCCATGAAGCAAAAACATCCTGAAAAAAAAAAAGAAATTGACAAATCCACAATTCAATTGGGAGAATTCAACACCCATCTGTCAATAACTCATAGAACAAGCAGATAGAAAAATGGGAAGTCAATAGACCCAAAAATCCATTCAACCTACTTGACCTGTTTGGCACTGGAACACAACGCCCAACAAATGCAGAATGCCCAAGGACGCAGGAAAGACACATTCAAGCCCATAAAACAAGTCTCAAGAAATTTTCTTTAAAAGGTTTTATTTATTTGAGAGAGAATGAGTGAGAGAGAGCATGAGAGAGGAGAAGGTCAGAGGGAGAAGCGGCCTCCCCAAGGAGCTGGGAGCCCGATGCTGGAGGAGATCCTGGAAGTCCGGGGTCATGACCTGAGCCCAAGGCAGTCGCTCAACCAACTGAGCCACGCAGGCGCCCGTCTCCAGAAATTTTTTTAAAAAACAGCTTGGGGGCACCTGGGCGGACCCTCAGTGAAGGGCCCATCTCCTGGTTCTGGCTCAGGTCCTGATCTCAGGCTCTTGGGATTGAGCCCTGAGGCAAGCTCTGTGCTCCGGGCAGAGTCCACTCGGACTCTCTCTTTGCCCTGCCCTTCCCGCCTCCCCCACTCACCTGTGCTCTTTCCCTAAAACAAAAAAAATCCTTCACAAAAATGAACAATGAGGCCAACTTAACTCTAATACCATACTCTACTAGCAAAACTGGTGAAGAAATTTTAAGGAAAAAAAAATAGCCAAATGTCCCCCCAGAAACAGACTCAGATACCCTTAACATACATTAACAAATTGAAATTAGAAGTGGTCCCAACATTTGCCTATGTTTTCTGAAAACTGTTACAAAACTGGTATGATTTCTCTCTCAAATATGTGATAGAATTCACAACTCAAGCCTTCTTGGGCCTGGAGTTTTATTTATAGGAAGGTTTTCCATCATAAATTCAATTTCTTTAAGAGATATAGGGCTATTCACATTTTTCTTTTCTTCTGATAATTTTATAACTTGTACTTAAGAAAATTTTCATTTTAGTTGAATAATTTATTAGCATTATATTTATAACATCATTTATTACGCTTTTAAAAATTTAGAGACTCTCTAGTAATATCCCCCTTTTTATTCTGGATAAAGTGATTTTTCCCCTCTTTTATCCTGATCAATATTGCTAGCAGTTTATCAATTTAATCTTTTGGAAGACCCAGCTTTTGGCTTTGCTGACTGAATCAGTCAGGGTTCAGTCAGGAAACAGAAACCACAGAAGCTTTAGGAACAGGGAAAATGTAACGTAAAGAATTATTAGCGAGTAAAGCTGATCAACGACGACAAGGAGTTAAAGAGGAGTTAAGGCTACACCATCCAGTATGGGAGTCACTAGCCACTCGAAGTGGCTTCGAACACTTGAGACTTAGCTAGTTGGAATAGAGATGTGCTGTCAGAATAAAATATACACTGGATTTCAAAAGACTTCATATTAAAAAGAGGTTAAAATAGCTTAAAATTTTAATAGTTTTATATGGAAAGGAAAATATTTTGATATACTGCATTAAATAAAAATATGTATTTTTAAAAATAAAATATATTATTAAAATTTTTAAAAAAAATGAACAATGGTTGAGAGTGGGAGGGGTGGGGAGAGAAGCGGGCCCTGGCGAGCGGGAGGAGCCCGAGATGCTGCCCGCCCTCCGGGGCAGCGCTCGCACAGCCGGCGCCGCTGCAGCGAGCAGGGGAGCGCCAGGAGCGGCAGCGCGTGCCAGCAGGGCCTCCGGGGCCCAGAGCGCCGCGCTAGCAGCGAGTAGCGCCTCCAGCGCCCTTGGAGCGCGCTCCCTTGGGGGCCGCGGGGCTGCAGGCCAGTGCAGGGAGGCGGCGAGGGCGGCGCCCAGGCGCCCACCGCGGGGCAGGCAGGATGTGCACGGAGATCCCCGCGGGACTGACGGAGCTGCTGCAGGGCTTCACCGTGGAGGTGGCGAGGCACCAGCCTGCGGACCTGCCGGAGTTCGCGCTGCCACACTGCACGCGCCTGCAGCAGGAGCTCCAGGGCAAAGGCGCCGCGTACTTTGGCCAGGAGGGCGGGACCTGTGGAGGCGCGGCCGCTCATATCTAATCTTCACAAAGGGAGAATTGCCGGTGCCACCAGCCGGCTTCTCAGGCCCTGGCGCCTTGGGGGAAGGAGCTGACGACAGTGGTTGGGACAAGGAAGGCTAATTTCACCAGGAGGACCCAGCGGGGCCTCTCCCCCGCTGACCGCCAGGGGGCGTGCCGGCTGGCGGGAGCAGAGCCTTGGACACGTGACCACCGGCCGCCTTTAAGACCGCTGGCCCTGGCGGCGGTTACCTTGGGGCGGGGCTTGGGTGACAAGGGCGGGCAGGGAGCACGTGGAGGAGAAAGCAGTGGCTGCCAGAGGAGTCCAGGCCGTGGGAGGGCAGGGCCTTTGAGGCGTCTGAGGGCGCACTCTGTGAGTCGGGGTTGGGGGTCCTGGTGTGGGAGGGCCTGGTGCCCCGCGGGGGGTTGGGAGCGCTGGCCGCACCCAGGAAGGGGCCCGAGGCCCGGGCGGCCTCAGAGAGACCTAAGCTGGAGGAAGGAGCCGCGCCTCCGTGTTGTGTCCCCTTCCCCTCCCCCACAGACCCCCACACGTTCCTCCCCTCCCCTGGGCCCCGGCATCAGATGTGCTGGCAAAGTTTGCAGTTGGAGCAGGCCCATACTGAAGGCCCCCAGCTGAAGAGAGTGGTTGGGACTGAGGAAGGCTAATTTCACCACGAGGGCCCCAGAGTCGCTTCTCCCTGGCAGACCGCCAGGGGGCGTGCCCCCCCCCTCCCCTGCGCCGCAGAGCCTTGGACACCTGACCACTGGCTGGCCCTCCCGCTTTTTGGGAGCTCACCCTCTTGGCAGTTAACTTGCGGCGGGGCTTGGGTGACTACCATAGGTTGGGAGCACAGGGAGGAGAAAGCAGTGGCCGCTGGAGGCTGGGGAGGTGACTGAGGGGTCCAGGCGATGGGAGGGCTGGGCCTTTGAGGCCATCAGAGGGAGCACTCTGTGAGCCAGGGGCGGGGTCCAGGTGCCGGAGGGCCTGGTGCCCCCCAGGGATTGGGGGCACTCACCCCACCCAGAAAGGGGCCCCGGGCGGCCTCAGAGAGACCTAAGCTGGAGGAAGGAGGCAGCACCTCTGCGTTGTGTCCCCCTCCCCTCCCCCACAGACCCCCACACTTTCCACTCCTCCCCTGGGCCCCCGCATCAAGATGTGCTGGCAAAGTTTACAGTCAGAGCAGGCCCCACACTCAAGGCCCTGGGCTTGAAATCTTAGCAATGCTTTTTCCACCTGGAGGAACCAATCGTTAGAGAGGTCTGCCTCTTTCCAGCGGTGTGAGCCCGCTAAGTCATTTCAACTCCCAGAGCCTGAAACTCCATTTTGTCAGAAAAAATGAATGAGAGACTATGTTAGAAGGCTGTTAAACTTGTAAACGATTGCTGCCTTTCTCAAGCCCTCTGCGGCAACTGCATTGAGTATTTTACATAGGTCATCTCAACCCCAGAATTTAGGGTTCTCACTTTTATCCTGCCTGTGAGCAAATATGCACTCTGAGAGTACAGCGACTTGCCCAAGGTCTCAGAGCAAGTGAGTGGTGGAACCAGGACTGGGTGCTAGGAGAGACCGACTGCAAAGCCCACGCTTTGATCCACTAAGCTGCTTCTTCTGTCCTTATTTACATTATAAGAATTGTTGTTAATGCCTGGGTTATCATTTTGCTTGCTTGTGGGAATATGGATATATACAAAGTGAGTTACAGGGCTCTAAAATTATTCCTGGAAAGATGAAAGGCCCTGGCATCAATATGCTTCCAATTTGGTACAGGCTTTCCCAGAAGTATGGAATTCTTTTTGTTCCTGTGGAAAGGAACCAGAGCTGATATTGCACAGTTCATTGATAGGTTCATGCACTAGGAAATTAAAATGGGAAACAGTGAACTGCTGATGGTTATGGTCAATATTTCTCTAAAGGAAACTCCACAAAGAAGAATGTCAGATGCAGGGGAATACCCACTAGAAGAAGCAGAAAAAGATGAAGAAACAGAAGTGGAAGAAGGGTGTAATCAATATGATAGAGAGCTGGAAAGTATGCAACAGGAATTAAAAGAAGATGACATGTTAGTACAGAGGAAGGCTCAGCAGGAGGGGATCAGGAGGAGAAGGAAGAGGAAGGAGAAGAGGAGGAAGGAGTGGAGGAGAAAGGGGAGGAGGGAGAAGAGGAAGAAGGAGAGGAAGGAGAAGTGGAGGAGGAAGAGGGGGGAGGAGTAGAGGAGGAAGGTGAGGAGGGAGAAGTAGAGGAAGAGGAAGGAGGGAGGAGTTGAGGAGGAAGGGGAGGAGGGAGGAGTAGAGGAGAAAGTGGAGGTGGTGGAGGAGGAAGAGGAGTTGGGGGGGAGGAGTAGAGAAGAAAGGAGAAGAGGGGGAGGAAGAGGAGGAATGGGGGAAAGGGGAAAGAGGGGAAGAGAAAGGGGAGGAGGAAGACGGGGAGGAAAGGAAAGAGGAAGAAGAGGAGGAGGAGGAAGAGGGGGAAGAAGATGGCCGAGAGGAGGAGGCTGCCAGAGAAGAAACAGAGGAAAAGGCTGGAGAAGCAGAGAGGGAGGAGGCTGCCATTCAGGAGAAACCACAGCGGAGCCTCAAGAAATCACCAAGTCCGTGACCAGTTTGGAGATACTTACACTGACTGATTCCCAGTCAGGCATGTCAGGAACTTCCCTAGTAAGTAGTAATTTTAAGTCATTCATCTATTCTTCCTTTCTTTCATTCATTCATTCTTTCAGAATCATGGAATGCTTACCATTTGCCAGGCTACGGGGAAAATACAAATAAGATACAGTCCATTCTCTTAAGGAGCTCTAGGGTGGTTAGGGAGGCAGACTGATACCTGAACACCATAAAACAGTATCCTAAGTGCAGTGATTGAGTGATGCGTGGGAGATATTTAAAAAACAAAAATGAAGGACACTTAGCCCAGGTAGGAGGATGGTCAGGGAAGGCCTCCTGGAAGAGGTGTGCAGGGGAGCTGACAGAAAGGGTTCCTAGGGGTTAGTTGGAATGCACTTGTCTTAGAACAGAGTCAGCGTGATCACAGTAGTGTAGGCTCTCCCCCCGAAGGAGAACTCAGCTGAGGTCCAAGGAGAAGTGACTGTGACTCGCCCATCCTTGGAGATGACCAGGACCACTTAGAAGAATGGTTTTGCTGTGTGGTTCTGCTCGTAGGCCACGAATAAACCTGGCACATGCATGATTCATGTTATTTAAGTACAAAATGTCCCAGGCTCCTTTTTATTTTTTTAAATTATTATTATTTTTTAAGATTTTACTTATTTATTTGACAGAGAGAGTGAGAGAGAGCACAAGCAGGGGGAGAGAGGGAGAGGGAGAAGCAGACGCCCCACTGAGGAGGCAGCCCAATGTGGGGCTCGATCCTAGGCCCCAGGATCATGACCTGAGCCAAAGGCAAACACTTAACCGACTGAGCCTGCCAGGTGCCCCCCAGGCACCTTTTTGAAACAGATCACAGTTCCAGTGTGAGGCAAACACTAAGGCTGGCTGAGTCGGAACAGAAAGAAAAGTAAAGGAGGGAATGAAGCAGCTATACACTGTATTTGGAATCCCAATCTTTTATTTCTTTTTTAAGAGAACCCTTAGCGAGTCAAAGGATGCCTTAGGATCAGAGCATTTGGAAACAAATGAGCCTTTAAGAGACTTGAGCTCAAACGAGAATTTCTTGATTTGGATCAAACGGGTTCCCAGGAACCAGAGATTAGTTTCCCTGAAACACAGCCCTCAAGCGAGCTTGGGGAGAAAATCGACCAGATGCCCCAGGATGAACCGGGACGGGAAAGGAGAGAGGAAAAAAGATGATCAGACTTAAGTGAGCGACGAGAGGAAGAATTCCAGTCCAAAGCAGAGATCCCCGAGAAAGCACTGGTGTCTACCAGCGAGGACATGTTGTTTCGAAAGGATGACCGCGCCAACGTGTATCCTTTGGTAAGGGAGTGTAACATGGTTTTTAGTGTCCTCTAGTGCATTAAAGGCATTGTTAAATAAGGGATTTTATGCATATGGAAGAAAAAATACCACCAGGAATATTCTTTTGAACTAATAATAGACTCGTATGTTTTAAAGTTCAGTTCAGCGCTCTGGAGGGACATGTGCGGCAGGAGTGCTGCCTCTGGGCCTGACATCCGGGTCGGACAGTGTTGCTCCCCAGGCAGGAAATTCCGGACGTGGTTTGTCTGTTACATAGGGTGCCCTTTCTTGTGGGAGACTCAAGGTCAGTCTCTCCCTCTCCTCCCCATCCCCCTTCTTTCTCACTTCCTCCTCCTGCTCCTCCATTCCTTTCCCCTTTCCCTCCTCTCCTCACCTCTTCTGCCTTAGATGGCTTGATACCTCTTCACAAGCTCCTAAATCCATTATGGGCTCCTAAAACTGCGCGTTCGGAGATGGACCAGAAAGCAAAAGGTATGAAAAAGTGAAAGCCACTGAGAAAGGCACCAGGGGGTCGACTGGCATCTGCCTTTGCCACACAAATGTTACCATTGACCAAGAGAAGGACGAGGAGGAGAGTTTTTCCCTTCTCCCTCCATGTGCCACTGAATCAGCTCCCCTTTTCCCTGTAGATTCTGCCTTTGGAAGATTTGTAAGCGATAGGATGCACGTAAAGTGTTTGATGTAGTTCTGACACATAGTGAGCACTGGACGGCTGTTCACATCTAGATGATGATAGCGGTGGTGGTGGCAAGGATGGTAGTGATGATGAGGATGGTGGGAAACTCCTAGTGGGAGATGCAGACAACTGACAGCCTTGTTTCTGTAGACTGGGTTTACTTTGAGCAGTGGAGTTCAAGGTCAAAACTTGGGCTTGCCCAGTCTGAAAGACAGAACAAGTTTTAGAGCCCATGAAGTCTTTTGGCTTGTTTAGCCAGCTAGCACGACATCCGGGGGTTCGCTAATGAGAGCAAGTGTCCTGTGTGCCAGGGGTTTGGGTCCCCCGTTAGCCTTGGGCTCACTGCACAACTCGACTCTTCTAGACCACCTCCCTCCGCAAATTTGTTTAGCTCCTTGAGGACAACTCCTTTCTGTTCCTTTCTGTTTCCATTCCTGTATTGGTTTTTTTTCTCTCTCTTTTTTTAAAGATTTTATTTATTTGACAGAGAGAGAGAGAGAGATCACAAGTAAGCAAAGAGGCAGGCAGGGAGAGAGGGGGAAGCAGGCTCCCAGCTGAGTGGAGAGCCCGATGCGGGGCTCGATTCTAGGACCCTGACGTCATGACCTGAGCCAAAGGCAGAGGCTTAACCCACTGAGCCCCCCAGGTGCCCCCCCTTTTTTTCTTCCTGTTAAAATTAATAAGAGCTCTTAAAAAAAAAAAAAAAGAAATTAAAGCAGGGGCACCTGGGTGGCTCAGTTGGTGAAGTGTCTGAGTCTTGATTCCAGCTGGGGCTGTGATTGTGATCTCAGGGTTGTGAGCTTGAGCCCCGCATGGGACTCTGCACTGGGCATGGAGCCTGCTTGGGATTCTCTCTGCCTCTCTCCCTCTGGCTCTTCCCCCTCTAAAAACAAATAAGTTAAAATAAAAAAAATAAAAATTCAGGCAGATTCCTCTTCTCGCACAGACCACACCAAATCCATTTCCTGGAAGTGACTACCGTTCCAGTTTGGTATTACTGTATATCTTTCCAGACCTTTTCCTGGACACCTACGGACATGTCTGTGTGTGTGTACACACACGACACTCGCTAGGTTTTGTTTTCTTTACCAGTCAGATCTTCTGCATGACCACTTAGTATGTCTCAGAGGGTTTTCTGTATCAGAGCGTGTAGAACCACTTCCCCACTTTAAATTCAACCGGTGCCCTGTTATGGATGGCCATTTTCATTACTTCTGATTTGTTCTCACCCAAGGGGCTTCAACAAGTATGTTCCTGCCTCTCTCTCTGCCTGCGGCATCCCCCTTTTCCTTTGGGGTCCCTGCCTTAACCCAGAGGCCTGGAATAATTCAGAGTACTCCTGGTAAGTAGGCATAACCCTGGATACCGACTTCCACCAAGAAAACAAGGTGTCATGCATTTATGAGAAGGAATCTTTGATGATTGTCAAATGCAGTGAAATCTGCTTTGGACCCTAGCATTTTCTGTTCACGTTTGGAAGGTTGCTGTAAGAGCCAGCTAGCTCCATGATCATTCACCATGAACGGTAACACTAGTGCCCAGCATCAGCAGATACCATGTGCTTTCAATGAGTGTGAGCGCTGCTGGAGGAAGGAGGTCCTGTTAATACTGAGTGAGTCAGTTGCTAAAAGTCTCTAATCACTTAGCCATCCCTTTAGATGCTACCACATTCTATTAATTGGCCTCGGTTAATTTTTTAAACAGAATGTTTTTATTTTAAGGAATGTCTACACCCAGCATGGGACTGGAACACTCCGAGATCAAGAGGCATAGATAGGTTTTACTGACTGAGCCAGCCACACGCCCCTAATAGGACTATTTTTTGGAGCAGTTTAGATTGATAGCACATGGAATGACAAGTGCAGAGTTCCCATATACTCCCTTGTGCCCCCCACCAGGTTCCCCTTTTGTTAATATCTTCATTAGTTAGGGACGTTTGTTAGAGGTGATGAGCCCATGTTGACTGTTACTATTAACTAACATCCATATTGTACTTTAGGGTTCACAACTGATGGTGTGACATTCTCTGGGCTTCGACTAAGGTATGATGAGGTATATCCACCATTGTAGTGTCCTATAGACTTGTGTCATTGCCTTCAAATCCCTCGTGCCCCACTCTCCATCCCTGCCTTCACCTCTTCGCTCCCTGGCAACCATTTTTTCCCCCTGTCTTCATAGTTTTGCTTTTCCAGAATATCATGTAGTTGGAATCATACAATGTGAAGTCCTTTTTTTTTTAAATATTTTATGTATTTATTTGTCAGAGAGAAAGAGGGAGAAAAAACACCTGTCGGGGGAAGGGCAGAGAGAGAGAGAGAGAGAAACAGACTCCTGGCTGAGCAGGGGGCCCAATGCAAGGCTCGATCCTAGGACTCTGGGATCATGACCTGAGCCAAAGGGAGACACTTAGCCAACTGAGCCACCCAGGTGTCCCCACTGTGAAGTCTCCTTAGGTTGGCTCCTTTCACTTAGCAAAATGCATTTAAGATTTCTCCATGTCTTTTCCTGGCTTGCTAGTTCATTACATTTTATTTCTGAATAATACTCTTATTGTATGAATCCAGTTTTTATAAACTGTTTTAATCACATCCTTGATTTTTATAAAAGACTTTGCACACAAAAAATATGCATAAGTAAACTACTGTTGAATTAAAAGTAGTAGTCAGATTTATAATACCTCAAATTTTTCATTTCAGAAAATTTCTATCTTGGATTTATTCCTGGGAATATGGATTTTTTTTAAGATTTTATTTATTTATTTGACAGATGTAGATCACCAGTAGGTAGAGAGGCAGATAGAGAGAGGAAGGGAAGCAGGCTCCCTGCTGAGCAGAGAGCCCGATGTGGGGCTCGATCCCAGAACCCTGGGATCATGACCTGAGCCGATGGCGGAGGCTTTAATCCACTGACCACCCAGGCGCCCTGAATATGGAATTTTTAATCATGCTTAGGGAATTTTGTCTCTCTGTGCTTTATTCTTCCTGGGAAAATGTTATATGAGGACCAAATATAAATAGTCCCAGCTGAATAATTGCCTTTCTTAAGGAGTTCCTTAGTGACTATACTGTAACTTGACCCTTCCATATATTTTCATGAAGTAAACTGAATTTCACAATATTAAGTGCTCACTGTGTGTCAGTTACTGAGCAGTCTAGGTTCTGGGGATGAGGAGGATAGGACGTTCTTTGTGTTTACTGTTGACTTTCTTTTCTTTTTTAAGCAAGGTATAATTCACGTACCATTAAATTTACGTTCTTAAAATTTAAAATTGTGGTAAAATACACATAAAGTAAAATTTGCCATCTTTTAAAAAAAGATTTTATTTATATTTTGACAGAGAGAGACACAGCGAGAGAGGGAACACAAGCAAGGGGACTGGGAGAGGGAGAAGCAGGCTTCCCAAGGAGCAGGGAGCCTGGCAGGGGCTCGATCCCAGGATCCTGGGATCACGACCTGAACCGAAGGCAGAAACCCAATGACTGAGCCCCCCGGGCACCCCTCATCTTTATTTATTTATTTATTTATTTGAAAGGGGGTGGTGGGGAAGGGCAGAGGAGAGTCTTAAGCACACTATTCCTGGAGCCCAATGTCGGGCTGGATGCCACAGCCCTGAGATCACAACCTGAGCCAAAGCCAAGAGTCAGTTGCTGATCGAACTGTGCCACCAGGCACCCCTAAAATTTACCATCTTAACCATTTTGAAGTGTACAGCGTCATCGTAGGTACATTCACACTGTGGTGCAACCAACGCCTGGAACTCATCTCGTGAAAAGGAAACTCCCTACCCATTGAACAACTCCCCGTTCCCCAGCCCTGCCCCTGGGAACCACCATTTCACTTTCTGTCTCTATGGATCCGACTCCTCTTGGGACCGTGTCTGTGGAATCCTACCGTATTTGTCTTTCTGTGACCGGTGGATTTCACTTACGTGATGTCCCCAAATCCCATCCACGTCGTAGAGCGTCCGGTCTCCTTCCTGTGGAAGCCTGAACAACACTCACATGTTGTTCATCCATTCGTCCGTCACGGGACACTTGGCTTCCTTTTACCTTCTGGTTTCTGTGAAGTATGCTGCTCTGAACATGGGCGTGTGAATGCCTCTTTGAGACCCTGCTTCCAGTTCTTTGAGCTAGGTGTCCAGAAGTGTCATTGCTGCGTGATACGCTAACTCTGCTTTCAGTGTTGGGGAGCTCTCCCTGGGGTTTTCCACAGCCGCTGCACCATTTCACATTCCCACCAAGAGTGCCCCGTGGTTCCAATTTCTCCTCATCCTGGTAAAATTGACCCCTTTAAAGCGTACCATCCATTGCTTTTTAGCATGTTCACAAGGATGTGCAGCTGTCACCACTGTCTAATTCCAGAACATTTTCATCCCCCACAAAAGAAATCCATATCCCCTATCACTCCCCGACCACCTCCCCCAGGTCCCCAGCAGCCACTGGGCTCCATTCCATCTCTATGGATTAGACGGACCCTGCACTGCGTGTGGCCCCTTTCACTCAGCGTCATGGATTTGAGGGTCCTCCACGCCCTAGCATGTGGTTGAGGACGTTCTCGAAGTGATTTCCCTCACTTTGGACTGATGATGTGAAATCCTTCCCCTCCAGAGACAGTGCCAGGGGTGCCTGGCATCACAGTTCTGGGCTCCGTGCACTCAGTGTCTTGCTGGTCTTGCCTTTGTCTTCCAGACCATGACTTGGTCTTTCGGAAGGAACAGTTCTCTTCCCGTTTCCTACATTCAGGATGAAAACCAGCGAGTCCTTCTGTACGTCTGTGCTCACACTGAGGTCATCTAGGATGTCTTCAAGAATACTCAGCACCATCTTCAGGTATGCAAGTTTTTGTTGCTTTTTAAGATTTTATTTATTTATTTATTTATTTATTTAAGAGAGCAAGCAAGAGAGAGCAATAGGGAGAAGCAGACGCCCCTGCTCAGCGGGGACCTGACGTGGGGCTGGATCCCAGGACCCTGAGATCAAAGCCTTAGCTGAAGGCAGACACCTAACTGACTGAGCCACCCAAGAGCCCCCAGACACATATTTTAATAAGGACCTTCCTTAAGTCAATGCCTAGGTCAAAAACATCACAGAGGATCTCCCAAAAGCCTAGTCCATACTCAGGGATCCATGCCATGTAGGTGCAGAATTTGCTCTCTAGATGTCCAGAAACACACAAGCCCAGCAAGCAGCCCTTCTTGGAGCTTAGTTGAATGTGCGGCACTGAGCACAGTGCTGATGGGAGGGAGAGGGGGCAGTTTGTGTCTGCAGAGCGAGGAAGGAGCAGCAGGCAGACGGGCTGAGAAATAGGGACCATGCCAGGCAGCTGTCCAGCCTCCTGCAGAGTCAGGTGCACCACCTGACCACCCATCCATCCATCCATCCGTCCATCCATTTGTTCATTGATTCCACAGGTATTTATCAGAACCTCTTTGTTTCAGATTCTGGGTCTGTAGTCATGAACAAAACAGATCTAGCCCCCCCCATGGAGCTTATAGTCTCATAAATACACAACTACGAATTACAACAAGCACTCCAAAGGAAATGTGGGCTGCTGCAGGAGAGAGATCAGGAGTGAGAGATGGCCCTCCAGTTGGTTGCGCCGGCAAACATACCCTTGGTGCTGAGATCTGACTGACTGAGGAGAATGAACCAACCAGGGGCAGTTTGGGGAGAAGCAGTCCAGACCCAGGGAGCTCCAGGTTTGCAGGCTGGTATGACTGACACGGAGTGAGCAAGGGAAGAGGAAGGAGGAAAGAAGTGGGCTATTCCCTGGCAGGGAGCACTAGCATCTTGCTTGTTTCCAGAAGGTTCCCGAGTTACTGGGAAAGGATTGTGGGGGGATGGGAATGAAAGCAGAGAGACCAGCGGAGAGGCTTTTGCTCCAGATCTGCTCAGTGGCCTGAGTAGACACTGTTTAAGGGAGATGAGGCCAGCAGGGCTTCAAGGGAGCTGGAGGTGGGATAGAACCGCAACATTTATTCCCCACCTGGGTTCAGAGTTGGGCACATGCCTAGATCTGTAGGGAGCCCCTGTCCTTGGGGGAGTGTGGCTTACCCTTCGGGGGTTTTGGGGGAGAGAAAATCGGAAAACCACTGGTTATGGAGAAATGCCAGGGAAAGGCCATAGGAGTGGAATTGTCAGCCCGATGAACCTGGAAGGGGAGCTTAGTTCTCTGTGGGGCTCCAGCCTCTCTGGCCATCCTGAATGTTTCCGAGCATTTTCTCTGCATTTCTGCAGGCCACGCTAACGTGATCTCCTGCCTCTGCATCAGTGAAGACAGGCGGTGGATTGCCATGGCCAACAAAGGGCCCCACTGCCTGATAATCATCTGGGACTCCTTCACAGGGTAGGCATGGCACAAGCCTGTTTTTCCCTACTCAGTGTAGCGTATCTGCAACAAAGGAGAAATGCCGGTCTGGGCATGCAGAAGCCAGCGGTGGGATGCCGGGTGAGGGTGAAGCGGCCTGGGGAGGCTGGCCGTCCTGTTGCCTTGAGGCCCGGTCAAGTGACATTACCTCGTGAATTTCCCCAGTTACAATTCTTGGCTCTTTAGGCCTAGAAACTTGGTGTGGTGATGTCCCAGAGTAGATGAGGGAGGTTAACACTAACCCAGCTTGGAGGCCCAGAGAAGTGAAGTGATTTTCCCCATCTACAAAAAAAGAGGCTGATCATACCCACTGTTTTAGTTTCCTTGGGCTGCTCTAAGAAATTACCACACGCTGGGGCACCTGAGGGCTGAACAGGTTAAAGCCTCTGCCTTTGGCTCAGGTCATGACCCCAGCGTCCTGGGATCCAGCCCCGCAATTGGCTCTCTGCTCAGCAGGGATCCTGCTTTCCTCTCTCTCTCTGCCTGTCTCTCTGACTACTTGTGTGTTCTCTGTCCATCAAATAAATAATTAAAATGTTAAAAAAAAATTACCACATGCTGAGGGGCTTAAAATAACAGAAAGTTATTCCCTCACAGTTCACGAGGCTGGAAGTCTGAAATTAGGGTGCCCAAAGGGGTGGTTCCTTCTGGGGCTCTGAGGGAGAACCTGCTCCAGGCCTCTCTCTCAGGTGCTGGTAGTGGCTGGCAGCCCGTGGTGTTCCTTGGCTGGTAGACTAATCACTCTAATCTCTGCCTCTGTCTTCACGTGGCGTTGTCCCCTGTGTGTCTGTTTGTGTCTGCACTTCTCTGAGCTCAGCAGTCATTGGTTTTAGGATCCATCCTAATCCACCCTCATCTGAACTAACACATGGGCAAGGACCCTATTCCCATATAACGCTCACATCCTGAGGCTCTGGGTGGACCTGACTTCTGAGGAGGCCCTCAACACACTGCACTTACCTTACAGGACTGTCAGGAAGCCCAGTAGCGCACAGTACATGGCCCATGATAGATGTTCATGTGCGTTTTCTTTCTTCATTCCTGGTCCTAGAGGCAGAGTGCAGTGCTAGATTAATTGATAAGATTGTGAGGCCCTGGTTGGCTTGTGGGGGTGGTGACATGGGGGTGGATGAGTCCAGTTGGGGACGATTAGGAAGAAGTTGTTTAAAGCTCTAGGGTGTTCTGGAATGTTAGGTTGAACGTTCTAATATACAGGTCCCCCAGATGACTGGTGACCTCCTAGGGCCCTGTTACTTAATCCTGGTCCTCATCTTACTAGACGTCTCAGTGGCATTTGACCCTTGTCATTTCCTTGGCTTCTCTGATACCACATCCTCTTGGTTTTCATCTGCGTTCTGAGACTCTGCTTCCTCTGGCCCAAGATGGTGAGGAGGACGCGGCTGGTCCTTTTCTCCAGCCAGGAGGGAACAGACCTGGGGTGGTAACCACACCATCGTCATCTCCCTAACCACCTCATCATTCCTCTTTTCATGGATGAGGAAGCTGCTGGAGAACATTCCACCGGGATGTCCCGGGGACATCTCCTGCTAAAATGTCCCCAAGCCCTGTTGCACCTCCTCCCGGAGGCCTTCTGAACCCGCCTCTGCTGGCCCTGCCCACCCACTCCCGCCTGGCCAGCCTCCTGCTCTGCAGCTTCACTCTGCAACCCAACCTCAAGGATGGCGATTTAGAATACACATAACATGAAATTGACCATCTTCACGTTTTTAGAAAAGATTTCCTTATCATTTATTTAAGAGCAAGAGAGTATGAGTCGGGGAAGGGCAGAGGGAGAGGGAAGGAAAATCCTCAAGCAGACTCCTCGCTGAGTGCAGAGCCCAACATGGGGCTCGATCCCGGGACCCTGAGATCATGACCTGCACCGAAACCAAGAGCCAGCCGCTCTACCAACTGGGACATGCAGGCCCCCCATTGTAAAAAATATATATTTCTTTAATTTAAAGGTTTTATTATCTGCTGGAGGCAGAGGCTTTAACCCACTAAGCCACCCAGGCGCCCCAAAATATGATTTGTAAACGTCTAATTTGGTGGCATTAATTACATTCACAATGTTGTGCGACCACCGGCACTATTTCCGGAACATTTTCATCACCCCAAACAGAAACTCTGTGACAGTGAGCTCCCCATTCTCCTTCCTCTCGACCCCTCATCAACTTTCTGTCTCTATAGGGTTGCCTGACATCATTTTATGTCCGTGAATCATACGTGGCTTTTTATGTCTGGTTTTTCTCTCAGCATAACGTTTTCAGAGTTCTCCCGTGGTGTGGCATCAGTTTTCAAGATTCTATCACATGGATATACTGATTCTGCTTATCTACTCATCTGTTTATTTTTAATAATCTTTTAATTGAAAGCTAACGTCTCCTCTGGCCACCATCTCCAATCTTTGCCCTCTTCCTGGAGGGAGTCCATTTGGTGTGTTTCCTTCCAGAACATTTGCTGTTGTCCTAAATACAGATACATGGACATCAGCGTGTAGCATCGTGTGGTTGTTTTCCACAGCATTTTGAGTGTGACCTTTTCCCATAGGCAAAATCTGTTTATGTTACTCCCCTGCTGAACACCCTTCAGAGGCTGCCTCTTGCCGACCCAGCCTGGGATAGAGGGAAAAACGCATCTTGCATCCTAGTCACGGGAACTCGTCCCCCAGCAAGTGGAATTCCCCTTCCGTGTGCCTGGCTGTCCCTTGGGGCTGTCACATGCTTCCAGCTGCAAGTAGTGGGATATCCGACTTACACATGAGGGAAAGTTGTTCTATCTGGTGACAGAGTCCACAGGAGGAAGGGTGGGCCCGTCACATGTGTCTCTTCTCTGAAACTGTTGCCGATAGCTCCCCTTCCCCAGGCGCGGCTGGCCCCCTAAAAAGGCTTTATTCTTTGCTTTTTTCTTTTCTTTTCTTTTTTTCTAAGATTTTATTTTTTTATTTGACAAAATAGAGAGCAAAAGTAGGCAGAGAGGCAGGCGGGGGGGGGGGGGAAGCAGAGTTCCTGCCGAGTAAGGAGCCTGATGTGGGGCTCGATCCCAGGACACTGGAATCTTGAGCAGAGCTGAAGGCTTAAGTGACTGAGCCACCCAGGTGCCCCTCTTTGCTTTTCTCTTGCTTGTAAAGCTGTCTCCCCGACTAGACTAGGGGTGAGTCTGGCAGCGATTTTTTTCTTCTTTTTAACTGCAAAGTAGAGTGTATCTGTGGTTAACAATTCAATATGTCAATACCAGTTTTATGATATAGTAAATGATGACTTTGGGACCCGGAAAAGGTTATTTGGTTTTAGAATTAATATTCACTTTATTAACGTTATAAACTAAGAACCATAGTTTTTCCTTAAGCTTCTCATTCAACTTAAAAATCTTACTCCTTTTATAAATCTAGCAGATTTTTACAGTTGCCTTTAAGGGTGTTTAGATTAATGTTTGACCCAACTCACAAATTTGATTATTAATTCCTTTTAAACATTTTTAAACTGCACTTAGAAATCGAATATATTTGGTTTTATCTCTAAGTTCTTTAGTAGTCTGATTAAAAGATAAACCCTTCATGCATACTTAGGGAATTCTTGTAAATCTAATAAATTTGACCTAACTATGGCAAATCTTAAATTCTCACAAGTATTCTAATATTGTTTATAAACCAGTGTGATTTGAATGGAAGATCACAAGTCTGAACCAATGACGGGCTTTAAATGAGAGTCACAGATTTAATCCATCAGAGGCTCTGATATGTTAAATTCTTTGAAACATCACCCATTCCTAAGCAAAATAAACAGATTCTCTTCCCACCATTATGCTTACAGACCAGGCCCGGCTGACATCACTGGCTCTCTGTTTAATTCTGGAAAGCCACAGGGATAAGATGCTTTTCTCCACTAAGGACATCACGGTGGCATTCACAGCAATGTTAGGACCGCCTTCTCTCAAATGATTTTGGGGGCTAGTTCCCAGGGGGATGAAGTCTTCTCCGGTGACAGAGAAGCAGCCAGGTCCTCAGCTGGGGCACAGACTTGGTCCCAGCCAGTTGGGGCACTGGAGTGACCTTCGAGGCCTGCCGATATTTCCTATAACAAGGGCTCTGCAATGAAAAACAACGGAGAACCACCAGCCCGTGGTCCTGGATCAGGACGTCCTACCACCCGGCCTTCACTCCCCCGACCCCCGTGCTGCCGCTCACTCACATCACTCACAGCCTTGCTTCTGTTGTGTTTCTCTGGCTCACTTAGATATTTAAGTATCTCATTTAATTCTGCATGTGACAAAGATTTTCCTGCTTCTTAGGGTTCTACATTCTTGTCAGGGACACAGTATAGTAGTGAATGAGGGAAGGAAAAGTGAGTCCTTCCTTACCCAGACACGTCTCCAGAGTCACCCTTGTTTAGTTTAGAATCTGTTCCTTTAGACTCTTCTGTGCACAGAAATGCGTGCACTCTCTCAGCTTCTGCACTTTGTGGTTTCCTCACTTGCATAGTTACCACAGGGTTGATTTATGGGAAGGGAGCCAGGCGGTCCATGCTATTCACCGTGTTGGCAGGAATCAGAAACTCTTTCCAGTATTTGGCATCACTCCAAGTTACCTTGTGGCCTTGTCAAATTGAGATATGTGTATGCAGCAGTTTTTGTCCACAAGGACACAGGGTAAAGGTTATTAGTGAATATTGTGCTACTTTTGCTTGTTCCAATTTACAGATGATGAATTATAATAAATAAGACTAAATAAGAAATGGGGACGCAATTGGGACCATTAATTTTAACGCTCAGGGTTTCCATTCTACTCCTATTGCTTACAAAGTGCTGTTGTCTTTTCTGTTTTATATTCCTACTCAGCAATTTAATATAATATAAATATTATTTATTTTTAACGTTTAGCTTAACCAGAGAAAAACAGAAAATTTGTCATAATGTAATATATTTCCATATTTTGTATTTCAGAACCATCTTACTTTTAATCCAACAAATAATCAAGAATTGGTGAGCAACCGTAAAACACAGGCAATATATTATTTGTGGGTAAGTAGAAATATTTTGATTTGTCTTAAATGTAGGGACAAGTATATGTTCATTCCCCAAGTACAGATGTTTTGGTAATGTAACAGTACAGTACCTACTTAGGAAGCAATAAATATGTATTAAAATGTTTTGATTTAATTCTAGCATTGACTTTAGTCTCATTGGAAACTAGTGTATTAAATCAGAAGCAGATAATTTAAATTTCATTTAATTTTTAAAATAATGAGGTGAATATTTATTTGAATGTATTTAACATGTTTAAAAAATACAGGGTTTTTCAAGACCTTGGTTTTTACCCCCTTTTAGAAAGGAATTAGCAAACAGATCAGCAATGTATCTACTGACACAGGGCAGAATCGTGAGATTAAAGAAACATTAAAGTTAAACATAGAATTACCACATGACCCAGCAATTCCTAAATCCAAAAGAATTTAAAACAGGCATTCAGACAAATACAAACATACAAACGTTCATAGCAGCAGTATGATTGTCAGTAACCAAAAGGTAGAAGCAAACCACCTGTCCCTCAGCTAATGAATGCATAAACAAAATGTGGTCCATCCATACAATGGACTATGATTTGGCCATGCAGAGGAACGAGGCACTGACTCCCACTACGACATGGATGAACCTCGTATACATCATGGTAAAGGAAAGAAGCCATATACAACAAGCCAGGTTCTGTATGAGTCCATCGATGTGAAATGTCCGGAAGAGAAGAGTCCATTGAGACAAAGTACAGAATGGTGGTTGTTGGGCCTGGGGGAGGGGCGTGCATGATAACTTAAAGGAGGGGTTCTTCCTTTTGGGGTGATGAAAATGTCCTGAACTAGACAGAGGGAATGGTGCCCAGCATTGTTAGCGTACTAAGTGTCCCTGAATTGTACACTTTAAAATGACTAATGGTTGGAATGCCTGGCTGGTTCCGTCAGTGGAGCACATGGCTCTTCATCTTGGAGTTGTTTGGTGTAGAGATTACTTCAAAATAAAATCGCTATTTATTTATTTATTTATTAAGAATTTATTTATTTATTTGACAGAGATCACAAGTAGTCACAAGAGGCAGAGGGGGAAGCAGGCTCCTTGCTGAGCAGGGAGCCCGATGTGGGGCTCAAACGCAGGACCCTGGGATCATGACCTGAGCCAAAGGCAGAGGCTTAACCCACTGAGCCACCCAGGCACCCCTCAAAATAAAATCTTTCTAATTAATTGAATTTAAATTTTAAAAATATTTAAAGCATAAAATCTTTTAAAAAATAATAAAATGATTAATGGTTAATTTTATGTTATGTGAACTTTACCTCAATTGGAAATGCAAAACAAAAACAAAAACACTGATTCAATCACCAATTTTCAGGGCTAGTTGTTACTTCTGGTTCTTATTGTAGCTTTAATGCCTTAGAAATGTAGCATTCAGGGGCACCTGGGTGGCTCAGTGGATTAAAGCCTCTGCCTTCGGCTCAGGTCATGATCCCAGGGTCCTGGGATCGAGCCCCGCATCGGGCTCTCTGCTCAGCAGGGAGCCTGCTTCCTCCTCTCTCTCTGCCTGCCTCTTCATCTGCTTGTGATCTCTCTCTGTCAAATAAATAAATAAAATCAAAAAAAATAAAAAAAAAAAAGAAATGTAGCATTCAGATTTTCATTTAGTACCATTTAAGGTCACAATCGTTTGTGGCTTTTTTTTTTTTTAACATATTTGCTTTTCTTTCAGAATGCTTTCAGATGTTCCTTGAGGCAGGTTCTGTTATCTGAGGAGGTTGCAAAGCTCTGACCCTGTTTAGATGCATTCCTTTTGATTTTTGTGGTTATAGTAGTTCTTTCTTTTGGAATCCAGGTCTTTTTGTAGTAGTGATTCTTTTTTTTGTACCCCTCAGTATGAAGAGGGAGATATAGTTGCTCACAGTGCCCCACGTTGAACAGAAAAAGTGAGTATGCTTCCTGCATTTTTATATGTCAGAGTTGTGGAGAGTAAATATGTGTAAGCTTAGTCACTTCGGGCTACTCTTTGTTTGTGTTGATAGTACACCATGGACAAATCATTTGACATTTTTACTTGGGTCCTTTACCGTATTGAATTGTCAGCGGAAAATAATGGAACCATTGTTCAAAATAAAATATTATGGAAAAGAAATTTGACTACCCTGAGAAAATACCCCCCAAAAAGTGATGGCTTCACTAATATATGTGTGCATATGCCAAAGAATGAAAAGTTATTTCGTAGTGATGTAATGAGTTGAACGTGAGTGGCTCATTTTTAGGCTACCGGGTTTTCAGAATAATAAAACATGATCTTAGGTATTTAGATGTTTCAGAGCCAGTATAAAGGTGGTGCGGCAGGTGTTGGAGGAAACAGGTTATCTTGCCTGCCTGCTCACCTGGAGCCATCGTCACATCTGAGGTGGACCTCGGGTCCCGTCTCCTGCCACAATTTCTGCATTTGTCACCCATGTAATCTGCCCTCAGTGAGCACCTTAGGGTGTTTCTTCTGCTTCCTTTCTTCAGTCTTGGTAGGATTTATAGAAATTTATTTTTAAGAGGGCATGCAAAAAAGAAAAAAAATTGAGATGGATGCATATAAAGATGATTCTGTCCAAACCTCTCTTTCATAAATCAAAATTATCAAACAATAAAGTCAATTCTCATTATGTGTGGCAGTTAAGTTTCACAAAGTCTCTGCAGACCTCAGCGAGTACAAAATCATTGCTCCTAGGAGAAGGACAGGATTAGGTTCCTGCCAGCCTCGGGTCATAACAGTTTCCGGGACAGATAGATACATAACCTTGTCTTATGTGTGTTTTCATTTGAAGACACCGTATTTAATACATAATGTTGATGCATTAGCACCGACTCACAGCCAGCACTCTGAAACGCATGCCTGAATGACGTTTGTCTAACTCAGGTATATTCTCTGGAAGGTCCATCACTAGACTGCCTTTCAGTACCGTGTTTGCGTTAGTTTAAACACTGCCCTCACCAACAAAAAGCACCTCAAAAACGTGACCCATGTGGCACTCAGCAGCCCCTGGAAAGACACTTATTTACAGTTTGAAAGCTGGAATAGAAGGCAGAGCATGTCCTCACTGGACTCAGCTAGGAACGTGTGCACAGGGAGAGTCAGATGTTTGCCACTCCGCATTTGCACGTGTCTGCAAACCATCATGAAAGGGCCACAAGGATTGATTTGGGGGTTATAAATTTTAGCGAGTAGGTGAGTTTGCAAATACACAACCCACAAGCCATGACAATGCCTTGTATGGAAGTAGAGCAGCTCTTAGGAAGACCTTGATGCCTTCCCTTGACCAGTTCTTGTTTTTCTGACCCTCCTGTGTTCAGGGCAGAAGAGGTGAGCCCTAGGGTCTTCTCTGTGTCGTTAGAGAAGGGGGCAGCAAACTTTCTGTATCACGTGACAAATGAAGGCATTTCTTTGATTCATTCATTCGCTGTACATTCACTGTGGGGCTCCACTCACCGCTCTGGGTTCTTTCTACACTTCGTCTCCAGGACGTTGCCAAAGAAAGATGGCTCTCGTGCCTTATTTTATGTAGCACAGATTTCATGAGGTGTCAGGTGCATGTCTGTATACAGTACTTAATTTCTACTGATGGGAAAATAGTTTATGGGAAAAGTTTGTAGTTATAAGACTGGGATAATTATTTTGTGATATCTTACAACTGGAGCACGCTTTTGCACAAGAAAGGCATTAGTTTCTTTTATCAGTCTCTGAAACCTCGGTAAGAGAAGTTGAACAGGTATAAACAAGTGGTTAAACACTTTTTCATTTGCTTGAAGCAAACAGTTTACTGAACCCCGTACACAGCCCTTCACTTGCTCCTAGCAAACCTTCAGAGGTTCAGAACGGCCTGCACCACGGCAATTCATGGGGAAGAGATTTCTTAGTGATTGGTTTTTTGATTTTATCTTTTTTCCTACTGTAAATCGGTATAATATTATAAAATATGCCATACTGACAAATGCTTTGTTTTCTATTTATCATCAACGTCATGTGTAATCTGTCTTCTGAAATGCAGACATTCAACAAGCTCATGGGAAAATTTAGCCAGTCAGTCTTTCATTTGAATTGAACACAAATACTTTCCACAACAATGGAAGGGAAGCTGGTTGTCTGGGACATCCACCGCCCACCATAGCCTACCTCCGCCTCTGTGGGCTTTCCTCAAATCAAACCTTGTAAATTGGTTCATTTTCAGAAAGAGGGCATCACTGTGCTCACTATAGTTGATCTGTAATTAACTTAATAAAAAAGCAGCTATCAGTAATTACCAAAGTATATTACAACCCTTTTGGAAGTATACACGTATTTTGTATATGCAGTGAATATTTCTGGAGAAATTCCTTATTAACTGGGAATGTTTGGTGCCTCTGAGGAAAAGATCAGAGAAGCGGGGTCAAGGATGCGGGTGGCTTCACCTCTTCTTATGATCTCATTTGTACTAATTGGTTTGCTTTTTAAAAAATTTTTTATCTTTATGAACATATAATGCATTATTAGCCCCAGGGGTACAGGTCTGTGAATCGCCAGGTTTACACACTTCACAGGACTCACCATAGCACATACCCTCCCCAATGTCTAAAACCCCACCACCCTCTCCCTATCCCCCTCCCCCAGCAACTCTCAGTTTGTTTTTTGAGATTAAGAGTCTCTTATGGTTTGTCTCCCTCCCGATCCCATCTTGTGTCATTTTTTCTTTCCTACCCCCAAACCCCCAACGTTGCATCTCCACTTCCTCATATCAGGTAGATCATATGAGAGTTGTCTTTATCCAACTGATTTATTTCGCTAAGCATAATACAACTTAGTTCCATCCATGTCGTCACAAATTGCAAGAATTCATTTCTTTTGGTGGCTGCATAGTATTCCATTGTATATATATGCCACATCTTCTTTATCCATTCATCTGTTGATGGACATCTAGGTTCTTTCCATAGTTTGGCTATTGTGGACATTGCTGCTTATAAACATTCGCATGCATGTGCCCCTTCAGATCACTACATTTGTATCTTTAGGATATATACCCAGTAGTGCAATTGCTGGGTCATAGGGTAGCTCTATTTTCAACTTTTTGAGAAACCTCCATGCTGTTTTCCAGCGTGGTTGCACCTGCATGCATTCCCACCAACAGTGTAGGAGGGTTCCCCTTTCTCCACATCCTCGCCGGCATCTGTCATTCCCTGACTTGTTAATTTTAGCCATCCTGACTGGTGTGAGGTACTATCTCATTGTGGTTTTGATTTGTATTTCCCTGATGCTGAGTGATGTGGAGCACGTTATCATGTGTCTGCTGGCCATCTGGATGTCTTCTTTGCGGAAATGTCTGTTCATGTGCTCTGCCCATTTCTTGATTGGATTATTTGTTCTTTGGGTGTGGAGTTTGCTAAGCTCTTTATAGATTTTGGATACTAGCCCTTTATCTGATATGTCGTTTGCAAATATCTTCTCCCGTTCTGTCAGTTGTCTTTTGGTTTTGTTCACTGTTTCCTTTGCTGTGCCAAAGCTTTTGATCTTGATGAAGTCCCAATAGTTCATTTTTGCCCTTGCTTCCCTTGCCTTTGGCGATGTTCCTAGGAAGAAGTTGCTGTGGCTTAGGTCGAAGAGGTTGCTGCCTGTGTTCTCCTCAAGGATTTTGATGGATTCCTTTCTCACATTGAGGTCCTCCATCCATTTTTAGTCTATTTTCATGTGTTGTGTAAGGAAATGGTCTAGTTTCATTTTTCTGCATGTGGCTGTCCAATTTTCCCAACACCATTTGTTGAAGAGGCTGTCTTTTTTCCATTGGACATTCTTTCCTGCTTTGTCCAAGATTAGTTGACCATAGAGTTGAGCGTCTATTTATGGGCTCTCTATTCTGTTCCATTGATCTATGTGTCTGTTTTTGTGCCAGTACCATACTGTCTTGATGATGACAGCTTTGTCACAGAGCTTGAAGTCTCGAATTGTGATGCCCCCAACTTTCGCTTTCTTTTTCAATATTCCTCTGGCTATTCAAGCCTTTCCTGGTTCCATATAAATTTTAGGATTATTTGTTCCATTTCTTTGAAAAAAAATGGATGGGATTTTGATAGGGATTGCATTAAATGTGTAGATTGCTTTAGGTAGCATAGACATTTTCACAATATTTGTTCTTCCAATCCATGAACATGGAACATTTTTCCATTCCTTGTGTCTTCCTCAATTTCTTTCATGAATTCTTTATAGTTTTCTGAGTATAGATCCTTGCCTCTTTGGTTCGGCTTATTCCTAGGTATCTTATGGTTTTGGGTGCAATTATAAATGGGATTGACTCTTTAATTTCTCTTTCTTCTGTCTTGTTGTTGGTGTAAAGAAATGTAACTGATTTCTGTGCATTGATTTTATATCCTGACACTTTACTGAATTCCTGTACAAGTTCTAGCAGATTTGGAGGGAGTCTTTTGGGTTTTCCACATATAGTATCATATCATGTGCAAAGAGTGATAGTTTGAATTCTTCTTTCTGATTTGGATGCCTTTAATTTCTTTTTGTTGTCTGATGGCTGAGGTTAGGACTTCTAGTACTATGTTGAATAGCAGTGGTGATAATGGACATCCCTGCTGTGTTCCTGACCTTAGCGGAAAAGCTTTCAGTTTTTCTCCATCGAGAATGATATTTGCGGTGGGTTTTTCATAGATGGCTTTGATGATATTGAGGTATGTGCCCTCTATCCCTACACTTTGAAGAGTTTGGATCAGGAAGGGATGCTGTACTTTGTCAAATGCTTTTTCAGCATCTATTGAGAGTATCATATGGTTCTTGTTCTTTCTTTTATTAAGGTATTGTATCACATTGATTGATTTGCGGATGTCGAACCGACCTTGCAGCCCTGGAATAAATCCCACTTGGTCATGGTGAATAATCCTTTGAATGTACTGTTGGAGCCTATTGGCTAGTATTTTGGTGAGACTTTTCACATCTGTGTTCAAGGATATTGGTCTGTAATTCTCTTTTTTGATGGAATCCTTGTCTGGTTTGGGGATCAAGTTAATGCTGGCCTCATAAAATGACTTTGGAAGTTTTCCTTCCATTTCTATTTTTATTTTTATTTTTTTTTGGGGGGGGAACGGTTTCAGGAGAATAGGAATTAATTCTTCTTTAAATGTTTGGTAGAATTCCCCTGGGAAACTGTCTGGCCCTGGGCTCTTGTTTGTTTGGAGATTTTTGATGACTGTTTCAATCTCCTTACTGTTTATGGGTCTGTTCAGGTTTACTATTTCTTCTGGTTTGCTTGTGGTAGTTTATATGTCTCTAGGAATGCATCTATTTCTTCCAGATTGTCAAATTTGCTGGCATAGAGTTGCTCATAATATGTTCTTATAATTGTTTGTATATCTTTGGTGTTGGTTGTGATCTCTCCTCTTTCATTCATGATTTCATTTATTTGGGTCCTTTCACTTTTCTTTTTGACAAGTCTGGCCAGGGTTTTATCAATCTTATTAACTCTTTCAAAGAACCAGCTCCTAGTTTCATTGACTTGTTCTATTGTTTTTCTGGTTTCTATTTCATTGATTTCTGCTCTGATCTTTGTGATTTCTCTTCTCCTGATGGGTTTAGGCTTTCCTTGCTGTTCTTTGTCCAGCTCCTTTAGGTGTAGGGTTAGGTTGTGCATTGGAGATCTTTCTTGTTTCTTGAGAAAGGCTTGTATCGCTAAATATTTTCCTCTCAGGACTGCTTTTGCTGTGTCCCACAGATTTTGAACCATTGTGTTTTCATTATCACTTGTTTCCATGATTTTTTTCAATTCTTCTTTAATTTCCTGGTTGACCCATTCATTCTTTAGAAGGATGCTCTTTAGTCTCCATGTATTTGGGTTCTTTCCAAATTTCCTCTTGAGATTGAGTTCTAGCTTCAGAGCATTGTGGTCTGAAAATAGGCAGGAGATTGATCCCAATCTTTTGATACCAGTTGAGACCTGATTTATGGCCCAGGATGTGATCCATTCTGGAGAATGTTCCATGTGCACTAGAGAAGAATGTGTTTTCTGTTGCTTTGGGATGGAATGTTCTGAATAGATCTGTGATGTCTATCTGGTCCAGTGGTCATTCAGGCCTTTATTTCCTTGTTGATCTTTTGCTTGGATAACCTGCCCATTTCAGTGTGGGGAGGGTTAAAGTCCCCTACTATTTTTGTATTATGGTCGATGTGTTTCTTTGATTTTGTTCTTAATTAGTTTAGATAGTTGGCTGCTCCCATGATAGAGGCATAGATATTTAAAATTGTTAGATCTTTTTGCTGGACAGACCCTTTGAGTATGATATAGTTTCCTTCCTCATCTCTTACTATAGTCTCTGGCTTAAAATCTAATTGATCTGATATAAGGATTGCCGCCCCAGCTTTCTTTTGATGTCCATTAGCATGGTACATTGTTTTCCACCCCCTCAACTTTAAATCTGGAGGTGACTTTGGGTCTAAAATGAGTTTCTCATAGACAACCTATTGATTTTTTTTTAATTTTATTTTTAAAGATTTTTATTTATTTACTTGACAGAGATCACAAGTAGGCAGAGAGGCATACAGAGAGAGAGAGGAAGGGAAGCAGGCTCCCCACTGAGCAGAGAGCCTAATGTGGGGCTTGATTCCAGGACCCTGGGATTATGACCTGAGCCGAAGGCAGAGGCTTTAACCCACTGAGCCACCCAGGTGCCCTGATTTTTTTTTTTTAATCCATTCTGATACCCTGTGTCTTTTTTTTTTTTTCCCTGTGTCTTTTGATTGGGGTATTTAGCTCATTTACATTCTGAGTAACTATTGGAGAGATATGAATTTAGTGCCATTGTATTGCCTCTACAGTGACTATTACTATATATTGTCTGTGTTCCTTTCTGGTCTACTACTTTTAGGCTCTCTCATTGCTTAGAGGACCCCTTTCAATATTTTCTGTAGAGCTGCTTTGGTGTTTACAAATTCTTTGTTTTTGTTTGTCCTGGAAGGTTTTTATCTCTCCTTCTATTTTCAATGATAGCCTAGCTGGATATAGGATTCTTGGCTGCATGTTTTTGTCATCTAGTGCTCTGAATATATCATGCCAGTTCTTTCTGGCCTGCCAGGTCTCTGTGGATAAGTCTGCTGCCAATCTAATATTTTTACCATTGTATGTTACAGACTTCTTGTCCCGTGATGCTTTAAGGATTTTCTCTTTGACTCTAAGACTCTAGACTTTCTCTAAGACTTGTAAATTTTGCTATTAGATGACAGGGTGTGGACCTATTCTTACTGATTTTGAGGGGGGTTCTCTGCACCTCCTGGATTTTGATGCTTTTTCCCTTTGCCATATTAGGGAAATTCTCTACAATAATTCTCTCCAATATACCTTCTGCTCCCCTCTCTCTTTCTTCTTCTTCTGGAATCCCAACTATTCTGACGTTGTTTCATCTTACGGTATCACTTATCTCTCAATTTCTCCCCTCGTGGTCCAGTAGTTGTTTGTCTCTCTTTTGCTTAGCTTCTTTATTCTCTGTCATTTGGTCTTCTATATCACTAATTCTCTCTTCTGCCTCATTTATCCTAGCAGTGTTCCTCCATTTTTTTATTGCAAAAAAATAATTTTTTTATTAAAAGCTTTTTAAATTTCAACTTGGTTAGATTTTAGTTTTTATTTTTCCAGAAAGGACTTTTATTTCTCCAGACAGGGTTTCTCTCGTATCTTCCATGCCTTTTCAAGCCTGGCTAGCACCTTGAGAATCATCATTCTGAACTCTAGATCTGACATATTAACAATGTCCGTATTGATTAGGTCCCTAGCCTCCGGTACTGCCTCTTGTTCTTTTTATTGTGGTGAGTTTTTCTGCCTTGTCATTTTATCCAGATAAGAATATATGAAGGAGCGAATAAAATACTAAAAGGGTGACAAAGACCCCAGGAAAATGTGCTTTAACCAAATCAGCAGAGACCCCAAATCATGGGGGGGAAGAAAGGGGGTAAAAAGTTCAGAAAAAAATTAAAAAGTAAACAAAGAATAAAAATATATATTAGACTGTTGAATAGAAAAGGGTCACCCACTTAATTTTGGGAGTATTTTGGTCTCTTAGAAGAAACTACCTCCCAAAATTTTAAAGAGTGAAAAACATATATAAGGGTAAACACAATGAAGAGATGGAATATGATTATAAAGATGAAACTTTTTTTTTTAATTTCTATAAAAGGAGTTGATAAGGATAAATTGGTTGGGAGAAAAAGGAAAAAGAAATTGGAGACAATTTGCTCAGGCTGGAGACTATAACAAAGCCCTGTGCTAGATTTAGGGTGTATTTTGATCTATTAGAAGAAGTTATAACCCCAATTTTTTTTTTAGAAGAAAAAACCCTATGTGTAAACAAAAAATAAAGTTAGATACAATGAAGGATAAAATATGACTTTAATAATGAAGTTTCCAAAAAATATTTATTTTAATGAAAGGTATTGTTAAGAGAAACTAGTTAAAAACATTAAAAGAGGAAAGGCTAAAAGTTAAAAACAATTAGAGGGAAAAAAATTTAAAAAATTTATTAACTTTGCAAGACTAAAGAATCATTTGGAGAAAGCCATGAATTCCATGCTTTGCTTTCTCCTCCTCTGGAATTCCGCTGTTCTCTTGGTACATGAACTTGGTCTTCGCTGGATTTCTTTTTGGCCTTCTGGGGGAGGGGCATATTATAGTGATTCTCAAGTGTCTTTGCCCAAGGCAGAAATGCACGGCCCTTACCAGGGGCCAGGCTAAGTAATCCGCTCGGGTTCACTATCCTTGAATGCTTTCCATAGAGTTCCAGAGGTCAGCAATGAAAATGATGGCCTCCCAATCTCTGGCCCAGAGGAGCCAAGAGCTCGGGGCCCTACTCCTCAGTGTGCCCTCGGAGAAAAGCGCTCAATCACTCCCGTTTCCCTTGCCTCCAACCTGTGACCAAGCTTCTCTGTCTCTGGCACACGGCCCTGCCTGGAGTTTTTTCCTTCCACACTAATTAGAGTCATTTTAACCGTAATTATTATGTACTTTAATTTTAAGGAAATGACATAAATAACTATATTGTTTCTTGTGATTACAAAACAACCCTTACCCATTATGAAAAGATGAAATAGAACAGAACTTTATAAAGTTTGCTGACTGGAGAGGCTGTGGGGGCTCAGAGAGGGTCATTAAAGGCCTTAGTCTCAGACGGAAAGGCGTTCACATTCCAGACGCATCCCTTCCTTGCTGAATGACTCGGGGCAAGGGACTTAACTTGGCTGAGCCTCCATTTTTCCACGTGCAAAATGGGCATGACGACACTCTCTCTCAGAGTGATTTTATGGGAATTTTTGTGAGACAAGCCACATAAAACTCTAGCACCTTGTCTGGCACAGGGGAGCTCTAGATGAAATCATCGTTATCAATATGCTTGAGAAGTTCCCGATAGGGACGGAGGACTCTGCCTCATGACAGGGACCATGCACATGTGTTTGGAGTCACTGTGCCATCTGCTTTCCAAAAGCCCTGCCTTTTTTTTTTTTTTTCATTTCTTTTAATACAGAGAGCGGTGAGGTCCTGGCATGTCTTTACAAAGAGAAATGCAAATTTTCCTCACTCAGGGGTGCATAAAATACAGTAGAAGAATTGCAGCTGATGATGAATCAGCCTTTAATTAGTTGGGGGGCTAGGGCCCAGTGAAGACCAGGCCTGTGCTCCCCTCTCTCCATGGTAAATAAATCCCAGCCAGTTCCAGGGAGCCCACCAAGGATCTTGGAAACACTTGGCCTGTTTTGCCATTTCTTTCCAGCAGAGGGCAGTGAAAGATGTTCTCGCCAATTACTCTGCCCACCTGCCTTGCTGATCAATCAGAAACTGCATTTAATCACTTTGCATCTGTAAGAGAAAATGCATCCCCCATCCTGCCCCCCCCACCGTGATTAGACTTATGCCAGAAGCTTAAAAAAAAAAAAAATTGGGATGGATCTGAGAACTGTAAATAAAAGCCATTTTGTCACAGGACACTGCCTTTGGCTGTGACCACTGGGCAGGGTTTTATATGGCTCTGAGAGCAGTGCCCTCCTGTCAAGTGGATTGTGTGCTTTTGCCAAGCTGTGTGATTTCAGAGGGCTGGTGGACAGACTCTGGTGTCCTCTGTGGTCTCGTGGCAGAGAATGTCAATCAACGCCCACTGCCACTGCACGTGGCTGATAGGAGAGTGAGATAGAGTGTGTGCTTTGCATTAGATACACCTGGGTCCCTGCACAGTCTAGCCACAGGGCCTGATGGGGCTGCCTTGTGGATCAGTCCCCAGTGGTATTTGGGACATACTTCTACGGAACGATTAGTGCTTGTTTCACTGAAATTCAAATTTCACTGGGCATCCTGCATTTTTTATTTGCTAAATCTGGCAACCCCAGGCCTTGAGCAAATTTCTCAACTTCTCTGAGCCTTAGTTTCCCAGATGCAAAGTGGAACAACTGTAAAATCAGCCTCGTAGGACAGTATTAAAGTGAAATTTGTACAACACCTGGAATCCAGAGCCAGACACAAAATGAGCTGTTCAGGAGATGGTACTTACTACTGTTAATTCCCAAACAGATGTTTTTCCCCATTTCAGCTATATTGTCACAGGTGATCATAGAGGTAACATTAAGTTCTATGATCAGACCCTGTCCACTGTTACCTGGTAGAGCAACTTCAGGCTGAGCTCCATAAGGACCCTGTCGTTTTCCAAGCTCCGTAAGGACCCCAACAGCTCCCCCACCGCAAAATCAAACTATCCTCCAGACTGCACTCTAAAAGGTGACCTTTTTATTGTAAGGTAACTTGTTAATGAATCTAGGACACCTGGGTGGCTCAGGGGGTTAATCCTCTGCCTTTGGCTCAGGTCGTGATCCCAGGATCCTGGGATCCAGCCCCATATTGGTCTCCCTGCTCAGCAGGGAGCCTGCTTCCCCATCTCCCTCTGCCTACCTCTTTGCCTACTTGTGACCTCTCTCCCTCTCTGTGTCAAATAAATGTCAAAAGTCTTAAATAAGTAAATAAATAATAAAATGAATGATAAATAAATAAATTAAAAATAAAATTAATAAAATAAAAGAAAATTAATTTACAAATAAAATATTAAAAATTAACAATAATTATAATCATAAAACTAATAATAAAATAAATAAATTGATAATTGCCCAGGTTACATTTCAAAGCAGAATTTTCAGGACACCCGACTGGTTCAGTGTGTTAAGCATCTGCCTTCTCAGGTCCTGAGGCCGGCGTCCTGGAAGGGAGTCCTGCATTGGGTTCGCTGCTCAAAGGGGACTCTGCTTCTCCCTCTGCCTCGGTCCCTCCCCCCTGCCTGTGCTCTCCATCTCTCTCTGACAAATAAGTAAATAAAATCTTAAAAAATTTTAGGGCAGAATTTTGGAAGTAACCTCTAAAAAGACAAGCTGCCTGGAAGGCTCATTCGGTGGAGTTTGTGATGCTTGGTCTCGGGGTTGTGAGTTTGAGTCCCACCCTGGGTGTAGAGATGAATTCAGGTATGAGAAATAACCTCTAAAAACAAAGAATTTTGTCATTTTTCTTTACAGAAAGATAAAAATCTATGCCCACATATAAAAACATGTGAGCCATGTTATGTTGGGGCTCCCATTACTGAACAATTGGAAAGCATGTGCAAATACAGAGGATCTTTGGTCAAAGCAAACTGTTGGACTGTTACCGATGGGATCACAGTTCAGGATTTCAGAAACCCACCTCTCAGGCTTCCCGTGCAGGGTGGGGGGTCGTCCTGCTGCTCCATGGCCACAGACTATCCAGGAAAACAGCTGGCTCCTGGCCTGGGGGAAATCGTTTTCAGCAGCAAGGCGCGAGGGAAAGAAATTCTCTTCCCAGGCCAAGTTTTCAGCCTCCTGAGCCCCCAGGAGCATGTCTGCGGCCTCAGGAGCAGTCCTTGCTTGAAGTTTCTCTGTGTGCACCTGGTGTGGGTTGGGGCCTGAGCAGATGAAAGCTTTGGTACTAGGCCAGCTCTGGACACTGGGGACGGTAGATGCCACCCACTCGTGCAAGCAGGAACAGGGTCCCACCAAACAGCTATGCAGATGAGGAAGGGACCGACTAGGACACAGCGGGGGTGACCTGCCCACTGGGGACCTGACATGCAGCCGGGAGGAAGGGCAGGATCTAGGGCAGGATGGCCTCGCTGTATCCCTGGGTCGCTGCTCCTCCCCTCTTTCCTATCTACCTTGTGTCTCTGTGTGTGCACGTGCGTGTGCATGTGTGTGTGTGTGTGTGTGTTGTCAGTCCCCTCTGTTCCTCTCCCCTCCCACCTCCCCCTGCAGTGCTGTCCCTTCTCTGCTTCTCTGTCTGCTGCCCCATCTTTCCCAACTACCTGCCACTGTGTCCAGGGCAGTCAGCGTCATCTCTCAGGCCCCAGGCCACCTTTCTTGCATGCTCAGGCCAGCCTCCTTAAAGCCCAAGCCGTACTTCCTGGGAGAGTGGCAAAAGGGGGCCCTGTGGGGGACAGGGGTCCACCTGGCCTATGGGCCAACTGCAAAGGTAGCTGTCGGGGTCGGGGCCAGGGTGCAGGGAACGGGCCCCGCTCAGGCCCCAGTCCCAGTGTGGGGACTGCTCAGCACCTTCTCCCCCTTACCACCCTTCTCCAGCAAGCTCTAAGGCCTATACGGATGAGGGAAGGTCAGGGCCCGAGTTCTAGCCAGGCCTGCAAGCCTCTAGGACCCAGCTCTCAGCATGGACTCAGGCTGGCACCAGCCGACCCGCTGGGTGACCTGGGACAGGCGGTGAGTCATCTGCGTGTCTCAGCGTCCCCAACTACGGAACAGGGAAGAGAAGACTCCCTCCTTCTTAGTGTGCCTCTGAGGACTGGATAGGGATGAACAGACACGAAGAACTTGGCACGGCGGTTGCCGCAGTCAGTGGTGAGAATTCAGTTCTGAGTGGCAGCAGCAGCAAGAGAGAAAAGCCCAGAGACCACCAGGATCGCAGCTGTAGCTGACCGGGGGGCTTACCACCCATTGCTGTGCGGACCCACACGCGCCAGGGGACCGCCGGGGTCTCTGTGAGAGGCTGTTACCAGAACCGATTGCCCTTTGGGTTTCAGTGGGTGCTTGGGGGATGGCCCAAGGAGACTCCACACCGGGTGCTGTCAGAAAGTAAGGAAAGTTCTGTCAATGGAATCCAGCCTGTGGGATCGTCAGGGAAAGTAGAGGAGAGACTCAGCTGTAGATGTAACCCCAGACGTGGGTGTGCCAAGTGTACACGGAGAGCATGGCAAGGGCAGGCCAAGGGCACTGGAACAAGAATGGTGGACGAAAGGCAAGACGGAAAGCCCACTTGGACCTCCACTCTGTTGCTTGATTGATCAAAATGGGGAAAGAACCCTAAAGGTCTTCAGAGCATCTCCTAGAGGCCAGAGCCGCACAACACTGTGAGTCCACTGTCCAGGATGTCACCCAGAACCAAAGGGCCTGACAGCCAGAGAAGAAAGCAATGCACGCACATGCCGAGGGAAGAGAGGATGCATGCAGCCCTGCAATGCCTGCCTGATGGGTCTGCAGGGGGCGGCTATGGGACAGACTCCTGTCCCTGAGGGCTGGGGGCCTGGCTGGGGAGATGGCTGGCACCCACTGCACCCCCATTCCTCTTCCTCAGTTCAGCCTTCAAGCCCGAGAGATCTGTGAACCCCCCAAGGGTGGGGAACGAGGGAGTCGACCCTTCCTGCAGGCCTGATTCATGCACTGGGCGGCGGCCCAACAGAAGCTGTGCACGTGCACAGGGGTTCCAGCACGCGCGCTCATTCCTCAGGTTCCAGGTTCCAAAGCTGTGTCCTGGCAACAGGCCTCGCATTGTGCTCTAGGCCTTCTGCCGCGACTTGGCAGCTGAAGGAGAGAGCTGCGAGCCTAGTTCGCTATCCTCAGCATCTGGCCTTACCGGACTGCTCTATGGGCACCTCCTTGAGCAGGACGTGCCCCTCCCCCCAGCCCCCGGCTGTGCGGGGTTCCCACCTGCCAGGAGGGCTGGTCCGCACACACCCCGCTCACTGTGGCCGCAGACTACTCTTGGCGCCCAGGGCTCGTCTGGCGGCCCACGCCCGGGGGTCCACTCGCAGGCGGTCCTCCAAGTACCCTGCGAGGTGGCAACCGCGCTCAGTCCTAGCAGGTTGCAGAAGGTACTCCTTGATCCTGGAGACCCGGCGCTTTCTTCTGGGGCTCCTCGCCTCTTTCTGCAGGTGGGGCTCCCGGGTGAAGGCGATGCTCTCGGCTCCTGGATCACAGGTGTCCTGCCACCACCGCTGCGAGTCCATCGTGGACACGGTCCCCCCCTGTGTGCTGCAGAAGCGGGTCATCACCAGACTGCCGCCCTCAGAACCCAGGAATGTCCACGATGTCCCCACGGGGGAGAGGGTATGCAGAGACCCCAGAGAGAGCGGCAAAGGCACGGCACAGGTAGAGGAAAACCCTGCACATCCAGAGGGGCAAGTGACTCACAGAAAGGATCCTAAAGGAGCTGGGGCCCCACAGGGGGCATTTAGGCCGCTGGGGGTCCAGGGAGGCCTCTCTTCCTTTGTGCCCAGGCCTGGGCCTCTGCAGACAGCCGTCCCCGGGCAAGAGAGCTTGGAAGAACCATGCAGGAAGAAGTCCCCCAGCTCCCATCGGAGCTCCTGCCCCACTCGAAATGCCATCACCAGTTCCTATAGTTCCACCAGGGACTGCCACCCGGTGCAGAGGAGGAGGGGTCTGGCCACAAGTCAGGCCTCGCGGCCCCCGAGGTCCCCCAAAAAAGTCAGCCAAGAGAGCCCCTTGTGTCCCGCCGGAGTGCCTGCACTTTCTCAGAAGAAGAACCAGCTGGGAAAGGATGCCGATACCACCACCCAGCAGAAGGCAACGCAGAGGAACTGCTCGTCCCCAGCTGACTGTTCCAGGCCCCGAAAACGCAGGGTTTGTCTGCTGCCACAAAGGCGAGGGGAGCCTCTGAGGCTGCCTTCACCCCCTGATCCGGGGTTTCGAGTGACTGCTGAGGACCTGGACCAGGAAAAGAGAGCTGCTCTCCAGCGCATCCAAGATGCTCTCCGAGGGGACACAGAGGCCACCTGCAGCTGTGGCCCAAGTGCGCCATCCAGTGCCTTGGCCCCGTCTGCTGCAGTGGCTGCTCCCCTGCCAGCCTCTGACACCCAGGTCACCCCCATGGGCTGCTCCCCACCTTCGCAGCCTCTCCTCTTGGGGTCTCACCCTGGCTGCAGTGGGAGCTCCTTGCCACCTACCCAGGCCCTCTCCATGTTCTCCAGAAAGCGCAGGGCCTCAGTCACAGTCCCCCCAGGCCTGCCAGCACTGCCCGGGAGTAGTGGTAACCCAGGACCCACTGCCCAGGCCCCATTCGGGGCTGTTGGTGGGCAGTGGCCCGGAGCCGGCACCCTTCACAGCTCTCCCCAGCATGGACAGCCGGCAGCTCAGGCTCCAGACCCACTCCAGGCCCTGAGCGCAGCTCTAGCCCAGCTATCCTTGGGCAGCGGCCCCCAGGCGGGTTATGTGGTTCCCTTACCCGCATCTGCCTCCCGGGGCACCCGTGCCAGTGCCCAGCCAGGTTCGGTTACCTCCACTGCTGTATTCGCCCCTGGCGCAGCCGCTGCCCCTGGCTTGGCAGCTGCCCCCCAGGTGCCCGGTGCCGTGTCCCATGCTGGGCCCAACAGCCAGCAGCCCCGCCCTCCAGCTGGCAGCACAATGCCGGCCCCCAACAGCATGGGGCTTTCAGCAGCACCCCCAGGTTTGCGGAGAGGAGATGATGTTGCCGATCTGTGCTCCAGCTTTGGGGCTCTCAGCATCACAGCAGGAACGAGCAGGGCCCCAAGCGGCCCGCAGGGCTCCAGGGCAAGCCTGGGCCCGAACACAGGGGGCCGCCCACGTCAGAGCACCCTGTCAGGGACCGCTGGAGCCAGCACGACGAACCTCGCTGTGCCGGGAGCCCCGAGGGCCCCTCCCTCCAGTCACATCCCCAGGCACCTGACCAAGCAGAGGTCCAGCTCAGATGGCTGCAGCACTGCCAGCAAGGCCGCCGGCAGGGGCGGGGCTGTCCTGGCCTCTCTTCCTAGCGGCCCCACCTCGCTGGTCAGCACTGCCCAGAGCAGCCTTGCCCCCAAGACCCCCTCATCCATTGCCCAGCGCTTGGTGAGATGCAAAAGAGCCGCACCGTGGAACAAGCCATCTTCCTCCACATCAGATCCCTCTCCCTGGGGGCCCAAGAGGCAGAGGCTCGGCTGAGCCAATAGCTTCCAGGAGAAGCAGCCGGTGTTGCACTTCCTCCCAGGTGACACCGGTGCCAGAAGAGTGTGGAATGGGAGACACAAATCGAGCCCCGACCTTGGCGGGCCTAGAGCAAAACCGGGCTCCCAGCCAGCCAGCCAACATTGGGGAAACTTCCCAATCCCTGACCCACCATTTTGAAGGAAGGTGGGGGCTTGAGCCCTTGTCCGTGATCCCAGGGGTCTCGGGCCTTGGGACAATACACGGAGATCCGTGTCCCTTTGGCCTCCAGTCCCACAGCTCCCGGGACTCCTGCCGCTGCCCACAGGTTTCCCCTCCCCTCTCCCCATGTTCTTCCCAGAACCTTTAGGGAGTATTTATTTTATTAATTAAAGCCTTGTTCTAATTTCTTTGCATAGCTGTCCTGAGTCTCCTTTGTGGGTCAAGTGTGCAAAAGTTGGGACTCTAATGGGAGTTGGGTGCTAGAATGGGAAGCCAGACGCCACCGTTTCCAGGTTCCCATGGCCCAGCAGAGTGGGTAGGGCTAGAAGGATGGACCCTTGAAGAGGGAGAGGAATGAGAGTAGGTTTTCAGTTTCGGGGATGGGCCTGGGAGAACACTGGCCTGGGGAGGGCAAAATGGGGAGACTCACCCTTGCCTATTGGAAGCGCTACTTCTCTCCCACTGGGGACCCCACGGAATCTTTTTGCTTCACAACCCTGGGGCAATGGAAAGACACTCCTGGCCTAGAGTATGGGTGTAGCATCAAAGATTGTGGCTCAGGGCAAAGGAGGACAGCTTTGCCTTGAGGGTGTGACAGCTCCCTGAACGCTGAGTGACATCCCACTTCACACAAGCACCAGCCTCCCTCAGTGCATCTCTTCCCTCTACCAGGCATTTGGGGTGCTGCTTCCTGATGGCCCTGGGGAGAAGAATGAGGTGCAAACAACTCATCTGTGAGAGGGACAGAGCAGGGACGACAGCTGAAAGGACTGTCACCCCCAAAAATTCCTCAGTCCCATATTTTTTAGATATAACAACCAACAAAGGAGGAGGTTATACATTAGTCAGGGATCTTGTAGGTCAACCAGAGGGAATGGGAGTCCTTTGTCGACCATAGTCTTGTAGGTAAACAGAGGAGGGTGTGCCTGGCCCAGCAGCATGGAATTGATAGTTGAGCAAGCGCACATAAAGGGATTATTCTAACACCAGGCTTTAACGACCCTGGCAGGGGTCAGTGACCAGGGTCAGTGACCAGGGCATCCCCAGCTGCTGGGCTTCAAGGACGTGTATCCTCCTCTCCACCGGAGGCCTGCTGCTAGTACAGGTTTTCTCAAGGTCATCACCAAGCACGCTTGCGTGACCAGTACAATTCCTCATTAGTGATATTTCAAGCAGTCTGTCATTCTGAGGGATGGTTCCGTTTCCCCCTTTTTGTTAATGCAGAAGCAGCAAAATCCGTTTTGCAAGTTCTCTAACCACTCGTTGTCAGAAAGATTTCCGTGAGCATCTGAGGACTAAGCATAAAAAGATTATAGCAATAAAAAGTGTCATCATTCCACCTGTAATGCCAAGACCAGTTTTTGGATCCAAGCAAAGGGGTTTACATCAGACAGAATATCATTAATCCTTTGGGTGAAACTCCCTCTTGGAACTGATTGTAAGGATCACGAGGAATGCCCTGAATAGTATCTTGAAACTGTTTAATATCCACAGTTAAATTACCACCATAATGACTAGTAATATGGCGAAATCTTGTTCCACGGTATTTCTCATTCATTATAGGTGTAGGGAGTAACACAGAAGGAAGAAACATTCTGATCACACAGAAGGTGAAGCCTTATATTTGGAAGATCTTCTCTCCTATATATGTTACGGCTTCTTCTAAATCAGAGACTCTTTCATGAAATCTTTGATCTAGGACTGTTTGTGGATGCCAAGCCTTGCTAGCATTCTCGTGCCATTTTTGCACAAATTGGGTGGTTTGTACGGTCTGATGCAAGGCCATTCCCGCAGTGGTGGACGTAACAGGAATGGCTATAATTCCTAGAATAGTTCGGTCGGAGGCACAGGTGACAACCCGGATTTGTGATTCTTGTCTGAAGTGTGTGATATGTGTGTGGTGGGGCAGAGGTTGGGGGGGCAGTTTTGTGGGACTGAGCCCCTGCTCTCTCCAGGTATCTACGTCCACATAGATAGTGTCAGATTTGAGTTACATTGTAGCACACCTAGCTGGTGTCAGAGAATTGTTGGTGAGTGGAACACCCCCTCCCACACCCGTGGTGGAATTGGGCACAGAACCCTTTTGATTCCAAATATGAGAATGTACAAAAACAAAACAAAAACCTCACACTTTTTGCTTATTTAGCTAAAACAGAGAGTCTAAAATCAAAGCCTGGTTTACAAATGCACGATGATATGAGAAATGTTGTTTTATGAAGGTTTCATTTCACAGGCATGAATGATTACATAATTGACTATTGCCCATTGATTGTCATGTCCAGCTGTCTTCTTTCCGCAGAGGTCTGGCTGGTGGGGCTCAAGGGTCCATGCCTCTAATCACAAGTTGACCCCACTGCCAACCAGCCCCAGTTCCTAGGTGAGGTCCAAAAGCCACCTCATTAACATAACAAAAGAAGCCTTTATTGCTATCCTCATTGGAAATTACAGAGGTTTTGTGCCTGAAATGAGACACAGAACCAATAGTTCCATTATATTTCTATTTCAGAGAAATAGAAAGCAAAGGAATAATCTAAGGAATGTAAGAAAAAACCCCAGATCAGTGAATAAACTTGATGTGTTTTTCTTAGTTTTCAATAACTTTATTTTTGTAGCATGCTTATAACATATTATAAACGTAAATATAATCTCATTTGGCTATCAGTGATATTTAAAACACAGGGATATTCCGACAATATTAGTTTAAATATTGTATTAACTCTCCAGATATTTTAGTCCAAGAACATGCATTTTTAATTATATATGTTGTTTTGAAAATTTAACAACTGAACTAAGAAAAAAACTATGAGTTCTTTCAACAAAGTGAATATTTTGTTGGAAAAAAAGGCTAGAAAAGTTATATAGTATTATTACCAACATCTTAGCTCATAAATCTTACCAACTTAAAAGTTCTTAAAAATTTTAAAGGTTAAAAAAAATTTAGAATTGCGCCTGGATGGCTCAGTGGGTTAAAAGCCTCTGCCTTCAGCTTGGGTCGTGATCCCAGGGTCCTGGGATCAAGCCCCACATTGGGCTCTCTGCTCAGCAGGGAGCCTGTTACCTCCTCTCTCTCTGCCTGCCTCTCTGCCTACTTGTGATCTCTCTCTCTGTGTCAAATAAATGAATAAAATCTTAAAAAAAAAAAAAATCTCCCGTTAAGCATTAGTATGCATGTCCCAAGCACCAGATCACTCTCCAAGCTGAATAGCCAATCTGTGGCTACTATCAATATGGGTCAGCTAATGACATAAATACTGTCCTCTCCTGGGTGGGCTCTGAATGGTTTTGCAAGGTGTTTGGTCAGTGGGAAGCTTGAGGACAGTGGCGTGACTGTATGCTGTGGGTCAGATCAGGCCGAGATCGTCAGTAGTACACAAATATTCGTTTCTGGGAGGTCAATGCTTAAAAGATCTGAGGGTCAAAATTGCGCCTGCAGAAAGTTTACTCTCAGAAACTATGAATCTCTTGGTGTTAGAGTCCTAAAGAACTTTCACCTCATCCCCCAGTGCCCTCACCGAAGATGTAGTGAGTTAGCAATACATATTTTTTACATGTGATACTGTGTGCATTTTCTTAAAAGGCTTTGGCTCTTGGGGTGCCTGGGTGGCTCAGTGGGTTAAAGCCTCTGCTTTCGGCTCAGGTCATGATCCCAGGGTCCTGGGATCGAGCCCCGCATCGGGCTCTCTGCTCGGCGGGGAGCCTGCTTCCACCTCTCTCTCTGCCTGCCTCTCTGCCTACTTGTGATCTTTGCCTGTCGAATAAATAAATAAAATCTTTAAAAAAAAAAAAAGCCTTTGGCTCTTTGCAAATCTGCCTTCCTAAAGCTAATCATGTGTAGATCCCGGATTCTTCTAGAATATCTTGTGGACAGGGGGAATCTGTGCTGAGGGTAAAGCGAATCTGGGGGTTATAAATTCAGTTTCCACTTCTGCTTAGTTTTCTCACCCACAAAAGACAAGTATTCATTAAGAGTAGGGGATCTTAACACGCCACTCACAGTAATAGATCATCCAAGCAGAAAATCAACAAAGAAACAAGAGCATTGAATGATGCATTGGACCAGATGGACCTCATAGATGTATACAGAACATTCCACCCTAAAATAACAGAATACTCATTCTTCTTGAGTGCACATGGAACCTTCTCCAGAATAGACCACATACTGGGTCACAAATCAGGGCTCAACCGACACCAAAAGATTGAGATTATTCCCTGCATATTCTCAGACCACAGTGCTTTGAAACTGGAGCTCAACCACAAGAAAAAGTCTAAAAGAAAATCAAACATCTGGACGCTGAAGACCATCTAGCTCAAGAATGTTTGGATCAACCAGGAAATCAAAGAAGAACTTAAACATGGAAACCAATGAGAATGAAGACACTTCGGTCCCAAACCTATGGGATACAGCAAAGGCAGTCCTAAGGGGGAAATACATAGCCATCCAGGTCTCCCTCAAAAAAATAGAAAAATCCAGAATGCATCCACTCTCTTTATACCTTAAAGAACTGGAGAATCAACAACAAATTAAGCCAGCCCCACACAGAATCAGCTTGAAGTCAAAATTGTGAAGTGGATAGAATATAAAGTTAGAAGTCATTTTCTCCAAATTTCCCTTAGCTTGAAAATTCTATCTCATTATAAGGACTTACCAAATTCATTCAGTTATGTAATTACTTAAAATAACCTGGATGCATCCATGTATCCCTGCAGCACTGAAAATCTTGATAATTTGTTTTTAGAACCCAAATTTTATCTTGTATGTTGAACAGTTTAAAGATTAACCATCACAGGAGGTTTCGAAAACAAATAGGATTTGATTGGCCTCAGTTCTGTCATCTGTAAACTTAAGACTGCAACAATTACTGTAGAATATAGATTAAATTCGATTATAAAAGTAACAGTCCTCCTGAAACCAATATTGCACTACACGTTAACTTACTAGAATTTATTTAAATTTTTTATTTGAATTCAATAAGCCAACATATAGTGCAACATTAGTTTCAGATGTAGATGTTAAAAATTCATCAGTTGCATGTAACACCCAGTGCTCATCACATTACAAACTAACTAGAATCTAAATAAAATTTGAAAAAGCAAAAGTAAAAGTATTTTAAGAAAAACAAACTAAAAAGTTTGTTGTTAATTGCTTATATATGTGTGTATATGTAATTTTACATATTATTTAATAAAATTACACATATATTTATATGAAGGTACCTGTGGTTTTAGTAGCTAAGCTAAAATGTTTCTATTTATGGCAGCAGGAAAAAAACAAAAACAGTCCCCCCTCCCCCGCAGAAGTAACAGTCATTCCGCAGGTAGCATTGCAAACTTCGAGTATACATTCCAAAGTTTTTAAAACAACATGGTAAATCTTGCATTTTGAAATGACAGATCTTCCCATGTGGCAAAGCCCTCTCTGTGGAAGTTACTTTCTTGAAGACTCATCTCAGCAAATGCTGTAATTTTCTCCCAGCTGGCCATTTCTGATCCCCTTCATGTGCACTTTTCTTTGATGGAAAAGCTCTCCTCTGTGGTACAGCCTCAGAGATTTAGAAGTTCAGCTCCTGAACAGTTGTTTCTCAGAAATATTCAAAATGCATTTTAAGATGATGGAATGTCTGTCTCCTTCTTCCATCTCCTCATACAAGACAATGAGACAGCGGGGAGGTCACCGGGGGCCCAGCCGCTTTCATCATCAGAGTGGCGGCTTTTGGCAGTGAGCTTGGGGCTGGTGTGGCGGGAACTCTGCTCTGTCGCCTGGCCAGCGGATGATTTGGTTAATGAGCACATGCTCCCATTAGAGTGCCTGCCTTTGGACAGAGCAAACCTGTATGCATTCTAATTGCTCTCCTTGATGGCTTAGGCTTTCTCCTGTCGCCTTTCTTCTAACAGGATTTCAAACTTGCACAGCCCTGCGTAGAAGATCCCCATACAAAGCCATACTGAGCCATAGCGCTTTCTTGGAGGTAGCCTGATGGGTAGCGAGAAAAGGGCACGAGGGCATGAGAAGACCTGTGCTCTTACCCTAGTTCAGCCATGCGAGAGGCATAACGAACAAATCGCTTTGCCTCTAAACTTCTATTTCCCTATTAGCAAAATGAAGATTTTGAATGAGGTAGTTCTGACATCCATGTTAGCTTTCAAATCAAAGTAACTTTTTCTTTTATTGCAAAGCCTTTAGAAAATTAGAATCTGTCCATTCTCAACTCTGACTACAAAACTTTCCCTGCTGTATACGTTTTTAGATTCTATTCTACGAAACTTCTGCATGATTAGATAAATATAAACCCAAATCTATAATAGGCAGTTTCAGTGAGGTAAAAATATCCTTAGGATCATGCTACTACAGTTTAGACTTCCTTTCTTTTTCTTTTCTTAGACTTCAGCAATTTTAACAAAGCAGGCATCTTTTAAACAGTGGTGACGAGAAAATAGACACTCAAACACAGTGTGTGGAAGGAAAGACTGGCCGATTCATCCTAATGTACACAAAGCTTAGTACTGAGTACGAGGACTCAGCCCTAAGTAAGCACCCTGAAGCTGAGTGAGCTACAAAGTCAGGGTGGTTAAAGACTGCATTATTGTCATGCAAAAATGATGACTACAACAGAAAAAGACCAACAAAGTGTATCTGAAAATTTTGTAAATGATGATAACATTTTTACATAGAAGGAGGGCAAGACTTATTCGGTAATGATGCTAAGAATAATAGCTAATTATTTGGGAAAGCAGGCAACTAGAATCTTTCTTCAGACCACCCCCATTCTTAAAGGTAAATGGGTCTGGGAATGTGAAAAATGAAGCCATAAGGACTAGAAGCAATTGAAGGAATATTTATCTGCACGAGGGATGAGAAAAAGGCTTCTAAGGACCACAAGATCGATAGATTTGTAAATGTTAAATCTGCTCTGTCAAAAGTCAGCATGAAACAATGAACCAAGACCAATGGATGTCCATTCATTTTGTGGGTATCAGCCGTAATGCTTTCTATCACTGATTAGTATTACCCTGGAAGAGTAATCAGAATTCTTATGGACAAAGTTACTGAGTGCATTTTAGAACAAGGTGTGTGTGTGTGTGTGTGTGTGTGCGCGCGCGCGCGCGTGCGTGAGTGTGTGCGTGTGTGTATGTTTCTATGTTTTCTTTCTCTTATGTGAATACCTAGGAGTTGACTTTCTGGGTTATATGTTAGGTGTATCTTTTTTTTTTTTTTGTAAGAGCATATCCAGCCTTTTTCAGAATAGAATACCATCGTACACTTCCACCAACAAGAATAGAATACCATCGATACCATCATACACTCCCACCAACAATGCTTGAGTGTCCTCTTAGCTCTACATCCTTGTTAACATCTTGTGCAGGAGATCTGGTCTTTCTTTTTACATGTTCTAATGGTGTGTGTTTTACTGTGGTTTTAGTAGGCATTTCTCAGATTACTAATGATGCAGAGAACATATGTGTTTATGGGCATTTGTGTACTTTCCTTATGGACAATGTCAGTTTAAATATTTCACAACTTTATTCTATTTTTTCTTGTGAGTTTTTAAAATACTGTGCTGTTAAGGACTTTATGTCTATCTAAGGTACCAGCTCTTTGTCAAATACATATTTTATAATGATTTAATTATTTTCTCCAACTCTGGGACTTGCTTATTCATTTTCTTAATAGTGCCCTTTGATAAATAGAAGTTTTGCATTTTTAAAAATATGTGTAAAGTCGAATTTAACATTTTTTATTATAATTAATCCCTACAATTTGTCTAGGAGAATGTGGCTGGCTAGCAAATTATGAATGTTTACTCCTATATTATTTCTCTAAAGCTTCATTATTTTATCTTTTACATTAGGTCTTTGATCCTCTTTGACTTAATTTGTGTGTAAGGTGTGAGTTAGGGATAAAGTTTATTTTCTTCTTCTCCTTCTCTTCCTCCTTCTTCTTCTTCTTTTTGGTGGATATCCACGTAATCCAGCATCATTTGTTAAAAATATTTCCTTTCTCTGTAAGGTTATATTTGGCACTTTTGTCAAAAAGTGCATGTATGGGTCTATTTCTGGGTGCTTGGTCCTAGTCCATAAATCAATTTGTCACTTCCTATGCCAACTTCCCTCTGTTTTAGTTTCTGTAGTTCTAGAGTAAATCTTGAAGTTAGATAGTATGAAACCTCTAGCTATTTATTCTTTTTTTTTTCCCCCAAGCTTGCTCTGAGTTTTGGTTTTGGTTCCAAGTCCCTGTGTGTGTGTTTCTTAATATATATTTTAGATCATCTTTCCATGTCCATAAGAAAATCCTCCTGGGATTGGCAATGCTTACATATACTACCTTTTCTGAATTTCCTTTTCTCTACTCCCTCACATTTGCCCCTTGCAGTCACCTCAAGAAGAAATCGTGTAAATCCAGCTCCTTGTCTCAGACTCTGTTGTGTGCAAATGAAGGTGTTCTTCACATCCACTTGCCTCCACTGGTCTTATGTCATACTTCGTGTGTGCTTTCTCTAGCTTAGTATTTCTAACATATCATAAACATACTTTTTAAAAAAGATTTTATTTATTTATTTATTTGAGAGAGAGCGCACAGGAACAGGGGAGAGCGGTAGAGAGTAGGAGGAAGAACCAGACTCCCACTGAGCAGGGAGCCCAGCATGGGTCTCATGCCCAGGACCCTGAGATCAGAACCTGAGCTGAAGGCAAATGCTTAACCAGTGACCATACACTTATTTTTAAAAAGACTTACTGAAGTCTTTACCAGAAGTGTAGATTGGGTTAGAAGTCACAAGTCATTGGAATACACCATTGCTAACTACTGTATATATATACATGAAAAATTTACTATGATATGTTTTTACATTTTAAAAAATGAACATATTTCTATGTGTTCTACCTACTCACAAATGTTTCATACAAATTTTGTATTAAAGTAAGATGGTCTCTGTAACATGATTTTAAATTGTGATTTGTTAGTACAAATATAGGGGACTATGGATGTAAGTAGTCATGATAATAATTTGTTTTCTATATATTACCTATAACAAGCAAGTATTTTTAGTGTGCTATTAGATTTATTACCTCATGGGTTTTTTTTTTTTTTAACTTGAAAAATGAGTATCCTATAATATGACAGGGTCCCTTCCAATGTCAGAAATACTGCCCTTCTCCTACCTAAGATCTTCATGTGATCTAAGGTACTATTGCTTCTACAATCATTATAAGACATGTCCATAAGAGCAGGAGATACATATATTTTCACTGTTTTTCTTTACCGAAATTTGAAACAGTATTGTGAAGATTATACATGAGTGTGAAGTGTTGAGTGATTTACAGTGATTCATTTTGGATTCGGGGTCTGTGACTTCCTTTCCTCTATGGACCCCATATTGCTGTCTAACAGATCAGCCTCGTACATGGAGGATGTCGGGCACATGAATTTTCTTTTCATCCAGCTTAAATGTCTTTTATTTTATTGTGATTAGCTGTAACATGACTAAACAGCCTCTGTTATGAAGCAGAAATATTTATAGACTGTTAAGTGTAAAAGGAGAGCTTATAAATTCACAAAGATTATAAAAGCAGCTTCCAAGTTGTACTCTGGGATCGACGTACTCTGAACCAAAACTAGTAGATTAGCTGTGATAGAGAAAGAGAAACCCAAGACAGCTGAAGGATTGCTGAGAGTGCACTTAATCCAGGTAATTTACGGGGCAGGGAGTTAGCCATTTGCAAATTAGGTTGTTGAGATATTGTCAGTGACCTCCAAGGAACCGCGATTGGTGAGTCTGTGAGAACGCAGGTGAAGTATCACCCTGTGCTTCATTCAATGTGGATTCTCCCAGAGTGAGCCCTATTGGACTCACAGATTTTGTTTTTCCTTTACAGAGGGTATAAGGAAAGTATCCATATAACGGGGTTGTTAAATTAAGCATGCATCAAAATCACCTGGTGGGCTGGTTGCAAACAAGACAAAGCAGAGTGTTGGGCTTCCGTTCAGGAGGGTCGGGAGGTCTGGATGGGGACTTAAGAATGTGTTTCCCACACTGTGAGGTGCTGCTGCTGCTGTGCTCTTCCAGCAGCCACACATCGAGAACCCCTGGATTAGTCATGGTGCCCGACACTCGCATAACCGTTTGACATTGTCTTCTCTGCAGCCATCTGAGAGGGAAGCCTGGGTGTGACGTAAGGACACTGTCAGGCTGCATTGCTTCTGTCATCTCCAGCCCCAACTGATCCAACAACTTCTTTCAACTGAGCTTATGTTAACTTATGTCGGTGACCAGAGGAAGCCTTAGGGCACCCTAGCTCTTTTCAAGGTGCCCAGTTGCGTCATGCATGCACCCTTTTCTCTAACTTCAGAAAAATGGAATTCACTCTAAGTGGTTTAGGTAGAAAATAAATTTCCCAATGATACCCAAGTGAACGACAGAATTGTTAGGATGGCCAAAGATTTATACTTAATGATAAAATGGCAGGGATAATGTTCAAAACCATAACACCAAACTGGCCTAATCTGTGTCCTACTGGTGTGGCTGAACTTGCAAACCATCCTCATTCCCAAGGCCATATGGCACTATGAGCCTGCCTTTGAAATCTTTAGTGTGTCCACAGCTGCCATTCCCACTAGAGAGTAGAATCTCCCCATGGAGCCTTTTTCCTAAAGTTGCTCACGTCTGCACTGAGGTCTGTGGGTCCATGTAACCCTGGGTCACAAACCTGTATCCTAACCAAAAGTGAACTAAGAAATACATGTTTTTGACTCTACCTTGGAAAGGCATAACTTAGAATGTGAGGGGCCTATCCAAATGTATGGAGATGTTCCCAAAATGTCAGATGACCTTCTCAGTGGTTGTTCTGATTTATGGTATGTTACGAATGGTGCCAGACCTAATGTGTTAAGACAACGATGAGATATCTTTCATGTTTCTGTGGCTAAGCTGGGATGAGCTAGGTGGTTCATGCTTAAAGTCTGTTGTGCATTTATACTCAGAAGTGGTTGGGGCTATGCCCATCTGAAGGCTGGACGAGACTGGATGTGCAAGAAGGTCACTCCCATTGATGTCAGTTGGAGATGCCTATCTGCTGAGCAGTCATCTGGGAATGTCATCATCATGATGGCTGATTTTAGGAGAACACAAGTGAAGAGCAGGTGTGGGGCAGGAATAAGAAGAAATGTCCAGGATGGTCCAGAGGACTATCCCTGTATTTGGCACAGGACCATTTCCATCATTCTCTTTGGATCACAGGACCTGCCCAGATTCAAAAGGCAGAGCTAGGGGCTCAGAAGAGCATGAGGGGCTTGAGTTGTGGTCCTGGCCATCTTTGGAATACACAGTCTCCCAGGGTGCTGCTTGAAAGTGGACAGACGGAGCATTATTGCAGCTAATTCAAAAAGGAAACAATGCCCACCACATGTGTGTGTGTGCATACACACACCACACACACATGCACCTCGGTATTGAATCAGGTATGTTCCAGTGCCGTTTTCAGATACTGAGGTAATTGTCTTTACAGCCTACTTCTATACATGCAAGACAAATTTAAGATCTCTCACTGTGATGGAAATAGGATGAGGATGAGATGCGGGCCTTCCCTCCCAGCCACAGGTGTAAAGTCAGGTTTATCAACACAGCTTTCCATACTGATGCAGTCTAATGATGTACATCATTTCTGCCTTTCCTTTTTGTCCTAAGTCAATTTTGGGGGGAAAAATGTTTATACTGCAAATATGGGGTTACACTGGACCATCAGATCGGTGCTCTTTTTTTAAAAAGATTTTATTTATTTATTGGACAGAGGGAGAGGGATCGCAAGTAGGCAGAGAAGCAGGCAGAGAGAGAGGGGGAAACAGGCTCCCCGCTGAGCAGAGAGACCGGCGTGGGGCTCGATCCCAGGACCCTGAGATCATGATCCCAGCTGAAGGCAGAGGCTTAACCCACAGAGCCACCCAGGTGCCCTGGTACCCTTGCTTTGAAGTCAAACCCTACAAATTGAATATCCTCCTGAATTAGTACTTTGCTATAAATAATAAGTTGCATGTTAGGATTGACCTTTAAAGACTAAGGCATCTGTTCATTCTGTGACTTTGTTGCTCAAACACGGAGCTAGTTTCTTCTTAGACAGAAAATTGTGTATAATGTCATGACCATATTTCCCTCTGATTAGATCAGAGAATAATGATCCTCATTACTCCATCCACCTCTGAAAAAAGTGGTAAAAGTGGATACTGTCACTGGCTGTCCCTGTTGAGAATCTTTATAGACACAGCTTTGCTGTGGAGTTGCTGTCAAGCTCAAAGAATTCCAGACGACACTCAAGGTTTCTTCACACTTGGTTATCCGAGGCATTCCTGGACACCCACTAAGGTTATTTACAAGCCCTCACTGAGATCACATAGAACTCCTTCAAAACCCAAGAGCTTCTTCGACTCTTTGGAAACTGCTTCCAAATTCCAGCAGTCGCAAAGAAGTTATTTCTTTTGAATACTTGTCAAATAATTTAGTGCAGTCATGAAAATGGATGCAGATGGGTATATTGAGTTGTACTGAATAAAAACTGTCTTACATATGGAATTAAATTAAATAATGTAAATGCTGAGACTTTTCATTTTGCTGTCTGTCCCCTCACAATATGGTATCATTTTGATGTGAATGAAAGGCTCCACTACACTTAAAGTAATAATTTAAAAATATGAGGATTGAGTTTTAGGATTTGATGAGAGGGAGAAGATTGTGAGTCTCACCTTCTTATGTGTAAACATTTACTTAAGTCCTCCACTTTCAAGATGAATGTACCACCCTCAGTTAGTCCTGAAACATTAAACTCTAGGGCTCCTAGAATTTGCCTTGTCCATAAGATAATTATCTGTTCTTCTGCCGAAAGAGAGGACAGAAGCTGGCATGATGAGCTAAGGAAGGGGAGGGCCAGCTAACTGCTTTCCAAATTTTCACCAGATCTTTCTGTTTATAGCCCGGCCTTCTTACTAACTTCCAGGGAATTAGGAGTTCTTCAACAAAAATACAGTGGCTTCCCAGCCTTTACTAATGTCATTTGGCTTTTTAGGATCTACTGAATCAGTTATTAATCTATCATCTCCTTTCCATATTACTGTTTTTCTTACTGTGTTTCCTCTCAAATTGCATGTTTTTATTGAATTGCTTTCCTTTCAAAATAGCTGATTACTGTATTTTAGGGAGATTTAAGAAATAAAAATACAAAAATGCTTTTTAAGGTAGAGAGAGTGCTCCACTATAGTGATGGGCACATGTCATTATTCATTAATCCAAGTCCATATTATAATGGACAGCACAAGAGTGACCCTGGTATAAACTTATTGACTCTGGCTGATAATCAGGTATCACTGTGGGTTCATCAGTCATAACAAATGTACCATATGGTGAAGGATACTGACAGCAGGAGAGGCTGCTCAGGTGAGGGGCAGGGGGACATGTGGGACTGTATCTGCCTCTCAGTCTTGCTTTGAACCTAAAATTATTCTAAAAATTAAGTCTTAAAAAATACAAAATACTATGATCAATTCTCCATTCTAATCTTTTTGTGTGGTTTTATACTTTGGCCTGCCCTTGACATAATTCAGAATATTCAATCTAGCAGACTGAATGACTGCCAAGGTGCATGATAAAATATTTATTTGGTAAAAAGAAAAATAAAACCAACATATCATGTTCATATAAGGAAGATGTGCTGAGTCAATATATTTAAATCATAAAACTAATCTTTCACTTATTTCCAATTACAGATTTTTAAAATTTTCCCAAATATAAATATACACTTTGCATGCAACGTGGTTATTAAAAACTAAGTAGCGAAGGGGTGCCTGGGTAGCTCAGTTGGATAAGCATCCCACTCTTGGTTTCAGCTCAGGTCATGATCTCAGGATCATGAAACAGGCCCCAGGTGGGGTTCAGAGCTCAACATAGAGTCTGCTTGAGATCATTTCCCTCTCCTTCTCCCCCTCTGCTCATGTTCTCTCTCTCTCAAGTAGATAAACCTTTTTAAAAAACTAAGTAGGGGTTGTTTCGTAGAGAAGAAAATAGATGACTCCAGAAATCATTTAAAGAAACCAGAACCATGATTCAGAGAGTTGACTTTTGGCTGCATGAAATGTGATAAGACATTTGGAGAAAGTTTGAAAACTGAATGGTAGCAGTCTCATGAAGCAAACAGTAAGGATTGTTTTTCCTTGAGAAGAGAAAAGAATAAAATGATGAAAGAAAGGATTACATCACGCTTTCTGAAAGACATAAACATGTGGTCAAAATTTGGGACACTGTGGAGTTACAACAGCTGCCATGGTGGTAATATGGAAAGAGCACATGACTTGACTCTATTGGAACATGAGTGATGCTCTTCACGATACAGGATGCATGATGTTGGCCGAATCATACTCTCCCTTTACGCTTCCAGGGCTTGGCTGATTATCCATAGACCCCTTTGAGTTATGCCATGAAGACTGAAAGGATTAATCGAATTTGTCTTGGACTGACTCAAAACATTCCTAGCTTAGATCCTGTCCA